>NC_142428.1:9010000-9352500 GCF_059516105.1 Syngnathus floridae
CTTTTTTGTGTCGCCAAAGAGGCCCGACTGTTGGGGGGCGGGGGGCCGGAAGGGATGCCCCCAAAGTAATGAAAGTCTATCGACAGCGCATCCACAAATCGTGCTTGGCTCCAATCCAATCTCGGAGCTCAATTTCCATCCTGTGAATACTTTGTTTGGGATTGGGCTGTAACATCTCAAATGTTCAAAATGTGACTCATTTCCGGCTGTACTTGAGCTCCTTGACTGCATGATTTGAACGCAGGCAAACAAAGAGACGAGTGTGAGTCAAAATGGCAACAGACCTCCGCTTTCACTTCCTTTGCCCTTGCGACATTGGTGGCCTTTAGTAACCTCTCGCTCACCTCACATCAAAACGTGGAAAAAAAAAAATCCAATCACCCTTCAAAGCAAATTTTGCATATTCTTATGTGCATTTAGTGAGGTAGTCTGGGACAAGCAAGAAAAAAAAAGATCTCGAACGTATATATATATATATTTTTGATTATTGTCCCCCCCCCCTCCTCGAAGCAGGTGCTAGGAGGATTCTTGAGGCACGCTGGTGGAATCATTTCAGGGCCGAATGATGGCAACCTTCAGGCACGCCTGTGCGTCCCTTCATGGAGTCTGTCAGATCAATATTTTCTATAGCAAGTGACTGGTCTCCCACCACTCCCATTTCCCTCTCCTCCTCAATAGGCCGATGCGTCCATACAAGTCTGGATCCTCACAGGGTTTCCATTGTCCCCTGATCTGGCCCTCTGCCAAGAACACAGCCAGAAAACTTTAGCGCCATCTCATCTTTTCTTTTGCTCAGCTCATCCCCTCCTTCCTTTTCTTCCTCACGCCTGCGGTTATTTACTCGCCATTGAGAGAGATCTGCAGAGGGAGGGGTGAGCGGTGTGTGCTTGCTGAATCACGAATGTTGAGCGGAGGTAGTTTTATAGTTGAGTGACAAGCATTCACACAGAACACAGCACATTCTGGGCACCAACTTTCAATTGTCAAAATAATTCCACGATCCGAAATAATGGGGGGGTGGGTAAATCCAACTCTATGTCACTGCTGTGCTTTGTTGCTGCCCCCAGTCCCTGTTATGTGTTTTCTTGGAGGACTGTTCCAGCCCTCATTTCACTGCAGCCTTCCATGTTCCTGGTGCCCACAGTCTCCATTTTGCTGCAACATAAAAAAAATCCCGGCCCAGGTTCACTCCCAAAGTGAAACTATCTTTTTATTATTTTTCTTAAAAAATGTCTGTCCATCCCGTCGTCAGCTCTGCTTCCCGGCTGCGCGGGGCGAGGTGTGTAAATCCCGGCCCCTCAGAGCGAGCGAGTGAGCGTCGGGCCCCGGAGAAAATAAATCTGTCCGGGGTTCACGGTGAGTTCAGCCAAGCCGCAACTCTCCCGCTCGCTCTCCTGTTCGCTTCGATCTCATCGCCGTCACTCGGCAGATCGCAAAATCTGACGCCGCTGATGTCTTCAACGACGCTTGCTCGAGTGATGTCATCGATAGCAAACGTGGGAAGCGAGTGGGATGGTCGCCTCTAGCATATGTTGTGAGTCTTCAGAGAGCCGTCCAGTTTCTCCTGGTTTGATTCAAGACCTAATCCAGAAACCAGAACACTTCCCTTCAACTCGAAGCAAGATTCAAATACAACTCAAAAGTTGCTAAAAGTCGTTGCTCAGTAATTTAGCGTCAACATTTTAACTGAACCTAGGATGGTGTCTGGTTGGCCTTCATTCTTGCTCCCTCAACTTCATGAGTTCTGGACCAGTTAAGTGGAATTAGATCATTTCCAGAAGTGGGTGGGAACATTCAAAAGTACATTCTTTTTAATAAAATGTCCTTTTTAAAACAAATCCGATTCGCTGTGAAATGCTGAAGTGAGGTAGAATGGGCGTGTCGAGGCTTGGCGGCTCGTTTCAGCTCTCAGGAGATGCTGTCATCATTGGTCATTTGCGATGATGCAAGTGTTGCTGGGAAAAAATATACGCACACAGGCCAAAAAAAACGTCCTGCCTCCCGTGAATGAGCAGCAAGAGGGTGTCTGACGGGTGGACAGTGTCATCGTGAGTGTGTTGACAAATCCTTGCCTCTGATCTGGCTGTTTATCAGGAATGGACAGATAGTTTTGAGAAGGAGGAGGAGGAGGAGGATAGACGGTCACTGAGTACTTCCAGACACTGGAAATTTCTCCCCAATCCAAAATGGACCCGAGTGCAAAAGGGGCGCGAGGCCCACCACGACAAACACAATCAAACAGGCTGGAGCCCATTTGCTAATCCAACCGGCGCTAATTTCACGTCGCATCCTCCGATGGTGAATGCCTGACTGTGTTGGGCCCGGCGTGGCCCCTTGACCCGCGTCATTCATCCCTGCCCTCCCCACGCAACAGGCCCCCCCTAATCAGCTCATTGGGAGCAGATCCATGGCACTGATGACAAGAGTCCGAGCCCGGATTGCGGCCCAAATGAGGTCTGAACAAAACGCTCTTCTTAAGCGATGGCCTTGGAGCAAATAACCCCCACCCAAACCCCCGAGTGAAAAGGTCAGGAGGTTGGTGACCCAAGGCGGGGGCGGTTAGGAGGTGTCCGAGGTGGAGAGGGCGGCGGAGGTCGAGATGGGGTAGAAGGGGGAGGGGATGGGGGGGGGGGGGGGGGGGGGGGTTGACGTCTCTGGTGACCCTGCTGGTGGGCCAGCTGAACAAACAGGCAAGAGGGGAACAAGGCCGGACTTGAGAAGCGCGAGCCGTGCAGGCCGCCTTTCAGAAGAGCCCGAACAGAACGACGCACATACCAGAGTGCCACTGAACCCACACACACGCGCACACACACAGTTGTAAACAAGCCTGCGGAGGAGTCGCACATGCGCGCGCAGAAAGTTCGGTGTCACAATGTTCTCACGGGGCCATCCGACGACATCCATCCAGTGTCAGAGAAGAATTGAAAGAACAAGACGTCCATTATTGTCATTCGTGACGACATCATCAAGCTTTAGCCTCCCTGAAAATTGACCATACGACAATATTTAAAGCTTTGTTGTTGTGAAAATTGCTTTTTCTGCATTTCACACCAGAAACAATTACGGGCCAAAAACAACTTTGTGACTTGTTTTGGAGCAAATACTGTCCCTCTGCATCGCCACAACCGAGCTCCACCAGACCCCTACCGACAGGGACTTCCTTCACTTGACAAGAAGAAGAAGAAGAAGGCCTCTTGTGGCCGTCTGTCTTCAATCAGCCCACCAAAACACGAGAAGCCCCCCCCCCCCCACCCACCCCAACCACCACCCTCCGCCCTTCTAATCCGCACCACATGGATGACAAAACCGGGAGGAATTACCGGGAAATGATTTGGACTGGAACTAAAGCTGTGCAGAAGCACGCACTCCAAGCTTTTTGCCCCCCCAACATCCATTGTTTGTCCATCTTCTAAGTCATCCACGCCGAGACCTGATACCTGGGCCCATTTGTCACTTGTGTTTACGTCTGGGACGGGGCGCTAACCCCCATGGGGGTGGGTGCGGGGTTGAGGGTGGGGCGGGGGTGACCGAGCCTCAGGAAACACAAGTTTTATCGCGTCCCTCAGAGAGTCAGCAGAATATTAATTTCAAGTCGGAGAACGACAACATAGCTCTGAATTTACACGATGTGTGCACCGTCTGGGCTGATATTGGAAAATCTGACGTGGGACATCATGAAATATTTTGAAAAGCTCTCAGGTGGCCGTTCGTCAACGGCATGAAATGTTTTAAAAAGCGCTCATGCTGAGCATTTCAAAATGTTTTCAAAAGCTCTCATGTAGGCTATAATTAAAAAATTAACACATTTATCTTGTGTTATTATTAAATGGAAAAACTAACATGGACATGATTTATTCATTCATTCATTCATTCATTCATTCATTCATTCATTCATTCATTCATTCATTCATTCATTCATGTATGTATTTATTTATTTATTTTAAAAGCTGGTTCTCGTGAGGACATTATTAAACAATTGAATGCTTCTGCGAGGGACATTATTAAACATTTAAATAAAACAATCTGAATTGTATTGGAAAAAAATAATGACAAAAATAAAATATAAATCCAAACTACAAGTATTCTTAGGAAATGTTCCTTCTTTCTGTTCAGCAAAACAAAAAAGTGCTAAATGTGTAGTTTCATTTCCAGTTCTGCAGTTCAAACTAAGTGAAAAGGAAGTCAAATGCGGGCCTCTGTCATCATCCTGGTTACGTGCTTATTGACAAGAGGCTGGTTGGGGTTGTGTTAAGAAAAGCCAGCGTTGCTTGTCTTGGACAGATGAGCCGGCAATGACCTCAAAACCATCACGAGCTGTGCAAGCATAACAAAAGTGGCGCCTGGAAGACACAAAGCCACAAAGTCTCAGTTGATTAGCGATGATGCTAACCGTGACTGCTGATTGCCTTTCGCGCAGAACAACCGCACCCGCGTGAAAGGGGCCACCAATGCAAAATGTTTGAAATTTCCAAATGAATTGAAATTTCCAGGTCGACTTTGTCCCACCACTTCCGACACAGACTTCGGCATGCATTCCAGCACAGTGGAGAACCAGATCAAAGTCTGTGTTTAGATATGTGTGTGTGTGTGTGTGTGTGTGTGTGTGTGTGTGTGTGTGTGTGTGTGTGTGTGTGTGTGTGTGTGTGTGTGTGTGTGTGTGTGTGTGTGTGTGTGTGTGTGTGTGTGTGTGTGTGGGCGGGGGGGGGGGGTGACCACCTCCACCTAAACACGGGGATCTCCTTACCACAAACAAAGAGGCTGCGGCGGAACAGGGGCTGTATTTGTCACGGAAAACATGTAACCTGGGCGGAAAACGTAGAGCCAAAAACATTCATTAACTCTTAATTACAAACTATGCTCACTTTTTATTTTTCAAAACAAGACACACACACACCGCCGGAGTGCACGTAACTTTGCCTGACATCATGGTCTGCCGGATAAAAAGTTTCTGAGTCTATGATTCAGGCTATATGCTAAGCTAATAACTTATTAACTAAAATTGTGACATTCTCTTCTCGCCCCACCATAAAACTAAAGAAAAAGCGTCTCATTTAAGTTACGTGTGACTCGTTAATGGCAACATGTGTTGATAATTTGAGATATAATAACTTGATAAAACATTTTGTGCATTGTGATTTTTTTAGCTGTTAACACGCAGAGGCTGACCTCCTTTGCGGGCCTCACCTGAGGAGTCCATCACAGAGCACAAGTGACTTCTAGTGGAAGTAAGGAGAACTACACCACGTTGTGACTTGGATTTATTTTTAGGGCTGTTGTTTGATGTTCAATAATGTGGAATTGTCATTTATTTCCTTCCAATTACGCTGAAATATTTAACATTTTTCCACCTTTTATTTTTAGGATTTTTGTTTTAGAATTGTCATTCCATGTTCCTCAAATTACCCGAACTATTTCATTTAATCATTTAGGGATTAACACAAAAAGACGGGCAGATGAAGTGCACTGATTCCTGGAACATAACCTCGAGATAAATGTGTGGTATACTAGACTGTATTTTGTTTTTAAACAACACAGTGCTATCCTTTTTTCAGAAAAACGCATACGTAAAAAAATTGGTGCACATCTGCGATCCAGATGTGTACCGTTCTACATGCTACCCGGCTCAGGATGTTTTGGATTCCTGTCCGGGGAACATGTGGGCCGGGCCGGATCGGCCTCCGTTGGGATCCCGAGCTGAAGATGTTTACCTCCCAGTGTTGAGGGGGGGGCTCGGGCACGTCCGCTGTCGCGCTAACTCAGGCCAGATGTGCAGGAGCTCAATCAGGTGGTGGGAGAAAAAAAAGAATTTTTTGTATGCGGCATTTGGACACTTCCAACCTGGGCACCTCTTTGATGGACTGCGAGCGCTCAGGATTAACTTAGACCTCCAAGTCTTTCTGGGGTAACATGGTTTCTGATCGCAGTTCTCACGAGAAACGTCCTACCGTTGACCCGCCTTGTCCACAGCTGGCCAAGTCCGAACTGATGTCTAGCGGACACCGTCTGCCACCTGCTCCTGCGAGTTCCTGGACCCTCTTGAGATGCTTTAACACACACATAACTGACACAGCACGGGGGGCCTCCATTGTCTTCCAATCAGTCTTGAGAACCAGGACGCCCTCCGAGCCTTCAGTCCGGTTGACCGGACAGCGAGGGGATATCGACTGACCGTGGGGGTGGGTGGAGGCTTTGATCATGACGGCCGTTGCTGAATGGGATGTGGCATAGGAGGGTGAGGGTCCGGCTGGGGGTCCTTTTTGGTTGCCACGCTGGTGAGAGTGCTGGATTGTCTTGGGCCCCTTCTGCCGCTTACCCTCACCAAAAGGTTGATGGCGAGGTTGCAACCTTTCGCCCACTTAGTCGATGGGGTGGGGGGGCTAGTTGTTAGTGCAGGCGTGGACAGAGGATGATCTAGGGAGGGGTTAATACAGGCCCAAATCATTCTTTAATATTGCCCATCTAATATTATACAAGATGAAAATATGTGACATATGTTTCTACATGTGTTGCGCCACTGTTTTTGTTCAAATATCTTCTGCTTATAGGGTTGTAACAGCTATGTGGTAGATTTAAACACACAACTTGTTCTTGACTGTTTTCTCTTTGGACAGAGGAAGTAAAAGATAAATGTTTCCTAAGGACATTTGTTTAAATGAGTTTATCAATAAGAAAACATGTTTTTATTACTTTACTACTTAGAAATTTACTTTTGTTTTGCAATTTGCTGAGACGGTTGACTGACATTTTTTTTTTCCAACTAGTTTTCAACGGTTAGTTTGTTCTGTTCATCTTGCTCTTTCTGCTCTGGCGGCCTCTGGTGCTCAACTTGAAAACGACGGATGTTTCCTATGTTGTCCAGTAGAGAGCAGCATGGGATAGAAGATAACTAAACACAGGATCATACTATAACGATAACTGAATTACTCAATATATTTGAAATGTATTTTCAATGATATCCAGTAGGATATTTGACAAGCACCCAGATGACTTTTTTGTTAAAAGTGTTTTATGGCATAAAAAAGGCCTGAGTGTTTCTTTCATCACCCCCCAAGCTAACAGGATTTGTTAACTCCCTTTTGCTTCTCTTTTCCCTTTCAGCTTCCTCCGTGTGTGGTCCACTTTGACAAGCAGCACCACAATAAAAAAAACGCAGCGAAGGTCAGCCTGCTTCCTCTCCTCCTCCTCATCTTTAGACAGCAAACTTGTGAGAGTCTCTTGGTGACACCACGTTTTTTTCCTTTATGGAAGGACACATGTAAAGGACATTAAAGGAGGTTCGCGTGTGTGTGCACGTATGTTTGTGTGTGCACGTATGTGTGTGTATGTATGTGTGTGTGTGTGTGTGTGTGTGTATAACTCATGGTGAGTTGTGGTTGTGTGTGAATCAAGCTTCTGACAGAAGCGTCGCAGGCAGATGCTTAAATCACAAAGTCCACCAAGCAATGACTGCTGAGCCGACCGATATATGAACACAAATGGTGCAGCAACACATTCAACATGACAGTTCTCACAGTCACATTCTTCATCCTTGGTGAGCCGATACTGATGCATCGATACTGTACAGATGCGCATGTGCAGTCGGCGGCGTTAACCTACATAACGTCGCACGGGTAATTGCGTTGAACTGTAACCGTCCGCGGTTTGCGGGTGAAACAAAGTGTGTGTTTACATCCCGTGGGAGCAGCCAGCCTCTCATGCAATATCCTAGAGTGGGAGGGGAGGGGCCAAGACCGAGAAGAAGAGGGTGAGGGGTGACTCCTTGCAGAAACCTGATGCCGCTTCGGGCCCTTTAAAGGAGGAAGATGGTCCTCTCATTGAAGGCCGGGAGGAGCGTGTGTGTGTGTGTGTGTGTGTGTGTGTGTGTGTGTGTGTGTGTGTGTGTGTGTGTGTGTGCGCGTGTGTGTGTGTGACTGCATGATGTGTGCTTGCATGCGGCGGGCTCACACAGTCAGCAGAGCACGGCCAGGCAGGAGCTGTTTCAGTAAGAAGAAGAATGAATGAATGAGTGGACGAAGGAGATCGCTGTGGATGCCGTGAGCGTGGCCCTGTGGGTGGAGTCGACCAGCAATAAGGTAAAAAAAAATAACAGGAAAGAAATATTTTCTCGCAGGTCAGTTTGCTACCGGTGTGTTGCACATGTTCAGTGTTTATTTCTTGTGGCCGTGGAAATAGGAGTTCAGAACTTGTGGACAGATTCTTCGTGCGCTTATTGTAGCGTTTTATTGTTTTTCGATGCAGCACGCCCCAATAAAACAAGATTATTTTCTTAAAAGACTAAAATTAAAGGAAGAGAAAAAAGTGTGTGAAAGGTGGTCCGAGGTGTGTGTTTATACCTCACAAGAGAGGAATGTCAAGGGGCCAGTAGGTTTTTGGCCAAAGCCTGTCATTATTAACCTAGAAAGAGATGCATGCTGGGAAAGGTGCAACGAGCGGCAGGTCACGGAGGTGATGGAACAGATAAGACAAACGGGAAGAAATAGAATATACTCAGTATTTTTTAATGGGTTGCGTACTAATAATTGGTCGTGAAATTAAACAACAAGCCTTAAGATAAGTTTCATTCATTCCTGTTTATTTCTTAAATCATTTTTCTTCATTAAAACTCTGAATGTCAATAATCCGTTCCGGCCCGACAACAAACAGCAAATTTTTTTTATTGTGATTTATATTTTGTGAATATTTGTCACTTTTTGGACAAATCCAAATATATACTGTATATATCATCATGAAAAAAAATGAAAAGCATCTAAACGTTTTCACTTTTCCGCATTTCATCTTACAATCTTCTCAAAAACAATCTGACTTTGTTTTGTCCCTTGGAGGCCAAAATGTAGTTTTGCACGTGTGCCGTGGTGACCCACATCTGCAGCCTCCGAGGCCTCGGGCGGGATAGGGGGCGATGCGAGGCGGGATGTGGGAACGTCTGCTGGGGATGATGTCATCTCCAGCAACTAATTACTGACATCAGTGCAGCTGCAAGCTCGGCAGCGTGTCGTCGCTTGTGCGTGTGTACAGGCGTGTCTGTTTTAAATAAGTGTGTGTCTATTGTCACATTTTCTGCCTTTTTACGGATTGTTGGGAATTTGTCAGCCAAGTTAGCATCTCAGTGCATGGACAGAATTAGCTGCTAATTCTCCGTTATTATTTTGACCTCTTTTCTGGAACTCCAATCTGTCTGGCTGGCTGCAGCCATCCGAGGCAACCTCCTCCTGTGGATCCTCCCATCCTCTCTGGGTGGCCCGACGCAAATCCAGATCCCTGGAAGCTCAAACGTAAAGTGTACACCAACTCGAGTATTGTAGCACGCACGCGTGTCAAATGTTTGTTGATACACGGCACAGTCGGCAAAAGCGACGCTCCTCGACTCACTTCCAAGGTGGCCTTTGGGGCAGCTCAGCTTGACTTTTCCACTCAATGGAAAGTTTACTCTGGCTTTTGGCTCAAGTTGCGACACCCTTGCGATTTCTCAGGCCATTTGTTTTCCTGACCTGGCATGTTGTCGTCGAGGATGTCCAACGTGGCAAATGGGGCCTTCTGTGACGTGACAACCTTTGTAATCCAAGATGTGTTGTTTTTGTTGTCAGATTTATTTTTTATTTTTTTATCAAAAAATGGTTTCAACTGGAGACATCTCAGTTTACTACCCAACCAAACAAATATCATATTGTTGATTCAACGAAAGCACACAACTTTGCGTTAGAAATGCCCTTGCTAGCCCTTATACCAGTGGTGTAAATAGAAGAATGATCAGCTGCTGACTCTAAAGTTGAGTAAATATAAAGATGAGAAGTTGGTTGTCGTCTGTTTGTGAATTTTCCTAAACTTCGCTGGACTGTATACGCTCAAGAACGATTAGTTTTCCGTTCCTTCCCAAGTGCACGGCTTTACGTCAAAGCCGCCAGCCAGTCGAGCACCAAGTGGTCATCTCGGGTCCAAAAGCCTCCGCATGCATAAGTTCTGTAATTTGTACGGCCAAAGCCTGCATTTACGAGCGGGCTAATTGCAGGGAGCACTTTCGACCGCCGGACTTTGAACGTCTCGTCTGTCGCACTCGCTTTTCTGTCTGTTACTGCTTAACTTTTCTTTCGTTTTCGCCACGTTTGGCTTTGTCATGCTTTGTTTTATATTGAGGTTGAAGTTTGGTTGCCATGCCTATAATGAGTAGACCCACAAAAAAGTCTCCAGAAGCCATGCCTGAAAAAAATAACAGGGACACAGCCATTTTGCATTGAAGTCGCAATTTTTACAGAGTCCAACATATAAAGGCTTCTTCTAAAATCAAAGTCAGCCCTTGAATTCTGTTTCACAAAGCATCATGAAATCCGGTAGCCATGTCTATTACGAAAACATGCACAAAATAGCCTCCGGAAGCGCTATCTTGCTAGCTTGCTATAGCTAGCTCAGATTTGTCGCTAGCTAGGTAACCATACTTCACGTTGCTAAGTGAACAAAAAGTCTTCATTCTGATATCACAAAAGGGCTTAAACCTTCTCAACTGGCTTCCTTCATGTGTCCTTCTCTTTGAGGTAAAACAAAAACAAGTGAAGTGCCCCATCAGTTTCCTGCTCCAAGGCCTTTGTCCATTCATCCTCAAACATTCTTGCCTCTTTTCTCTGTGCCCCCACACCCCCACTTGCCCTCTTATGGGACTGTCATGCAGAAAGACACCATTGTGCCAGACCGGAGCAGCATCCAGTTTCAGCCCTGCCTTGTAATTAAGAAGGGATTGCATGTGGAAGGGAGGTTTGGGGGTTAGTAGGCAGAGCTGACCCGCTTTGGCCTGGGAGCCAGTGAAGCCGGCTCCCCCCGCTGACACAACCTCCCCGCTGAGGTTTTGTGTGTGGCCAAGCGAGGCGAGGGAATGGAAAGAAAGTTTCGAGCTTCACTCTATCCAGCTGTTTTGTTCGTTTGCGCTCGTTTCCCGTGTGGCGTGTGTCACAGGGAGGAAGTTTTTCAAATTTATCCGCCACACTTTTTTTTTGCTCGCTGAATCACCAGGATGGAAGTGAAATGACTCTAGTCTTGGAAATGAAAACAGACTCCAAGTGTCCCGTGACTCCACCCAAGGAGGTCTGCGAAAAACGGCATCTTGCGCAATACAAACAGACCGAATGACCTGAAAAAAAAGTCAACTGTCATAAACAGCAATGAGGGCAGTGGCTCCTCTCGCCAGTTCTTCACCATAACCGCCACCTTGCACAATAGAAATAAACACAGCTCTCGCAATCTCGTTTCAGTCCGAGAAAATCGTGGACATGGCTGACGTGATGGAGAGCGGCAGCGGCGGCGGTGTCGCAGGAGCTCCCAGCGTGGATTGGCAGAAGCGCTGCGCAGCTCTGGAGATGCAGCTGCTGAGGTTCCGGATCCAAGCCGGGAAAATCCGGGAGCTGCTGGGCGAGAAGGTACAAGAGACAGAAAGACTTCTAGGCTTGTATTTGGATGGAATTATGTTAATAAATGTAACAAAAACTATTTGCAAGCTAAGATGTTATTTTCTGAACTATAGTAATGTATACATTTGAGATGAACCCCAAAATAGCATGTATGACATTAATCCACAGATGAAAGAAACTTAGTCTGGCTCAACTTGAAGCCTTTTTTGTTTTTCCGTCACGAGCAAGTCCAAACGGCGCACAGACCGCAGCAGCGCTTTTAATTGTGCACAAGGAAACGCTTAAAGCGCCTGAGTCAGCGATCAACTCAGCTAAACGCGCAGCGTCCGGTCATGGTGTCTCACCGGAGGTTGGCTGCACGCTTTTAATATTCAACATCTGAGTCATGGTGGTGCTTCACCTCGAAAGTCAGGTGGAGAATACCAGCAAGTAAAACGCTGACTAAGAGAAATGCAAACTTAGCCCAGCTTGTATATTTAGTCGTCCTCTCTATTTTTATTTTACTTCATCAATGTTAAAAAAAAAATGCGATTCCAATGTGTGCGTGTGGTGGTCTGCTGAGTGACGACCGTTGTGCCATGTTATTGCTTTTTTCTTCATCTTCATCTGGTCTCTGTTGCCAAGTTAGGAGTGTTTTACACATTGACCCACTTTGGTGTGGAAAAAAAAGCGAGCTTAAGAGTGAGAGTGAAAAAAGAAAATGTGACATGGAGTTTATCTCCCTAGTGAGCAAGGCAGAAGGCCATGTGAGGAGTTCACTGAATAGAATGATGACATTCTCGCAGACACATACACACACACGCGCCGTAATTTGACTTTTATTTATGTATATATATAAAAAATACACAACTTCCACGAGGATACATGACTGTAGTATATTTTGTGTTGGACAGTGAAGTATGACATAGTAGTGTGTGATATAGTTTGTGTGTCTGGAGCGTGTGTTTGTGTGTTACAAAAAACAGTTAAACACTTAAGTTTGCACTCTGATCAGCAGCAGTCACGTAGCAGAACATCTCCGTCAGGCAACAATATACGATTAATTATTGATGAGGTCATTTTCACGTCTGTTGAACTTTCCCACACGCTTCCCAGTGGAGAGAAAGAGGGTGGGGGGGGAATCGTGCTGGGTTTCTACCCCTGACGCGTGAAACCACGGTAACGGACTCTTTTGTCTCGTTGACAGATGCAGGAGCTGGAGCAGCGGGCGATCGAGGCCGACCAACGAGCAGAGAGCGCCGAGAAACAGGTAGGGCATCTTTTAACGAGCTTTTCAAAACAACTCGCAAATTTATTTCAACTATCTCGGCTATCTCAGATCCAATCCATGGAAGAAAAGCTCAAATCGGCAAACATCCATAGCTGCGAGTCCGAAAGCTTAGTGTACAGGAAGTACCAAGACCTGATGGCCCGGGTCCAAGAAAAAGATGCCACCATCAAGAGATTAGAGATCCAGCTGGAAAAGCAGGTCTTGGAGCCTCCCCAAGGAGCCGTGCTTCTCAAACCGAGGTCAACGCGTCCACGCGTAATGTCATGTTTTCTCTTTCTCCAGATCTTAGTCAGAGCCCAGGAGGCCAAAATAATTGAGGAGAAGGCAGCCAAGATTAAAGACTGGGTGAAGATGAAGCTCCAAGAGGTAAGCAAGAATGGCAGAGTCCCGCTCTGGACATGAGATGTCGAGTTCTAAAGGCCCTGTTTTACAACGATTCCAAAAACCGCTGCTAAGTTGGCATCAGATGGAAATGGAAGTGTTAGGGGAGACCACTGGGAGCGGGTCTAAGTTGTGGCACAGATGATGTAATGCCATTCAGGTGAATTTCATGGAAGTGCTTTGCTGCTTATTTTTTGTAACTGAATAATGTTTTTTTGCACGATGTGTTTTCTCTCCAGATGGAGCAAGAGAACCAACACCTTAAACAGGCCAAGTCGAAGCAGACGGAGCAGATCGCGTTGCTGCAAGACAAACTACAAGGTCGGCAAAGAGATCTCACCCCTTGTCTTGTTTTGCCTGCAAAGTTGACGAGCGTCGTGTTGTCCCTCAGCTCTTTTAGAGAAAACGCCCACCAGTCCCACCGGATCCCCAAAGTCTCAGCTCAGACTCGCACCTAAAAGCCCAGCGGTGCCTCGCTCGCCCTCCACCAACAACCCCTTTCCCAATCCCGCCCAGTCGGGCGCCAGCATGACCTTACCCAAGATCCGGACACCACTCACCCCCAGGGACAGCATACAGCTGGTGAAGAAGCATTTGAGCCAGCCGCAGCACAGCCTGGATCGACTCCATCAGCTGGTCAGCATCGACATTATGACGCCCTCGTCCACTTGCTCCACCCTCACCACCAGCGCGTCGCCCGTCTCCCAGCCAGTCGAGGAAACGGACATTGATGACACGCTCCTGGACAGCATGGACGGTGTGGTAGAAGGATCCGAATCAGAGCATGACGGTGTCCCCCTTGTGGGTCTCGCAGAGGAACTGGAGAGACTGGATCCTGATGTTGTGAAACCACCGACGCCTCCCTTGCGTCGCTTCCCTTCCTGGGTAGGCAGATTGGTCAGGACTTTGCAGCTTGATGCGGGCGTGATAATAGAACTGATTGACCCCCTGTAGGAAAGTCGAATCTATGCCGTGGCCAAGGCTGGAATGAGAGTATCTGAGGCATCACCTGGAGCCAGGTGCCAAGGTCGAGGTGAGTCCGAGCTCCTGATCAATTATTAATGTTTTTACAAACCCCCAAAATTCTTCAGAAGATACCGATAAAATGCTATTTTGCGTTACTGACGAGGGTTGGGTGGAAATGTGGAAAACATTATCGGAAAAAATTGAAAATTCCCGAAAAGTCAATATCTGGCGTGGCACAAGCATATTTCCTGGGGGGCAGCAGCCCCGTGCCCCCCCCCCCCCCCCCCTCTTGCTCTGCCAGTTAACCACTGGCAAGTTAGCCAACCATCTGACGCACGACCTGCCGCTGTCCAAACTTTGTCAAGCAAACAGATCACAACCACTCCTCCAAGTGAGTTTGTTCACACAGAACACGCTGTGAGTTCTGATCCGTGGGTGGCCGGCCGGTCACGCGTCATTCAGCAGCCAGTCCAGATCCGTCATCAGGGCCTTTAATGTGACTTCCTGCGGCCTGGGAACTGACACACCTGTGCAGGTGTGGGCTCATCTTTGGCCGGAGACACTCCCTTCCTCAAAGGCAATGAGATAGCTGCTTTTTAATCACGCTCGATGAAAGCAACAAGGCCTGGCTGTAATTAGGCTCCCCATTGCGACGTCCTTCCTTGTATTTAGCGGCTTGCGTGATCCCCGGCGAGGCTTGCCAGCGCTGCTGTTGGGGTTTATGCCAATGCTGACTCGGCACATTTGTTTTTTATTTTGTCCCAACTGGAGCCTGAAAATCAAATTCATATCTGGCTGTCCTATTTCGATTTTATGTCAGTTTTGTGGCCCCCATTGAAGAACAATGGAAAACTCATCTGGGTGGGTGATGTCACGTCACTTCCTACAAGCACGCATGGTCGATATTCCCCTTCCGTAGGGTTATCTGTATAAAAGGTGCAGGTGGCGGATTAAAAGTTATTTTCTCTTCCAGACACAACAGAGCTGAGTATCACATTGAAGGGTGTTTACGGTGTTGCTTTATGTAAGCCACAGTCAGCTGCTTTGCGTCACATTTAAACCAGACAGACTTTAAAACTGCTGTTTATCTCGGCACACTGTCTGATTATGCTAAAAACAAATGTAGGGGATTTGTGATCAAAATTAAAATAGAAAAATCCACATTTAAAATGGCTTCAGGAAGTCAGCAATGAATCAGCCACTACAACTCATATTTCTCTTCAGAAATGCAAATAAATTTGACATCTTAACTTGTCTTAATTTATCTTAACATCTTAAAAAACATTTGTGTATTTTTTTTATTTATTGAAGACAATTGTACATTTAAAACTTGGCGGCTAAAAAAAACAATATTTTAGCATTAAAAACATCCATTGTGTCTATTGTTCCAATCAACTTTGATTTTCCTTCAGGTTCCATTTTGCCCCAGTGTCCAGCGGCCAGTCCTTTTGCGCAATTGATTTACAAGAACATCAGCGTTCCGGTCTACACCACACTAAAAGGGGTGAGTCAGCCCTTCTGCCTTTTAATAGCACAAATAATTGTCAAGTGTCAAACAGAATAGTGTGCCTCCATCTAGTGGCCAACAGTGGAATTACACCCAAAATAAAGGCTGAACTAAATAGTTACATTACCTATATTAGAATTATACAAAAAATACAGAGTTGTGGAAACTTGGCACAGACAAATTGAATGAATAACAATTTAAGAGAAAATGTAGTAATAATATTGTCACTTTTGCGTGTGCTTAGAAAGCCACTCAGATCAGCGCTGTGCCTCTGCGGGACAACGACGACTCGGGTTCAGAGGACGACAGCGGCTCCCTGGCCAGCTTGCGGACCTCTGTGCTGAGTCCAGACAAGCGGGCCAGCGTTCCCGGCAGCCCTCGTGCTGTCAAGAGAGGTACGAGGAGTCCTGCTTCATCACGCCGAGCGATGCATTTCATTGGACATTCCTTCCAGGTGTCTCCATGTCCTCCATCAGCTCGGAGAGCGACTACGCTATCCCGCCTGATGCCTGCTCCCTTGACAGCGACTACTCGGAACCAGAGCACAAAGTCCAGAGGACCTCTTCTTACTCTTGTGAGAGCACAGGGCCCGTAAGTATACTATCTTGTTTTGCTTTCATTACTCAGTTTGGTGTCTTGCTACATGGTAGCCAATCAACTACTCACATGTTAGCATTCAGCAAAACATATGATGATGTGTTGCGTTCAGGAGACGCTGGAGAAATCTGGCTACCTGTTGAAGATGAGCAGTCAGGCGAAGGCGTGGAAGCGGCGCTGGTTCATCCTGAGGAACGGCGAGATTCTCTACTACAAGACACCCGTGAGTAGGCATCTCTGCATTCTCAAAACCTTACTCATGACCTTTCATATGAATATCTGCGCATGTGTGACGCTTCTAGAGCGACGTCATCAGGAAACCTCAAGGTCAGATTGAGCTCAACTCTTCTTGTCGAATCGTCCGTGGAGAAGCAGCGCAAACATTTCAAGTAAGCTTCATCGCGCTACTTCGTTTCCGGATTGTGTACTGCACATTTTTTTGCATTTCGGTCCTAAGGTGCCCCAAAAAATGCCACATTAGCGGTTTTTTTTTTTTTTCCCCTGACATTATTTTAGTTGATCACAGAGAAAAAGACTTTCTACCTGACAGCGGACTCGCCTAACATCCTGGAGGAGTGGATCCGAGTCTTGCAGAACATCTTGAAAGTTCAGGCCAGCAGCCCAGTCAGCGTGGGGCCCACCTATGACAAACCCACCGTGACAGGCTGGCTCACTAAGGTAAGCGCCACCACGACACTGTACAATGCATTTGAACAGGAAATAAGCCCTTCATGCGCTCACATAGAAAAGTTGGAGGGAGAAAAAATGAAAATTGAAATTAAATTGATTATTTCTTCTTTCTCCCCAGGTCAAGCATGGGCGTTCCAAGCTGGTGTGGTGCTCTTTGGTCGGAAAGGTCTTCTACTACTATCGCAACCAAGAAGATAAAGTAAATGAAAAGCACTTTATTCACAATTAAGCTAGTTAGCAACTAGCAAGCTAAGCTAACAATCCTCAGTGACTAGAAATGGCAAAACTAACAGCAGCATATGGTTGGTTTTGAACTTGTAAGGGCCACGCTAGTTTGCTAACATGCTAACAAGCTTTTGGCTAAACTTGCGTGGTTCTTGGGCAACTTGTGGCTGCTGGTCTTGAAAATGCTAAACTAGCTAGGAGTTAATATCCTAGGAGTATAATTTTATTGAGTTAAATCTTGAAATAATGGCGTCCACTTCTCAGCTGCCACTGGGCCAGCTGCAGCTGCGCTCGGCGTCCGTCCAGGAAGTGGACCGTTCGTGCGACTCGGATGAGGACTACGAGGCAGGCCTTGGCGGCGGCTTCCTTTCGTCGCATTGCACCCTGGTGGTGAAGCCCGGCGACCAGAGCCCCTCATACCTCCTCGTCGGCACCAAACAGGAAAAGGTCAGTTAGCCGATTCTAAGAAGCTTCGTAATGCTAACGCCGACTTAATGGACAGGATGCATGGCTGTACCACTTGAGCGTGGCAGCGGGAAGCGGCGCCAACCTGAAGGTGGGCACAGAGTGCGAGCAGCTTATCGGTAGACTGCTGGACGCAGATGGAGACACAGGTGACTGACACGCAAATTGATAAGCTATCGCATTGGAGGTTTGGGACTTTTTTCCAGACTGCAACCTTTGTAAATGTTTGCTCTTGTTCCATCAAATCGTCTTGAAGCCGAGCAGATCGCGTTGCTTCAGTAACACAAAACACTTTGCACAATTCTCACTTGTTGCTATAAATGGAGAGACGTTGAGTCAGCACCGAGCTATTTTGACGTGTGTGTCTAAAGCCGGTAGACGGTGTTAACAACCGTCTCTCACTCGCTCGTCGCGTCAGCTGCTGAGTGTTGACGGCCGATTGTTGTTTTTGTTTTGTTTTCCCAGAAAGCAGCCTGTGGCAGAGTGACGCTTTGAGCTTCTCCAAGGAGGGTCTCCGCTCGCCGCTCACCACGCTGCCCTCAGACGCCCTACAGACGGAAGCTCTCAAGCTCTTCAAGGTCCAGCTTCTCGCACATATCAATTATTATGTTCAAGTTAAAACACACAAAAAATATATACAATCAATTCACAATACATATCAATAAAGCTGCTAACATATGTTTATATCAGTGGTTCTTAACCTTTTTGGAGGTACCGAACCCCATCAGTTCCATATGCGCATTCACCGAACCCCTCTTTGGGGGGGGTGGCGTTAGTACCGAACCCCATCAGTTTCATATGCGCATTCACCGAACCCCTCTTTAGGGAGCGGGGGGGGGTAATGACATACCAGCAAATCAGTGTGACTTCTGCTGTTGCCTTTGCAAGACCAGTTCAGATATGCATTATCGCAAATTTACACGACATTCAGGTGTGTTCGGCCATTTGTGGGGGGAGGGGGGGAATAGCATACCAGCTCTGCCGAACCCCAGAAGCCGACTAACCGAACCCCTAGGTTAAGAACCACTGGTTTATATATATGTATGTATAGTTTTTCTTTAACAAGATACTCCTGCTACATAAAAAAATGGCTGCACTTTGCTGCTCCCTGCTGGAGGCAGCAATCCTTATTTCATCTTCCGCGTGCAGTCATGCCAGCTGTTCATCAACGTGCTGGTCGAGTCTCCGTGCGTGGACTACCACACGTCGTTGGCACAGAACGCCCTACAAGTGTGCCTGTCGCACCAGGAGCTCCACAACGAGATGTTCTGCCAGCTCATCAAGCAGACCAACCGCCGCATGACGCACGACTACTCCGTCACGCAGGTTTGATGATTTATCGCCGCCATCTTCTTCTGCTCCTCCTCAGATATTCACCAGTTTTGTTTGTTTTGTCAGTGCTGGCAGCTGCTGTCGTTGTGTGTGGCGCTCTTCCTCCCCCAGCAGCACTTCCTGTGGTACCTCAGGCAGCACCTGCACCGAAACGCTGACCCCAGGTGAGCCCGTGCTTCCTTTCGCCGCCATCCGATGGAAGCAACTCTGAGAGATTGTTCTCCATCCCGGCCCCCCCCCCCCACCCGCAGTAGCGACGTGGGCAAATACGCCGTGTACTGTCAGCGCTCAGTCGAGCGGACGCTGCGCAACGGCGAGCGGGAGGCCAGACCGTCACGCATGGAGATCGTCTCCATCCTGCTGAGGAACCCCTACCACCATTCCCTGCCCTTCAGCATCCCGGTGCACTTTATGAACAACACGTACCAAGTTGTGGGTTTCGATGGCTCCACCACCGTAGATGAGTTCCTCAACACGCTGAACCAGAGGATCGGCATGCGGAGCCCTCAGCTGTCCGGCTTTGCGCTCTTTACCGACGACCCGTCCGGAAAAGACCTGGAGCACTGCTTGCTCCCCACCGCTAAGGCATGCTCAACTTCCTGAAAATACAACAGCTTCAAATGGATCTTGTTAAACCACATTATTTTTTCTTCTTCCAGATTTGCGATGTTATTTCCAAGTGGGAGCAGGCCCTGAAGGAGCAACACCCGGCTAAGAACGAGGGAACGCGGATTGTACGGTTGACTTACAAGAACAGGTAGCGCATTTCCAGTACAAAGGTCGTATCATGTACAGTGAATGCTATTGGTAACAAATTAATAGAATGTAATATATTAAAAAAGAAAAAAAAAATATTTTCAATAAATGCAAGTGAAAATGAAAAAAAAAATTAAAATTCATAGCTAAATAGAATCAAATTATATAATTTTCCAAGATAAGAAATATGTAGCTCTAGAATCTTGACATTGCATCCAGTTGTGGATTTAAACATGGCCCTGGCATGGAAACAGAAGTTCCGAACCTTCAGATTTGTGCCCTCCCCTCCCCTGCAGGCTTTGCTTCCGCTCTCAAGTCAAAGGCGAGACGGAGCGCGAGCGCCTCCTGCTGGCTTACCAGGTGAATGACAACGTGCAGCAGGGCTATTTCCCCGTCAACAAGGAACTGGCGCTGGAGGTGGCTGCCCTCATGGCGCAGGTACACCCATACTCATCACGTCCTTTTGAATGATGCCTGGATAAGGAAGAAACTTTTGGCAAACGATATTTTAAAGGTTGAGCACGGCGATCTGGAGCGAGCGCCCTCCTCGCCCGCCTCCTCCCCTCAAGCCAAGTCTCAGCTGATGCTCCTGCAGGCACTGGAGCGCTTCTACCCCAAACGCTACAAACACAACTGCAGCGCCGAGCAGCTCAGGTCAGTCTGACACGTCACCAGACACTTCATTAGCTACACCAATTTAAAATGAAATTTAAAACAAGTGAGTAAAAGTAATCACATTTAAGACTTATTTTATACCAAGCATGCACATGTTCTTTGTTACCAGTGATTTGTTTCCAGCTTTCCTCTCAGTGCCGGTTTAATAAATGAGTCACAATTTGAGTGTGTATATCGCAACGTTGTTTTCAGGGAGCTAAGCGAGCGTCTGTCGGCCAAGTGGTCCGCGCTACGCGGCTGCAGCGCGACTGAGTGTGTGAGAATTTACCTGACGGTGGCGCGCAGGTGGCTGTTGTTTGGAGCCAAACTCTTCAACGTCAAGGTAGCGCTGGCACATACTTTTAAAACAAAACATTTGGGTTTAGCTCGCTTTTAACGATTTGTTTATTTTGCAGGCCGTGCCACCCGCCCCTCACGAACAGGGCCCGGCCTGGGTGGCGGTCAACGAGGACGGGCTATGCGTGCTGGACTACGCTATGGTCACTTTCTAATATCAGGAAAATCACCAACCAGATGGAGGAGCTCGCAAATTAACACCACTGTTTTTATTTCTATTTTTATATTAGCACACACTGTCCTCATACGCCTACCAGTCGATAATCACCTTTGGCGGCTGCTGTGACGACTTCATGGTGGTCGCCAGCCAGCAGAAGGAGCCGGGAGGCGGGACCAAGGGCGTGGCCAAGCTGCTGTTCGCCATGACCAGACCAAAGGTAATGTTATGACGTAGACAGTGGTGCCGCTTCCAAACAACAGAGATGGGGACTCGAGTCACTGTGACTTGGACTCGAGTCGACTCGAGTCGCTGCTTTGATGACTTGTGACTTGACTTGACAAAAAATGAAAAAACTTGAGACTCGACTTGGACTTGGAAGTTAAAGACTCGGGACTTGACTTGACTTGAGACACGATGACTTGAATGACTTCAGTGTTATTTAGTTTATGTTTTCAGTTTGAATATAAAATTAATAATATATTTAAAAATATATATCGATAACACGGTAGGAGCGCAGTCTGAGAATGTCGTTGTCATGATTGGATCCTGTCAATCAATCAGTCGTGCCCTCTCTACCTACCAAATGTGTTTATTGGAGAATCACGCCCCTTTATATCAGACATGCGCAAACATGTCAGCGGTACCGCGAGTCATCACCTTCGGCTATCGCAATTACTTTTATGACGGCAAAAGCACAGTGCGAGATATGCAACAAAAACATTTCGGACAGCCAGACGACAACTTCAAACTTTGTCCGTCATTTGAAGAGTCATTCTGCCAGTAAGTGCTTTTCATTTATCTAAATAGGTGTGTGTCTATATCTTTAATGCAATGAATATGATGATGAAACTGAATTAAGTAAATATGATTTAATATGGAGCAAGTTAATAAATAAAAACTACAGTTAACTTGACTTGGACTTGACCTATTTAAGGACTTGACTTGACCTATTTTAGGACTTCACTTGACTTGCCCAAGAAAAAAATGACTTGGGACTTACTTGAGACTGGAAGGTTAAGACTTGAGATTTACTTGAGACTTGCACATGTGTGACTTGGTCCCATCGCTGCCAAACAATATCCGTGACAGCTTCTTTAACCGCCCTCAGATCCTGGAACTGACTCTGCTCATGGCCAGCTATATGAACCACCGGACCCCGACCGCTCCTTCTGTCTCAAAGCAGCAGTGGGACGTCGACGCTCGCCACTTTCCCGCCATGAACTACACCACCCAGGTCCCCACGCTACTCTGACCACCGTGGCTAAGAGTGCCTTGCTCAAATTGCTTTTCTTTGTTTTTAACCAGATACCTAATGAAGATATGTCACAAAGGTACAATCATTAGGTAAGCTAGCTAGCTTGAATTAATTAACATTTTCCTCACCGCACGGTATCAATTTAGCTTGAAATTCTGATACAAAAGTAGCTTCTATGAGGTACTATTTCTTTGTCTATGTTCTTTCTTAGTCTCCCGTGGTATGGGGGGCTTAGACTGAAAAAATGTGTGCCATTTTCAAAAACGCTAAATGTTTTGAATTAATGTCGTAATTTAAGAACACTTGTTTGTCGTAAATTGTCAGTTACTGTTTGTGTGTCCCATGAAAATAAAGTGGTACAGTTGGCAAAGTACTCCCTCATTTTGTGTGTCCAGTTTCAGCTCAGTCATTTACAGATAGATGTACTTGAAAAAAATTATGTCATTCACCTGACGCATTGTCTTTTATGGAGTTTTATTTTCCACTCTTAGATGTTACACTTTAGAGTGATTTCTTTGCGATTTAGTTGGATTAAGGGGCCAAATTAATGTAGACATAAAAAACCTTATCTATCCATGTGCGTTTGTTCATAGCATCCTGGTTTTCACATCGAGCTTTATTTTTCTGACTTTCAACTTGCCAGTGTTACGGTATGTAACCTTTTATTTATTTTATTTCAAGAGACACGTTTCTGCTATTGCTGTGTTTTGACATGAAACAACCCGTATGCATTCTCCAAAACAGGACCTACGAGCAATAGAAGGATTAATGTTTTAACTATTAATTACTGCCTTATGATTAGTTGGCTGACTCTCTCGAGATAAAAAAAGTAATTCACAAAAAGTGGTGGTAAGTGTCATCTTATGGTCATATTTGTCAAGTATTGATCACTGGTGTTCGGTGTGGGGATGTGGGACTGGGTCTGGGGGGTGGAATCCAAAGTTGAACTACAAACTTGCAGCAAAAGGAGGTCCAAGAGGACACGAGAGGCGTTCTGGTGCTAAATCCAAACAGGCCGACATCCCGCCCTGCATGCGGGAGTGAGTGTGAAGCAAAACGAAAAGCAGATCCACGCGAGGCGACACATCCGCGAGTCAGGTTAGTGTGCCACGCTAAAAAGTGACGGCTATGACGTCATTGCTGCGAAATCTGATCATAGCCTAGCAAACTAGCTAGTTGCTAACGCCGAGCGTGTTCGCCTTTGCAGATCAAGCGGGGGAGAAAGCAGCCGACATGACTACGACAAGCCCCAAACCGCGCGGCTTGGTCCGGGAAGCCACCCACCAGATTATCGCTGGAGGCTCTGCAGGTAGGAGCGTTTTTAACAAAAGTTTTCATTACTATTGCGTAAGTAGGCTTTGCTAACTTTGCTCTTGCTCGTGACCTGTTGCACATGGAGTGACGTTACAAGTCGGCTTTGACCACAAAGTGTTAATACTTTATAAAGCACACAATTATCATAAAATTGCCCAGGGAGGGAGCTGTCTGAGTCGTCGTGCCGAAGATGAGGCGTCCAAGCCAGGATAGTTCTTTTCCGTTTCCTAACTGTAGCATACCGACGTCACTTTAGCGTCATCACGCATGCGTGCGGCTATTTGTTTAATTGAAAAACTTTGTTAGACGTGGTTAAGGTCATAACTTATTTACTTCCTGTTTTTTTAATGGAAACGCTATTCAAACAGGCAATTTGAAAGTATCATTAGGACAAAATAAGCACATAAGGACAATGATATCTTGAACACATAGTAATATTCGTTTTCATTTCTTTTGTTTGTTTGTACGAAATAACTAAGCGATCATTTCGTTGGAATTCTAATCATAACCACTCTATAATTTCTTCACACATTTAGTTCCATTGTTTTACGGCTGCAGAACAAAAAGGAGTCACATGGCTTCAAAAGCATAAAAAAAAAAAAAAAAAACATCCTCGCCCCATACCAACTAGAACGTCAGCACAAGTGTATCATCTTGCTCTCTTTTTCAACCCAGCGCACAAAAATTCCGTGTTTCTCCCAGAAGGCCTGTTTAAAGAAAGATATTGCGCAACTTGGTCATCTTAAGATATTGAAAACATATGCTCGTGCTGAGCTGGAGCAAAGCGGGGTGTGTGCAGGAATGGCGTACTGTACATGGACGCACTCGCGACCCAGCGGGCAAAAACTTGAACTGCATTCAAACAAAGACGAATGAAGGTTAATGTCCCCTAGGTTCATTTTTCAATGGCACAAATTCAGAGTTCAAACTGTCATCACGCATGACAGTAGTATAATAAAGCTTAGAACTTTACTTTGGGATTTTTCGTGTTAGTTGCTGTTTGTTTCATTTGGACTTTTTCAAAGTTCAGGTTAAATGACTTTTTAGAGCAAGTATGTTGGTTAAGTAGCGCTGCATGTCTGAGATAATGCACCGTTTATCAGCAAAGCCTCGCTGCCACTTTGACTGTTATATTCGTTTTTGGGGGGTGTTGCGAAATCTGTCATCAACAACGGAAGCTGACTGAAGGAGAAGAGAAAAACAAAAGATCAACTTCTAAAAAATAAACCAACTGGGCAGGACTGAGCCTTGCTGCAAATAGAACCAAAAAGTATCTACTGTAGCGTATTTGTGCTTCTGTCTTTGCGCCACAAGATGGCGGCAAAGACAGAAAGGAAAAATGAAGTTTGCGTTTCACCTCAGCCCAATAGAACAAAAAATGTATCTACTGTACCGCAATTTCCTGTCAATGCCACAAGATAGCGGCAAAGACAGGAAGGAAAATTGACGTTTGCATTTCACCTTTCAGCCCAATACAAGTTTTTCTCGAGTAGTGTATATAAAATTTGTTACCAGCCTCGCTGCCTTTTGATTGTATTTGGCCATTAGATTCGTTTTACATTTTGCAGATATAATTTGCTGTCTTTGCTAAGCCTACAAATACTGAGTTTTCCCTGTGAAAAAAAAGCTCTATAGTGAACTAAAGGGGGCGAGCTTATAATTAATTAATATATATAATATTTATCAGCATTAAAAAAAAGGTGAGTTGTGAAAAATAATAAAAAGTAGTGTTTTGCTGATCCCATGAAATATTCTTGCCCCCAATGGCTCGGTTTAGCTTTGTGAATTTTTACTTTGTTGCTTTGCCTAAGAGGCCTATTTGGAGAGAAGTCAGATCCACTGAGCAAAAATGCAAATATGTGTTGCCTTTGGTGAGCATTAGCAGTGCTAACATGATTGACCTGTTTTAAGTCACTTTCAGTGTCTTCATGAGAAATGACTTGCAAGGATTATCATTACAAATGTTACTGTTTTACTTTTACGATGAAAAAAGATTGCTAAAGCAACAAAGGTTTTTGCTAGCTTGAAAGTAGCTCACCTTGTCTACTTGGACAGGTGAGCTGACTGCATAATATAATAATGGGGCCTGTGGTGGCCATTTTGAGGCCTGTTTTGCAAAGTGATTGTTTCCTTGCTTGCACAGATTTTTTTTTTGCATTCATCTGCTTCATTGTATTGACATAATAAGACAATCTGTAGGCTTCACTATGAAAAGATGTTATGTATTTTATAAGGCTTAACTACCAAAGAGCATTACAGCATTTTACACACAGGTTTACTTTAACGTCATTCAAAGAGGAAGAATGGTACACTGTGTTGCATCTTTGTGTTTTGGTTGGTTTGGCTTCGTCTTTTTGGACTTCTCCCTTTTTGTTTGAAGTTCGTTTTTATCCATTGTACGTAATGTAGCATGAAATGTATTCAAAAGGCTTTTGTTTGCTTCTGGTGTTCTTTTCCAAACTGGTACCTGCATATGAGAGCAGTCCTCTTTTAGTTGACTTTTACCAAAAAAAAGTAAATAAATTTAATAAAAAAAAAAAAATATATATATATATATATATATATATATATATATATATATATATATATATATATATATATATATATATATATACACACAGTGATCCCTTGCTACTTCGCGTTTCATTTATCGCGGCTTAACTACATTGTGGATTTTTTTCCAAATTTAACAAACATTTAAAAGTCAAAATAAAACTTCTAAATTGAGGAAACATATGTCTACCCTTTAGGACAATGTAGTATTGCTCCAAATGTTCGTTTACATTTCTTTAGATGTCCGTTTTTGCGTGTTAGCACTATCGCGAATCAGCATCTTTCCGCTAACTCGTTAGCCTGCCCAGTACTTCTTGTTGGTGACCATACTTCGCGGATTCCACTTATCGCGGGTGGTTTTTGCAACCAATTATCCGCGATAAACGAGGGATTACTTTGTGTGTGTGTGTGTGTGTGTGTGTGCGTGCGTGCGCGTGTGTGTATGTGTGTGTATATTGGCCATAGTGTCTCTTTGCATTTTATACGTTTCTTCGTGATAGTTTATGTATGTAAATTGTAAAGGCGTTTTTTTTTTTTAAATGTACTTGACTTCATTCCCCAAATGTCCATAAGGTGGTGGTAGATTCACAGCGCAAATTTTGGTGCAGTCGAATTGCTGTTTTGTAGAGGTTCGATGCTTTGGGACACGCTCATAATAACATCCTGGTGATATCACAGCCGTGTACTTGTTAAAACAAAACAAGTGCTCTTATTTGTCGCAGGGTCTTGAAAAGCTTCCAGCGCTAAACCTAACATACATTAGAATTACTTCTGAAGTCTGGAGTTTAACATACGTAACGGGATCCTGAATAAATTTACATTTTTAAATATGTAAAGATTTAGCATCATGAAATGAGCCGTCAAATTGCCCGTTGCCAGCAGGTTCACTTTTCATTTCGCGGTAAATCATGTCTCGGCATCATTTCTTTAGAAATAAAGCTTATTCATCACTTTTTTGGGGAAAAACTCACTAGATGGGCTCGCTTTAACAACAACAACTAGAACAACAACAGAAAACCAATAATGGTGTCTGAAAAGTCCAAATTACTTGATTAGCTGCAGGGAATGCTTTTGTAAACAAACTAATCTTTGTTCACTGCCGTGTTGTTTGTGTGTGTAGCGCACACTACGAAAAATCGACTTCAAAAATCCAAAATAATTCTGACAAAAACATTTAAAATAATGGATTAATCTGGATCATCTCTCATCCCTAGAGCGTGTGCGTGCGCGCACGTGTGTTTGTGCGTGAGTGTATGTGTGTGTGTGTGTTACCTTCAACTGCCAGGAAGCGCCGAGCACCAATCACAGGGCGAATTAGGGCTAATATTTATTTCCAGAAACAATCGTGTGCGTGTTTGGCTCGGCCGTGATTGAACTCCCGGCGGACATGTTGGAGACAGATGTGCGCAGTGATGACCTCATATTTTGGAAGCCAGGTTGATTTTTTTTTTTTTTTTCTTAATCTGAACCGGGGACCACTATATCCTCTTCATAATAATGATGACGGAGAGGACGTGTATACACAATATTTTGTCCATCCTTTGACAGATGCACGTATAGTTGTGTTGAGGCCGAGCTAAAAATGGTCGATATGGTGCTGCACCCGGCCCCCACTCAACTTCATCAGAGTCCCTCATCAAAAGCGGCTTGTTATTGGAGTAAGCGCTCATTGCATGTGCAATAATAAACCCGCAAGATTTATCATCTCATTACGAGTTCCCGAGGAAATGTGAACAATCGTTGTCGTCAGAAATTAGCAGAGAATGTTCAACAAATGAACACGCATGACTTCATTAAATAGAAGCCTAAAAAGGATAAAATATGCTATCTGTTTGTTCTGGCCTCTGTGTGAAGCTGATTAGAAATGACCAGATTTAATTTATATTTATTTTGAGCTTTGGCCGCTATATGTAATTTCATATTGATTTTTATCATTCTCAGATTGATCAACATGAATCATAAAGTACAGTAAATTAAGGCTATTTTAACATATTTGTCCAACAACTATAATTTTATAAAATTGAAGTACTTTTAAAATGTAATAACAAAAAATATATACATTACAATCCAGGCATTTGAAGATATTTCAATCGAATTTTTATGAATTGTTTACAAGGCATTAAACACAAAAATAACATAAAAACATAATAAACAGTCAAATGTATTTTTCCACAGTGTACAAGTGTGCGTCGGGTTCAGCATCAGTCCGACTTGAAGTTGCTCCCAGCGGCATCGTGTCAACTGAGCGCTCGCGCACTTCAAAGTGAAGCATGTAAAGACGCACTTGATTCTTACCTGACAGCCATTAGTGTCAGCAAAATCTAAAACATACCAAGGCCTATTTTATTTATGGACAGACTCTCGGTCCAATGAGCCTGTGAGCTGACAGAAAACGCCCCTCTCTCTCAGTTCACTTGCTTTTAAAAGTGAATCTGCTACAGATGGATCCTGTGATGATAAAGTACAGTAACTTACGACCGGCGTGGCCGATAAGGACGTTGACTCTTTGAATGAAACCTGCTCTGTGCACGAGGGCGCGCGTGGGAACATCTGCTTCTTTTCATTCTGAGATCATTACACGGACCACTACTGGGTCTTCTTGCTTGTCACACCGGACATGATGAAAACATCTCAGTTTAGCGAGAGAGGTTCTGTGTGCGCGAGTGTGTCATCTTTTTTTCAAATTGATGATTCATGTCAGCGGTGAGGCGGCGTCATGGAGTCCAGTCCGGAGAATGTTTATTTGCCGGAGAGTGCTTGGCCTGGTTTTAGCACTCATTCAACAAGACCGGGTATGGCAAAAGCCAGTCACTCAAATGTATGTAGCGTCACCATTACGAGTACTTAATTCTCTAGTAGATATCGATACCAAGTATCGATACCGCTCCAATACATTTGATAATAAAATATCACCCCCGAAAAACAATAACAGATCACTTTATAGACTTACATATTCCAATGGAGCAATTTCCCTTAAAATCGCACAAAATTATTGGCAATTTTTTGTTCTTCTAATTTCTACGGCCTGTTTGTAAAACGGCCACAAGAGGGCGCTCATTACTGGTACAGCCACACTGAAATACCAGTACTTTAATGTAAGGTTGGTATTGCCGTCGACCTTTAGACCCCTTTAGACTCACCCCCGTCACTACTTAGAACTCACAAAAAAAAAAGTCAAATCCAAATAAACTACAATGAAAGGTCCCAAAGTATTCTAAACCTGGGACTGACATTGCACTTGTTTGTGCAATGCAGGCATATGCAATGTAATGAAATACTACAATTTTCTCTTTGTATTTTTGGTTCGTTGAGGCTTCAAGTGTCAGAAGTGGTGGCTGCTTATTCTCCGGCAGCTTGTTCCTCATGAGCGCTGACGTACATGTTGAAAACTCCCGAATTGGCAGTTTAACCCCGCGCCCCTCACGTGGCGACCAGGCCGCCACCACCGCCGCCGCCTACGACCCTTCCGACGCTCTCTCCCGAACCTCTCCGCTCCAGCTGAAGGAACCGTTCAACGCAACTCGATCCGGCGTCGGCTAAGAGTTCACATACGCTAATTACAAAGGCGGCGTGCTGCGCGCCGACGTATAAATAAACATAATAAGTAGTGTCAATAAGGCGAAGGGACAAACGAAAAGCCCGGAATGACATGGCAGTTTCCGTCTGTATGCGTGTGTTCTACGGGGTTCTGGATGAGACACACACACACACAGACTGGAAGCCTCCCCTCAGTAGCTGTGCCCGTTCTGGAAGGACGCCCGCCCACTTTTGGGATAACTCTATCAAGATGAACGTCATAAAGTCATTTGTCTTGCATGGGTCCCGCGGGAGAATCTTTTCTTTCTCTCTTGCCCGGTGGCCACGCTCAAGGCTTCAATTAGGGAGGCTCAAATTTATAGACACTTTGGATTATTTCGGATCTCCCGCGGTCAAGTGGATGACATACCGGAGAACACGCTGGCGGCGCACCATCCAGGCGAAGACGAGTAGCCCGTGAGAAACTGAATGGAAGGTCGCGTTAGGGGAATGTTGAAAATGCGTTAAAATGTGGTGTTGGGTTTCAGACCTCAAATGATCTTATCAACCGGCCAAATAGTATGAAAATGCTAGGTAACTATTAGCTTCAATATAGCAGTTCACCTTCAATATTTATTGATTAATATGCCAAAAACGGTAATTTTTTTATGCCGATAGAGCATCTTAAATCAAGTATGGTTTACGTGCAAATAACTTTTTATTCTCAAGAGTATCGAACATTGGCATTGAAATGTTGAACAATAAGAGCTCAATTAAAATTGGAAGTATAACAGACTCGACCGGCCCTGAAATGGACTGGCTGTTCGGGAATCGGACCGGAATTCCGAAAACCACCACGCCCCTGCATGGGACATTGGCAACATTGGGGAGTTGGCCTTAAATTTAATTCTAAATAAAAAAAAGTCAAGGATTTATTTAACTCGAATGTGAAAACATGTTTCTGTCCCACGGACAGAAGGATTTGTTCCATTCATAAACGCTGTGACTTGTGAAGTTCATTTTTAGGACAAAAATGATACGCGTCAAACGTCCAAGGACAGATTTTTCTCACATGTGTTAAATATAAACTCCAGCACAAATGCTAATTTTGGTTTTAATTTCTCTCGCTGAGGTTCGAAACATCTGCGACTTGTCGTACACAGTCCACCCCCTCCCCTTCCCCCCTGTCAAATATTGGCAGCCATTTGCCGCACAGCTATTTAATGCAGATTCAAATGTTTTTGCCCTTAGAGGCGCATGTGATCCAAATATGTCAAGAAGATAATTATCGTAGGGCTGATATATCGCGCTAAGCGTTTCCGCTGGTCCCAGTAGCACCCTGAGCGGTAAATTCGATGATGATGTTGGGTTTTAGGGTAACTCTGAGATGGATAACTTTCCTGATGCGCTGCACGGCTTCTTTCAACACCCCCGATGTGCCGTTCATAAAGCGAGGAGCCGCTCCAACATCTGTTTGCCACAAATGTCAATGGAAATGTAAAAAAAAAAAGAATAAATATTAGCCTCGCTGCAGACATTTATTCTGAGAGACTTCCAAACCCCGCCCCCCTCAATGAAACCTTTCCAGAACTTCGCTTCTTAAAAACTCTTCACAGCGACGTCCAAGCAGTGACTAACCGGCGCTCGCTCGCTCGCTGCGTTTTCTACCGAGCGTTCACGCCGAGTGAAACCAAGACCACACACGGGCCCGTTCTGCGGCCTTTGAAGCCGCTCCAGCACGAGCGGGTCGGAGGAAGGTTAAGTTGTAAGCACTCTGTAATCACCGGATTTTACGATAAGAAAACGCACCATTGTTTCCATAGCAACGTTCAGAAACAAGATCCGTGGCAGCCTTTTTTTATTTTTATTTTTTTCTCTCTCTGCGTTGTCTTTGCTCTCGCCACACAAGACGAAACCCTCGGCGGGCCCGCGTTGGTGTTCTGGTCTTTGCCGGACCCTCGGGTGGCTTTCATAACGCTACATGAAGCGTTACACTCTGACGTACATCACCCAAGGGGAAAGTCTGAAGTCTGCGAAGATTCATCCCCAAAACAGATGAAAAACGACACGCCTGGCTTTAAATGCGACTGGCGTGAACTCAATGGGAGTGTTGATGGTGCCCGCGGGCGCCGCCTGCACACGTATTTTTAGTATCGCGGTTGTCTCATCAATCATCAAGTAATTGCATTCAAATGGATTTTGCTACAAAAAGTTGCAGGTATTACTTTTGTCCATTTGGGGTCGCCATCCTCACATTCCACATATTTGTTGTGTCTTTGTGTGTGTGTGGCTTTAAAAAGTTTAGCCTGAACTGGTGAATGACGTGGGTGTCAGTATTTGAGTTGATAAATCAAGAATTTCTTTGTTGATGTTAAAACTACTTAGCGGATTTCCAAGACACTTTTTTTGAGGGGTGTGAAATGAAAAGGATCCCACATGACTTTTTTGGGGGTTGGCCATCCAACAATATTCTGTCATTTTCTTGACTTTGTTGTTAAGGTGTATAATTCGCCACAGTCTCGGTTATTATTGCCTCGCTCGTGACTATTAGTCATGCGAATTTTTGGCCCACCCGATACAATAACACTGCAGCTCCGATTTGTACTTAAGTGGAGAGGAGACAAGGTAATTACCCTCGGGCCAATTAGCGAAAGGGGGCCAAGGGACCAGCAGCAGCAGCAGCAGTCATTTTCTAACCCAAACATCCTGGTCGGTTCCGAAGGGGGAGGCGGTTGTCGTGGGGTGGGTGGGGGCGCCCCCCCCCTTCTCTTGATGATTCGGGCCTGTGGAACTTTTGCCAGATGAGCAGCACAACTTTTTTTTTTTTTTTTTCAGCAGAGGGAGTGATTTACTGGACTTTACTGGACCACCACTGGAAAGATCACACTGTCGTCATGTGGCGGCAGATAGAACATGTTAAATATGATCACGAGTGGGAAATTATGAAAAGCCAGAACATTGGACACAAGTTAATGTAGACTGAACAGTTTTCGTTACTAACGTTGATTCGATCAATATGTTACATTTAAATAGATTTTAAAAATGCATCGACCAGTAATTTGATTTACTATAGTGCAAAATAATCTACAAGTGGATATAATTTTATTTATTTTCATTCAATCATGAAATACAAAAAAAACATGTCCTGCAATATTCATCCTGGTAGCAATTTTTTTTTTCAGATTTATGTTCATTATAATAATATTGAGATATCAATGGAAATGAAAGATTTGCAAAACTAAGTCAGTATAGTTATTTCTATTTTGTGTGTGTTTTATTACATTAATTACATTTTTATATTATAATAGAAAATGTACAGAACAATTTACAAAATTGATTCAATAACACTGAATTTAATTCTGAGGAGTATGCCTTGATTAATGTACTTTTAAAAAGTGGATTCTAGAATTTAGTTTAGATTGCACATTTTTAAACTGTATACAAGAACTAGAAACTGTATAAAAAAAAGTTAGGAAAATTTCATTTAATGCAAGTAGATTTTTCCATATATTTATTGATCTTATTTGAAAAAATGCAAGCAATAAAATAATCAATAATACGATGGATTTCCTGCAAAACATTCTACATAGAACTATCTAAGACTTGGCAAAACTTTCCCAAATTCAAATTTCAATTCAACAGAAATATGATTTAAAAACAATAATAATTTTTAAAATTACACTTAAAAACTATACACTGAAAAAATATGCACATTCTAGCCATAGTACATTCATAACATGTGGACTACAAAGTTCCCCCTTTTAGACGGACCTTTTAAGACTACAAGCGGGTGTACAATGCCAAGCATGAGAGTCTTTGTGTCGATTTTGCGATTACACGGCATTGGATTAGAGAGTTTTTGAGTGACACTTTAGTCCCTTCGGGAGTTTAACGGCTTGTGAGCGATACCCATCAGCGAGGAAACGGGCTGGAAAAACAGCTTGGTAAAATCAAACTGAGCTTTGTGGGAAACTTTTTGGGGCATTTTTTTTCACATGAAAGTGAATCAAATTTTGGACTCCTGACAAGAATCCATAATGAACAAACACAGTGACATCATTGGAAGGTTTGGGGAGAATTCTCCTGATTGGAATAACGCCTCCGCGTGACTCTCGGTTAAAACATCCATTGAGGTCTCTGAAGGATTTTGGATGATTTGACTTCGGGGGCGGGTAATTAAATTGTATGGTCTGATAGTTTGTGGCAGCGAATCTGTGGTAACCTACGCATCAAATTATCGTTATTCCTGGACGTTTGAGTCAGCAAATTAAGTGCACCTTCTCTTGAAACAGTGTGGCAGAGAGATACCATCTTTGACGTGCTATTGAAGTTTCTGTGACTTTTGAGTGTGTATGGCTTTAAAAGGCGGGGCTTGGTCTGGTGAGTGACATGGGTGCCAAGCTTGCTGTGATAATTGGTGAAAATTATGTCTAGTCAGTTTTGGTAAACTCATACGTATTTAATGACAAATTGTGAACGCCTTACGCAATCCTATGAAGCAACCACCGCAAATCCCGACTGCGATACACTCGAGACTCCAACACATGTCTTCAATTTCATTTGAGCGCCATTTCCCCAGATGGCCTGCAGGGGGAAGTGTGTTTTTTTTTTTGTTTTTTTTTTGGATGGCGGGAAATCTGTGTTTTGCTTGAGGACTCGCTTGAGTTTTTATGTAAGAATAATTTGCACTAAGTAGCCGGGCGACCGGTTTGTTACGCTAGAGCTGACACTTTGTTTATGTTTCTTGAGGAGCATGATGGATGTGCCCGCGGTTGATGCTAATTAGAGCAAATTGGAGCAAAGAATGCTGAGAGCCTGCAGCGCGCCGTTCAGACCGTTGTCCTCCGGACCCTCGTCCGTCCACTATGCGTCTTCGCCGCTGCGCCGGCCGAGATGTCCCTGCCGCCAATTAGACGTCGACACAACCTGAGTCCAAGTGGCCGTGAAATTGTTGTTTACTTAGCGAGGGATCGACAGAGAAGATTAGCGGCTGTCATAATCCACAAAGAATTAGGGGATGTCCGAAAATATGCACAAAAATTAATCTAGACAAGGGTATGAGTAAAAATATGTTGATATTACAAGAGGGATATTTTTATAAATAAAAGTACCCCGCCCTAAAAAAAAAAATTGGTGCTGCATTTGTTTGGGAGCTTGCCTGCAAGCATGTGAAACACCGGCCTTGTTTGCAGTCATCATGCTCAACATTTGGCCAGCATTGCTCCACGTTTATGACTGTAAAATGAAATCATTGCATCCTTTGGCCACTTCCTCCTGCTCTAATTTCTTTCCACCAGCCCCTCCCCCTCCCTCCCCTCACTTCACATGCATTTGTCCTCATCTGCCGTTCCTAATCTTTTGGGAAAGAACAGGGAAATGAGCTTAGTCAAGCCCGCCAGCTTCGCTTTGGCGCTCGCCTCCAAATGGCGGATGACCCAAACGAAGCTCTTTGAGAAGAAGGAAGTAAACTCATACGAATCGTTGACCTTTGCTCTCTCTCTTTTGGGCGATATTGTAGTCATGCTATCCTCATAGATCTTCTGTAGCTTTTTTTTTCTCCCCCGATCAGCAGACCCAAAGGTTTCCCTAACGGCCGCTTCGCAGGTTGAATTCCAAATAAGATTTCAAGTGGGAATCATTTTTCCCTGCTGAGAAACAAGTCTCGCTGGTTTCACGAACCAAATATTTTATTACACGGCTCAATCCAAACATACAAAAGGCTCTGAATTTTTGACAAGAATCAAACCCTGCGTTTCTTTTTTTGTTTTTTGTTCTGCTTTTTTAGTGCGTTTCTGTTCAGGTCTGTCGGGAATCCATCTGGAGGCAACTTTTTGCTCTTCAGGCCGGGAGGTTGGACGTCGTAAACTAGGCGAAAACGTTTCTTCGTAAACTTGGCAGCCATCTTTTTTGTTCAATTTTATTGCGGCGCTGGATGGAAGATGTTCCGCGGGACCTGACTTGTGTGATATTTTGGCCGGGCCGCTGGAACACGGGGAAAATATACAACCAAACAATGAAGCGGAGAGAAAAGCGCAAGGAGCCGTTGCCAAGGCTTGTTTTTTTTTTCGCAGCCTCAAAATGATTTAGGGCGGATTTTTCCTTAGCTGTTTTCACGGAGGATTAAATGTTTAGGGCTTCTGTCTGTAAAGCCACTTTTGTGTCTTTGTTGGCTTTGGACCGATTTCTTGCAGAATGTTTTCCCTCCTTGTCATCTGTCTGAAACAATACAAGGAACTGCAGCATGGACGCTGTGTTCCAAATTATTTTACAAGCAAGCTTTAGTTGAAACACACATTTGACTTAGTTTTTCGACTGAAAAATCCAACTGTCAAAATGATGACTAGGCCAATTATGGGCGCCGATACCAAATGAGTTTCCTGTCACTATAACTATAACTCAATGCTATCTAATTTTTTAGTAACAAAAAAAAAAAAAGTTAAATCATCCGTCTTGACAAAACTCACGTTAGGTCACTCGTATCGCAAGTCTTACCAAAGCTACAGTATCACTTTTATTGGCCGTGTCAGATCCCGGAAAGGTCCTCGCTTTTCCTGCCAAGACCTGATTTCCAACCATGTTTGTATAACCTTCATCTTGGGAAGAATGAGGAGGACGGCGTGAGTACATTTCCACCAACAAGGAACCGGTGGCGGGCGGCTGAGTAATGTGGCTGGCACCGCGCAAGCGTACACACAGACTAATGGCGGCTGGCTGCTCTTGTGTATACAACAAGATGACAAGGCCTCTTCAGGAGCGGGCCAGATAACTCCATCAGCATTGCGACAGGCCAACAGGGCGGCATGACAAGAGGCGGGCCTTGTATACACAACTTGGCCATCCGACTGGCCCTGCCTGGCTCGAAGGCTCCCGTCCGTCTCCTTTCCCACTACTAACTCAATCATGCTCGGGTTTCACTCTCGCCCATCCGAGGCTAACTCGCTTCCTCTAGCCGTCCCCTTACAACGCTCCCCCAACCCTTCCATCTCGAAATCCTTATCCAAATCCCACCCATACTGTAGGTTTTTAGTATGTTATGGTTTGACCATTAAAAAAAAAAAACTACAGCAAAAAAACAAAAAAGAACACATAATGGTAAAGACAAAAGCTAGCGCTAATCTTCTTAACCAGGCTAGCTTTGCAAATTTTGCTGGCACTGATCTTTTGGGAGTCGCACTCACCTCTCTCTTTCACTTCTCAGTTGTGACTGCACAAACAAGCAAGTTGCCACATAGCTGTCGATGAGTTCAATCTATCTACAAAAGCTAATCATTGGAATTTGTTAAATCCTGCAAATTTTTAACTCAGCATGCCTGATTGTTTTAATCAGCATAAAAACATAACTCAACATTTTCTTTTACAAAATGTTCCTTTGTAACCTGACAAGGTGAATGAAATCAACGCTTCATTAATATCGTTTTTGTACTCGAAGAGAACATGTCTCTCGAACAAAGTCCCGACTGGGAGCGCCCCCCCGGCGCCTTGACGTTGCTAAGCAGAAGCAGATGCCGTAAAGTTTACAGAAATCGGAACATTATTTTCCTGTTTCCATCACATTCTTCTAAACACTTAGCCCAACGCGCTTTGAAGTCACCCAAGAAATCCAAAGTCTGCCGCAGTGACGATACCATCTCCTGGAGCAACGGAGCCAGGAAAAGGCAGGGCGGGGGGCTCAGGCTAAACGAGGGAGGGAGTGGCTCGGAGAGGAAGCGTGCTCGTCGTCGGCGTACCTTCAGCCGTACCTGGCATGGTTGTGATCTTGATTTGTAAGGCTTAGCGGGAGCTCCGCTGTGGGTCCGATGGCAACTGCCGATAAAGCCCACATTAGGCCCGCGTAATGCACGGCCAATTTTAGAAGCAGCCTTCCATGTGCATAATACCCAGCAGGCATGCCCCCCCCCCCTCGGCCCCTCCTATCTGACGCCCCTATCTTGCACCTTTCCTTTATCCATTAGCACTGCTTTACAAAATGACTAACAATTCTCGTAATGTAAACGGCCTGCGTCTTGATCAAAGTGTTTTATGCCGCCGTTCCCCGTAGTCCAAGATAAACAGATACTGTTCTCTCTGTCTCTAAACATCGTAGAGCCCAGAGAGAGGTAAGAAAGCAGAAGCGCCTTCAGTCCAAGTGGCACTTCTAAGCGAGGGGCCACATCTGCGCCGCATTAGGGCCAGAGCCCGCTCTCGGCAGGTTAACTCTGCCTTCGAGATGCCTACAAACGGATTGTCGTGAATTAAGCGCATGAGGGACAAGTGGTCTGGTCATGTGAAGATGCTTTGTGTTTTGATTTAGGAATCTTCCAGTCCTGGTCGTCCCAAGTGGTGGCCCTGCCTCCCCTCAGCCCTTCTTGTCCGCTAATGCGATGTGGCACACGCCATGTCTTCATCAGACCTCACAGGACCAGCGAGGCTGCTCTTCCCCCCCCCCCCCCCCCTCGCCTCTTGCCCTACTCTTTAACATAATCCAATAGAAAGCTTGACAATCACAATTAAGGGGAAAGGCAGGCCAGCCAGCCTGCCTGCTCGCCCGCCTTCCTGCCATAATATGGAATTACAAAACCGTGCCCACTTAGCCACCCAGCGCGATGATGCATCTTTCGTTGGGCGGCGTCCAAACTCACCCCCACCCCCCTGCCGCCGCCCCCTCCTCTCTGCAAAACATAGTGCCTGAGGAACCACGTTGGGAGATTGCCAGGTTGCCGGGTCTTAAAGACCAGCTCATAGTCGACGGGTCTACCTCGGATGGTGTATAGTATGTCGAAAGTAGACCCGCAGGTATTTCCGTTGCTTTTTTTCTTCTTCTTCTTCTCTGCATGCTTCCATTCTTCTTGCACACACTCCAGTGTTGTGATTGGCCGGAGCGGAGCGACGATGCCGTAACGCTGGAAGACGGCCCGTGTGATTTTTACAGGAGGCCGGGGAACATGGACCGTAAAACTCACCGCCATTTTCCACAGCCCGGAACAAAAAAATAGACGCCCCCCACCCGCACAACCCCAGCCCCCCCCTTTTGAAAATCCTGCTCGGGCTTCCCTGTCAGAGCTCTGCGGGGTAGTGTGACTTCAAAAGGGCGTTCGTGGGGACGACACATATTTCTGTCATGGAGGCCTTCGATTTGTGGGAATCTGGAGGATGTGAACACTTTCATACCCTTTAAATGGGAAACAGTCCAAAATCTTGTTTTTTTCTCTGTAAAATAAATATTGAAATCTCTAAATCTGTCACCAGTCCAACTCGCAATTCAACCTTTTTGCATCTCAGCGTCATCTGGATTTGCGAGTGAAGCAGGCCCGAATGCCGTTGGCACTTGGTGACCCCGCCTCAGTGGGGTTTTCCTCCGTCATGTGCACTACTTCCGCTACATGTTATCCTTTGGGTGCGAAGGAGGAAAAACACCAGGTGAACGATGGTCCTGGAGGACCCTAGCCAGACCGTGAAAGTTTAGACAAACATGAACGGGGAGGATAGTCCTGGTGGTCCAACGACCCCCATCCCCCTCCCCCCCTTCCACCTTGCTTTCTCAGTTGATGTTTTCTCTGCCCTTTCGGCTTCTTTGGATAACTCTGCTCATTGATGCGTGACCCCGTCTTGTAGTTTGTAATTTAGGAGCATAACGGAAAAAAAAAAACGTCTCAACAAAAAATGTGTGCGGAACTCCCAGCCAGGAGTTTTGCTATCATCGTGAAACCTCTGCAAAGACTTTTTCGCCACCTACAAGGACGCAGATGTTTGGCCTCGGAGCAGTGGAGATGTTTCACTGAGGGGAAAAATAATTTGGTTTCTTTAAGGAACAACATTGGGGAGATTTCTTTTGAGGAAGTCATATTTTTCAAGAAAAAGATGTTTGTTTGAGGAAGGAAAGAGTAAGTTAAGGAAATAGTTACTTTTATGTATTTATATTTTTAGAAAGACCTTCTTCAGGGAAATTTTCAATTGTCTGTTTTTTAACAAAGATTTTTGCAAACAATGCTTTGTTCTCATCGGAATATTTTTTAGCTGATTCCAGCAACGTTCTCGTAAAAGTTGCATCGTTTGAATTGTTCTTGTCCACTCCGCTGTGGAAACACCAATATTGCTTTCCTCCGGACTTTGCAACTTTTTCAAGTGCTCTCATGCGTGGCGAACATCTGCCATTGGTTGCTACTGAAGAATCTTTGCGCTCGCCGCATTCCAGGAGACGCGTCCAACTGGCGTGCTGCATAATTAAAAGCAGAGCAATTTGCGTCCCTGAGAAGTTCACACCATGTTCTTTGGTCTGCGTAATTGGGCCGGCCGGGGAGGCTTGGCGCGTACGCCGGCCGTCCCGCCTGTCAACAAATCCGACACGCTTCTCCACATCCTGTCTCCCTGTTTAGATAAACGCAACAGGAATCATCTTGTACGTCTCTCAAAATGATTTTTGGGGGAAAATAGAGTAATGTTGATGTTTTTTTTTGCAAGAAAGTGACTTTAATCAAAGTTGGTCTTGATTTTGTTGTGGCAGGTAATTTCTTTTCGATATCCCTGTCCGACACAGTTATGGTAGCATGTTAGCGAATGCTATTGTTTACGCGGTTAGGTCCCCTCCTTGATTTTTACATCTTGTGTTTTTGATGGCTTGGCGGCATGATTAGAATTCATGGTCGCACTCACTTAATGAGGCATCCCATATGGAGCAAGTTGGCGAGGCAGGTGTGCGCTTGATTCTTTTCACGACGGACTTGCTACGCTCGAGGTTATGATCTCATTTTTGGCACGCTGCCGCTATGAAACTCATGTACACCGCCACAGACACCACTTTCAAACTTGCTTTCAAGTTTGTTTTGTTTTCAGTTGGGAGAAGCTTGCGGCTCAAAATAGATGTCTGGACTTCACATGTGAAATTTGATTGTTTTGAGGATCGGCATTAGTATTACACCATAGAATTGTAAAAATTGGAAAAGCTGAAAGCGCGGCATTGTAATTCGTATTTCATGACTTCTGAGTCAAAAGCTGTGGTCCTCAAATCCCAACAGTTGAGTTTGTCATTGGCACTCACGCAAAAAAAAAAAAGGTCTCCCCCTCCTGTGTAGTTTCCAGCCCGTGGGAGCATCCCTGCCCAAACCGCAGCAGGGCAATACTCACTTAACCCAAATCAGGCGCAATCAGGATGGGCCTGGATGCAGCTGGGAGGCACAAAGCTGTCGGGTGGCAGCGAGTGAGTCAAGGTGGGGGGAGGGGGGGTGATTGGTTGAAATGACGCTCAGGAAGGATGATCAAGACATTCACCCTTTTTGTTGTATCATCTTGTTTGTCATCAGCAGATGGCCATGTTTGATTTGATCCACTGAGTCACTCAAAGTGATCCGGCTCATCCAGTCGATCACCGGGGCGTGGCTTCAACTCATTCAGTGGCCACGACTTCCAAGTCCTGCCCGGTGACTTCCAAATGTCATCCGGGATGTCCCTCCCAAGATGCTCTGAAATTCCAAAGCCTGACACCTCGCCTCTTACCTGAATTCTTTGATGACATGATTGAGGGGGAGATGGGTCAAGAGTTTAGTCCAAAGGTGTTGAAGCGGATCCACCCTCCCCAAAGTCTCCTCAGCCCATCGGATCACCTGTGGCTGCAAGCGAATTACCCTGAACACCCCCCAAGTCCCCGCCCCCAACTTCTCATCCTGTCCATCAAACCACAAGAACACGGAACTTGGATTTACTAGTCTTGCAAATCTCACTTTTCGGGGTCCTGGGCCAGCTTCTTCTGTTTTGCTTCCTTCTTTCCATTTTTGTTTTGATAGGATAATTGAAGAGAAGTCGCAGGTGAAGTCGACCCCCTTTCTTTTTTAAAATAGGTGCTGAGTGGAAGGTTCGAGGCGTGCTTCTGCTCTGTTGACTTAAGCGCTGCGACTCAACCATCAATCATCCCGCCGTGACGGCTCAGGTCACCCCCACGCCACCCTTCCACCCGCTGACGCCTCCCCAATGTCGTTTATCTACCAGGAAGTAGACGTAAATTTGATTGCTCATGGTATCTTTTTAATTCACTTTGCTTTGACCTCATTGCTTTTGAGAAGGAAAGTCCATGAATCCTTTTTTGTTGGAATACAGGCCAATGCGTCTCTTCTTCTACTATTTTGAAGAATTTCTAAGCGAATTGATGGTATTCATCAAAACTAGCTTAGTTAGCCCTACGCTAAAATACCTTAACTAATTTTCACAAAGCTTTCTAGAAGTGAACCGCATGCCCAAAGGAAGATAATGCTAAAACATTTTAATGTCCTGAATTTATTGCAGGGAGAATGTAAGTTTAGTCATGTTAATCAATTTGAAGTTCGTATCGTTAAGAAAGATCGGAATTAAGCACTTGTAAAAGCTAGCACGGTTATGCTAAAACGTTTTTTGCTAAACTTTTTAGAATAAGATCTCTGAGTATCCTGAACTAGTCGCTTGTAATTCACTTGTTTCTGCCTCTGGTTTCTTTTTGGGGAAAAAAGCCTGGGAATCGGTTTTAAATCCTTCCGTTGGACTCCCCCCACGCCAGCCCCCCATCCTCCAAAACCGCCGCAGCATTTGGAAAGCGGTCCTTTGCAATTATCTTTAATCATATGCGGCCATCCCAATCAAGGCCGGCTCTTGTGATCACATTTGCACGGTTTCAGGTTCTGCCCCCTTACGGCACTGCTGGCATATCCAGGAATGGGGGTGGTGGCTTTGGGGGGGGCACTTGGTACGGACCTCCTGGACCCACTGCGACTCTTTCTGTCCCTTTCCTCCAAACACGGCATAAAACTTTCTCCAAGATGAGGCATGTTGTGAGGAGAAAGTGTGCGTTTCCGGGTGACTTGCAAAGCGTTTAAGCAGAATTCCCCGTCCAGCTGAAGCAGCCCACCCAGCCTGTGTGTGAGTGCGCTTCCATTTGTCTTCTCTCAGCACACTGGAGCGTCATTTATGCTTCTGTCATGCAGGTGAGACATTTGAAAGGCTAAATAACAAAATAAAGGCTTTGTGGCTTTTTAGGACTCCCTAGAAGTGTCCTCGTGGAGGCATAACGGTAGACATTTGTCGTTTTTAGTGTGTCAAAGCCGCCGGTCTCCCACATAGCTGAAAGCGGAGCTCGCGGACTCGCCTTCCTCAATGGAAAACGCAGCTGTTGGCCACAATGTCATAACAATCCAAGGTAGAAGCCGCAAAAGCCGCTACCGCCGCCTTGGGTCATTAAGGACTTCACTTCCCACAATCCACCGCAAATCACAAACAATTGCTGTTGGTCTGCCGAGGTGCCGACAGTCCTCGTTTGCAATGCTTTATGGGGATTGTAGTTGGGTCCTTCGCTTGAGCAATAATTTCCAGTTTTACAAACGTTTATGATAGTAGGCTGAGAATCTTTATAAAAATCAGAAGTGTGAATTGCTACTGGAGAGAGTCTAACTACAGGGCATTGGAAACAATTTGTATCGTTGTTTTGTATTTCTTTAACTAATTTGAAGAAGTTCTGAGCAAAATTGATATAGTATTTGTCAAAACTTGTTCAATGGCGCCAAAACGGCCAAGCCAATTTTTACGAAGCTACAATAATGCTAAAATACAAAAAGGGCTAGCAACATTACACACAAGATAGCAAAACATGTTAGCCAATTAGCTTTGGATGCATACAGCAGGTGAAAAAGGAAGAATTTTGTCTTTTTTCATACCCGTTGCACAGTTTAAGATATTTTTCAGTTTTTGGTGAGCGCGTACAGATCGTCGGACATCGACGGAATGATGTCTTCATTCCCGCCCAGCTGCGCTATCACAGGAGTTAACCTTGCGTCTGTTCTGCCGACTTGTCTTCCGCCCGGCTTGAAAGGCGGCTTTATAAGCGCTTTCCATGACCTCAAGCCAGAACCTTCACTCCCTTGTGTGTCTTACATACATTTGTGTGTGTGTGTGTGTGTGTGTGTGTGTGTGTGTGTGTGTGTGTGTGTGTGTGCGTGCATTATGAGTGCTTTCCATGACCTCCAGCCAGGACCCTCCTCGATGTCCCGGCTGGCTTTCGCAGCGCTTGTTTAGACAACAGTGGCGCACATGTTGGCTGAAATATGGCCGGCTCGGGTGAATTAAGCTACGGCATGTGTGTGTGCTTAAGAAGCGGCTCGCTGATCCATCCATATATTTCAATGATTGATTTAGAGGTCGTCCGGCCAACATTTGTTGAAGCGGCGTGAGGCGGCTGAAGAAGGGACAGAATTCATATCTGCAAAGACTTCCATCCCGCCTGCTCCCAAAATGAATTATTCACGAGCGGGGGGCACAAGATGGATGCCTTTAACGACGTACTGATTGCTTTTTAACATGCTGCCTTTTCAAATGAACTCTGAAATGTTTTTTATTTTCATGGCCAGCAATCTGTTTTCTTTTTAGCGTGCGCGTCGGCAAAAGCCTGAAAGAGAACGCAGATTCGGTCGGGCAGCCGTGCGTCTTCGGTGGGCGTCTGTGCGAGGCCTTTGGGTGCCAACGTGTTTTATCACCTGTCTCATTAAGTTGAAATGTGTTTAAAGGGATCATTTTTAACAAATCGTTTTTTTAATCTATGTTTAGAACAAAATAATAGCTCTCAAAAAAGTAAATTTTCCTAAAATATGTGCAAACGAGCATGTTCATTTAACAAATTTTACAATAACTGTTAAATAAAAATTCATGTTGCTACAAAAGTTATTTTTTCCTTTTGATGTAATTTTGATCATCATTACAAAAAAGCTGAATGAAAACTTCATGTTGGAAATTACACCACTTTTCACAAAGTTAAAATTTGTCAATCCTCAAATTTTCCACCCACTCATGAAATTCCCATTAGAACTGTTTTTGAATGAGTCTTTTTAAAGTGTACTGCCTCAAAATGGCGGCTTATGATTAATTTTACTCGTTGGTTGGGGCTTCGGAGAATTGCTTCCCTTGGGTACCCGGGAAATTGTTTTCGTCTATTTGCTGTAATCATTTCCTGTTTCGTTTTCCCCCCTCCGCCCGCTCGTCTTTCCGTGCCCCGGCGGCTCTGACGTCTCTCGCGGGCTCCAGTTTTTAGGCATAAGCGAATAATTAGGTAATTGCCTCTCTTGATTGAGCTCAATAGGAAACATTTCAATTAGGGCTCAAAGTGCGCAAGGAGGAAGTAGGCTCTTACAAAGGGAAACATTCCTTGTCATGCAACTGTCAGGCCACACCGGCAGCCGGGATTAACTGGATACTCGCGGAGGAAACGGCGAGGAAGAGGGAGCTTGTGTTGAGGGGGCGGAGGGTTGCTGAACGTCGGACCGTTGGGAATGGCGAGGGGGCTGCGAGAAACGATTGCTGCAATTACAGCTATATTTAAACACGCCTTCCCGCTGATATGATTTTTTTTTTTCCTGAATGATTCCCTGTCCAGATAAGACGGAGACTTTGTTCGGCTGCCCTGGCGGTTGCCTGTTACAAATTACAGCCTAAGAGTATGTTCAGGAATAGGAGTGTCGATCAAAACTAAGCTTTAATTTTAGAATTTTTGCTCCATCTTGGTTTGTCTCGAACAGCTGCAGGTCGGTGGGTGACGAATATACAAAGAAAGAACTCCCAAAATGAGTGGTTCCTAATGTCAGCCATGCTAGTTAACATGTTGGCTAGTTAGCTGCTGTAGGAAGTCCTGTCATATTTCGCCAATGGTCAGAGATGGGGGACTCGATTCATATGACTTGACTCGAGTCAGACTTGCGGTGTTGATGGCTTATTGCCCTTATTTAGCTGCCATTTTGCATGTCATTGCTCTACCGAGATAAAAGTATCCAAGTACACATGTAGCTGACAAATATAAACAGCTCGTAGTGCAAATGGAGAGTTTTAGTAGTTTTGAAACCACAACATTTTTGAAAGCGTGACATATTCAAAATGCAGTATACCTTAAGAAACAGTAAGCAACCATGCCTGGAAGAGGTTGACTGTAATTTATCTCTTTGAACACGACAAAAGGCGAAATATGTCCAGTTGTTGTAATTCCACCAAACCCGGACGAGGTTGCGCCAACATGCAGGCACCTTCTGTTGAGCACGCATGCCTGGTAGAGCCGTCATGACAGCTCCCAGCGCTGACTTGATTTAGCCAAGGCACGACACACATATCCGCCGTTCTAATTCACTAATTTGTGTTTGTGCATTGGGTGACAATTGTGACAAATGACCGGCCCGGAGTGAAACGCCAAACTCGGTCCCCCGCCCGCCCCCCCTCGCTTCCTGCCGGCATTCTCGCTCAGGTGTACGCCACAGAGAAGGCTTGGTCTGCCAAACGAGCTGGCACAGGAGGACAAATGTTTGTTTAAACTTGGACTTTTATTGATGGAAGCTTGTGTGACCATAAAGCGAGTAGTTTAGCATCCTGCCGCATCCCATCTAAGCAGCTCCCAGCCATCCTAAGCTAGCATGCTAATGTCTCTACTTGAGAGTGAGTTCCACTCCATTCGATGAGGACAGCATTCAATTTAGGATGTAATTCCCATATGGAGCAGATTATTTGGATTAAGCAGCATCCCGTCTCAGCAATTCCTGCCCACCCAAGAAAGACTGCTAATATCTCCATTTAGAAATGACTTCCATTCCCAGGCCTCCTGCCGCAACCCATCTAAGCAACTCCCGGCTCAAAAGCTCTTGCACCTGTGGCAGGTGTTGCCTGCATTTTAGTTTTTAGGGGCATCCTCCGCAAGGTCGCTAAGCGCGCAGCGGGCAAAGTGCTTCTTTGTTGCTGCTTGGCCTCTTTTCAAGTATTTCCACGTGGGTTCTGCACTGGGCGCTCTGTGTACGTGTGTGGCTTTCGTCCGCTGTCCTCTCGAGGAAGGGAAAAGGGGGCTCGAGTTCGCTCTCTAACTCGTCCCGCTACGAGGTCAATTGCAACCAGTTGGCCACCAGTCTGCTCCAAAGTAAACATTTGTGGAGAGGCGACTGTACAGGCAGGTAGCTGGGGGGGCCAAAACCCTCCACCTCCGCCCCGCCATATGTATTCCTGCTTGGTGTGGTCCAGCTTGACATATTGCTCCGTTAGACGGGGCTCTCGTTCTTGTTTCTCCTCTGGATCATTGAAATACAGTAATCCCCGTCTAGATCGCAAAAACATGCATTTATCCAGCTATTTTTTTTTTGACAATACATTTTAAAATTGTGAGAAGGGAATGGAAAATTAACTGTACATCTGAGCTTTAATGTTTTGGTAAAAAAGCAAAAACTATCATTTTATTTTCATTTTAATTGCTTTAAAAATATTGTGCAGTTTTGTAACATTTGACTTTGAAAAAAGAAAAAAAGAAAAATAGCCTTTACTTAACACTACTTTTAAACAATTTTTGCTCCATTTTCAAAATCTTTTTTGAAATACGTAAAAAAATAATGTGTTCAAAAACGTGAAGGTGTTTAGTAATGGCAAGCTGTTGTTGTTTTTTAGTTTATGGTCGCTCCTGAGTCTGAAATGTAATTTCCGCACACAAAAACTTCTCCCTGGTGGTGTAAGCTCTTGCTAATATGGTTTTCATTACAGATTTTTTTCAGCAGCGCGTCGGGGGTGTGCCGGGCGGGGGCCGAGGAGCCCTTTGAGGCTGATGGCAGGCGACTCGTTTAACTCGTGGAGCCCGCTGTCTGCCCAGCTCACTTTTGTCTGCATTAATCAAAGGCGCATTTCCTCGCGACGGCTATCAGCGAGGCTAGCTCGTTAGCATAACGCATGCAGATGGAAGGTAGGGGGGCAGTCCGGAAAGGAGTTTGTTGTGTCTGAGGAAGAGTTTCCCGGAGAGACTGTAGTAGAACCTTTTCTGGTATGTTTGAAAGTCAAAACTATACAGACGTATGCAAATTCCAAAAGCATAATTTTACATTTTGAGTATCAAATAATTAAGATACGAAACAAGTCATCCCAAACTGTCCTCTAAAACAACAAAGCGATTCACCAAGGGCAGGGAACTGAAGATTTTAGACTCACAGAGTCCAGAGCCGCATAAAGGAAAGTCTGGACAGTCTTTGAAGTGACCGCAAAGCTCTGTCATTGGTCTGGATGCATGTCAAACGATTTATGGATGCCATGTTGTAACGTCTCTATTTCCGCCATGTTTATAGTACAGTCTTGCGGTAGCCTTGGTCCCTTTTTGTGCTTTTGTGAGATGATTTGTTGTGAGGCGGTTGGCTGCTACATGCGGATGTATAGTTTCCTAAAGAAGGAACAAAAAGTCAGCGGGAGGTGAAAGCTAACAAAAGCTAGCACTATCACTTTAATCAGATTGGTCTTGGTCAAAATAATGTCTGGCCTCGACCTTATGATGATAATGTCAGGATAAAAAAAAATGCCTTACAGACAATACATTTTGGAAAGAACAACGAAGAATGAGGTTTGGACCAAAGACTGAAAAAGTGGGACGCAAGCGTGCTAACCACTAGCCACCATGGCACAGTCAGATTGCCATTCCTAACCTAAACACAGAAAAGCAGACTTTTTTTTAATGTGTAGGAGACATTCACTTTCAACCAGACTTCCTCTCATTTCAACCTAGGGGGGGTTGAGTATTTTTTTTTTTCGTCGCGGTGGGCTGCCTGTCTAATAGAGTGAAAGCATGCAGTCACCCAGTCGGTGGGCGGGTTCATTCATACAGGTGCTTATAATTTGCAGTGCGTGATTAATCATTGTTGTGTTTGGCGGTGACATCTTGTTTAACGGATCTGTCTATCTCCCTGCACTGTAGCAAGGGGTGGCGTGGGCAGGGGAGGGGGGGCACTCATCCCGATATGACGTCCACACGAACTGCACACCCTCATAGACGTTGCTGTGATTTAAAGCCTCTAAGAAAACAACATAAGGCGGCCTCGTAAGACGCTCATGTCCATTCCAAAAACTATCAAAGAAGCTCACATATGTGCGAGCCCACCGGACAGACGCAGTCGTGTTTTGCCCTCGGTGTGTGTGTGTGCGTGTGTGTGTGTGTTTGCTTTGGGTGGAGGGCAACGGGCTGGTCAGTGTGGCTGTAAATCAGAGTCGTCCCTGATGGACGTCCGGCTAATCTGTCCCCAGTGTGTCATTACGGTCCACCTCCCAAATAGCCACAGATCCTCTCATCTCGTCTCTCGCTCTCTCTCTTTCACACACCCACACACCCACACACACACACGCGCGCGCACGCACGCACACACACACACTTGGGTCGACAGTGAGGGCAGCTTTGTGGAAAGACAGTAACACAGACACACATGTTGAACATAAACCGGTCCGACCGGTGTCAAGAGTTCACAGTCGGCATCTGTCAAAGCAAAAAAAAAAAAAATGCCCCAAAAGCCAGCCTGAGCGGTTGAAGCATGTACAGTACATGCCGCGCAGCTACTCGGGCACAAAGTGGGCTTTTATTTTATTTATTTTTTACGACATGTCTGGGCTTATCCTTGGCCGTCTGGCGCGAGAGGCCTCACACGTCGTGATGATATCGCCAAAAGTGAAGGTGTCGTCTTCGTCGTTTGCGTACCCTGACTATTTTTAAACAACGTTCGACCGGTTATTAACTCTTGTTGACATTATATGGTTTGCTTACATGTTACGTAAAAAAAAATCCAACCAGCGAGATCTTCCACAACCTATATTCGTTGTGGTGTGGGATAAAGCAACATTTAGCAACGCTTTGCTAATTTTTATAGTATTGTCAGAGCGCAAGCAAACTGATGTTAGCCGTCCTATTAAGCTAAAGTCCGCTAACGGATGCTAGTTAACTAATATTCTGAATAGTAAGTCATTTCATCACTTGTAAACAAGCTCATAGTTGGTTGAAAATGTGTATTTCAAGGCAACGTTGTTGTAATACAAGAACGTCAGTGCTGAATCTGATAACATTTTTATTAGCATTTTTAGTTTTTTTTTTTTAATCATTTTTTTCTTCCCCTCTTTAAACTGTTGTCCCCGCAACACAGTCACTGATAAGTGGAAGAAGATGGACGTAAAAAAAAAGCCCAAAATAGCCCAAGTGTGGACTTGAACCAAACGTAGTTCAATTCAGAAATAAAACGGTTTCCCGACATATTTTCGTAAGATTGTGACAGGCTGTAATGTATGCGTTTCAGGAAGTTACTACAAAGTCGAACGCTTGCCAAAAGACTTTTTTTTAATACTTTTATCAGTCAAACTGGCCGTCCCTCATGAGTTATTTCAGCTTTTCTGTAAGGCAACACCGGGATAAAAGCAAGCGTCACAAACCGCGTGCAGTTCGCTTGGAGTTAGTCCAACGTGGTCATCGTGACCTCATAATTATAGGACGAGCGAGCCGTTTCTTTTCCGTGCCGCTGAATTCCATTAAAGGCTCCACAAACGACGCAGCGACGCTTTTAATTCTTGTGTCTCCTTGTGTGTATCAGCCAAAACGCGCTGGCTGCTGCGCAGCGTTGTGACAAGTTGGTTTAAGGCCAACGCGTCCGCTCCTCCTCGTCACGCCGGAACTCCAGAAACCGGAGAAGCCATCATCGGATGCCAGTAGAAGACTGAGAAATGCGGATTTACTCCGAGTCTGGCGAACTCCGGGAATGTTTGCTTGACCTCTTGGGTGTCACCTCGGACCTTGAAAGTCGAGCTGTCATTCATTGCCAGTGGAGCGGCTCCAGCTAAATTCTTTTTAATGGCCGCAAACATTGACTCAACGCTCCAAAACTGTGACAATAATGACTCGCGTAAGACTAAATTGGTTGTTTTCTTTTTACATTTCTCTCAAATTCAGATAGTAGTTACAGCACTTCCTCCATAATTTTTTCAACTTTATCCCAAAGTGGTGGACATCAGTTTTTTTTAAATAATACATCATCTTAACGACAAAAAAATACCGAGCACTTCAAGTACCACAATGTTGATCATCAGTTAACGGAAGTGTTGGCTATTTCCCAAAAATCCATTTAATATTATTGTAATATTGTATTGTGACATTGTGCACAGTTTGAACACTGGTGAAATATACCAAGTTGAAAAAAATGTCTGCTTAATGATTCAATTAAAAGATATTACACATAAGCTATATTAAAAAGTCAGTCAAAAATATTCAAAAACTTCAAGATGAAATGCAAATACAACAAAACTATCTACATTTATACATTCGGAGTCAGTGTGAAAAAAATACATGTTAGACTTTATTTGGATCTCTGATTTAAAAAAAATAAATGAAAAATGTTGAACAGAGTAATTAGTGAATACATTCTAATTTAATTTACTATACAGTCGATACCAGTTTTTTAAAATGTAGATATAGTATTTTATTGAAATGTCATTTTTTTATGCACCTCAATTTCGATCGACTTGCAAGCACACTTTTGCGCAGGCCTGCTGAACGAAGCTGGATGTCTGCCTTTCAAAAAGTATCCATGCAAAACTGTCGGAGGCCCTCAATTTTCAACTTCAAGCTCCGTCGCGTGTGCAAGTCTTGCTACATGTCGCCAAAGCCCCCCGCCGCCCTCCACTTCCATTTATTCAAGCAAAGTGGACAGTCTTTCAAGCGTTCAGCGCGCGTTCACTCAGGCGCTCTTCATTACTTCATGCCTCAAAGTAAAACAAAAAAAACTAAAAAGCACTCCACGCTCCCTTTCTGGTTGTGCCACCTCGACTTGAACGTCACGCCTAAGCAGAAACTCCCACAAGGATGGACCACCATGTCGGATTGCGAGATGCGTCACCTCCCCGCTGTTATTTTCGTTTGCATTGATCTTTTTTGCGTGCGCTTGGGTGACGTCCCAACCGTCACGCATCCCAACATCACAAGAGTTTTCAAATCTGGACCCAAAGTCCCTCTCGGTAGTCCAAACGCTGATCCAGACTCAAACCTTGGGTCCGAGCCTGCTGACGAATCAGGGGCTGGGGATCTTAAGACGGAAGGCGTTAACAACTAATTAAACAATTTACAGCCTCACTAAAACAATTATTGCCTCTAAATATCCACTTTTATGGTCAAGCGTGGTGTTAAAATACTCAGATGCCTTTTTGGTGGGGGGCCTCAACAACCCCATTGTGGTTCATGCAGATTTGCCGTTAAAAAGTGGGAGTCACTTCTAACTAACAGCTAACATCAGTTTCAGCTTCTGTAAACTCACATTAGTTTGGCAAGTCAAAAGGTTTTTGAAAACAATTTTTAAATACAGCAGTTTTTTTGTCATATATATCCAGGTCACGCAAAAGGTAGAATTAAGGCCACTGGCCTCATCATGTTTGTTGAATTTGTGTGTGTGTGTGGGGGGGGGGGCTTCTGTTTTCTTAACAGTCAGACTGTGACTCGCGAAGTGATTATGCTAACGCTACGTAGCTTCCCAAAAGCACAACCACAAATGTGAAGAACTCTGTCCTGTGTAAAAAGCGCAAAAGAATTTAACTGGAATGGACTCCCAGTAGCATTCAAAGTTCTGCACCCAACGTGTATGTCCAATTTCCTACAAAATACAATTTGGGTTCCCGTTGCCGTACTCCAATGAGGACTTGGCGGAAGACGACAAACTCGAGGCCGTGTGTCATGTGTACGGCTCTCGTTGCAGTGATGTGGTCACGCAGTGGCAAACATAATGATAGTGCAAAGCCTTTTTTTTCTTTTTTGGCTTAGAGCTCGTCACTTCGCAGCACGGACGGGCATAATGACTTAAAGATGACACTTGTTTTGTAGCGGAAAATCAATAGCGTGTTATTATCGTAGCCTTTCGAGTCTGTGGGATTTTTTCGACTGGCGTGCGGTTGTTTGACGGAAAGGTGGCGACAGCTTCAAGTATACGCAGTTCTTGACAGCGCCGTCCACATATTTACATTTGCTTTACTTTCTACATCATTTGCATGTTTGCAAAAACACAAAAACAAATCTTGGTGATGGATCCCACATTGCACGTCCTTTGTTCGCGACCATTTTGTTTTGGTTGATAGTGTCAATAGTGAGTGGGTCATTATCATTATTATTATTATTATGTCATTACTTTTGTCTTATGTGATTATGTGTTCATGTGTATTTAGATTGAAAAAAAACTTTTTGGGCCAATTTCCAAAGAGCTAATATTGGCCACCCGATTAATCGGCCTTGCCCTAATTTAGATAATCGGAGCACACCACCCATGCGATAAAATCAAAACTTTTTTTTTAGTCTTGTAGTCTGTCACTGAAGAACAACTTTAAGATTTGGAGAAGAAATTCTGCGTAGGAGGCCCGAGTCGGCCTGACAGGTGTCCCAAAGGGGTTGCAGTCAATTTGTTTACAAGTCCACTTCGTTGAAAGAATGGGGCCGAGGCGACACGCCGCACTTCCTCCCAATTATCAGTTGCGCCATGTTTTGCATCCACGTCGTCTCTTCGGCCTGCCGCTTCTATCACCACTTCCGCGAGCGAGCGAGTGCCACCGCGCAGTCATTTGCATGCTGTGTCAAAAAATGTGACCACAGGTGTTAAGAAAACACCGACGGTAATAGAGGGAGGGAGGGACGGGCTGCCTGTCAATCTGTCGTTGGCTTGTCGTTAGTGTGTCAAGCTGACCCGGTCGGTCGGGAGCATCTCGCACACACCTACTTTGCGCATGCGCACACATCTTTTCACTAGTAATTAGGGTTCATCTACAGTTTGACAGACTGGTGGACATACCCGAGCTGTCTCAGCATGCAGCCGGCGGGCACAAATGGACCGTGACACGTTACGATAAATCAAAAGCACGCCCGATGAAGACGTCTCAATTTGTCATTGGCAGTGGAAAAGTACAATTTTAGTTCCACCGCCATTTTGGAAGTATCGCACATCTGTGTCCGAATTGAAGTGACTAACAATGAATTGTACTCCTGTCAACATATTCAATGTTCAATATTAATCTTCAAATTCATTGTATTCAGCTGTGAATTCAACTTTCTGCTACAAAGTTGATCGATAAAAGTTTACCCTTTGACCTTGAACAAACAATGCCTCTTTTTGGGCTTACCTTTGGAAAATAGTCGTCGTTTGACTTGATTTCATAATAAATTGACTTGGACTTATTTCCCCACCGGGAAAAATGAGAAAAACTTTTCCGAGGCCACCCATCTCCGACGTTATCTCGACGTTGGATCTGAACACGTCCGGTGATGGATATCGCGCCGGCAAGGTTGACAAATTGGCGGGTGAGCGACGAGCTTCTGCGGCTGTCCAATTTGGCATTCCAGCTGCGTTTGGAGACGGATTAATAATGGAAACTGCCAAAGAGCACCTGCGTGTCCCTTCAAAATGGGGATAAAAATGGCCGAATGATTCATCAAATTCAAATTGACTTTACAATGTATGCTACAAATTTTAAAAAGAAATTAATGCTTTACTGCAGTCAATCAGTCAAATTTATTTTCGATATATACGTAAATTATATTATGAATTTAAGGTTGGTGACTATCTGCTGCAAAGTACAGTCATTTTGTGTGCGTGTGTGTGCGTGTGTGTGTTTGTGTATGCGTGTATACGTATGTGTGTGTGCGTGCGTGTATGTGTGTGCATGTGTGTTTGTATAATGATGGATGACACCTGCAGATATTGTGCAAGCGTTCCTTCGAATTCCAGACTTCTCTGGAATATCTTTCAGCGCGAGTCACAAATTTTTCATGAGAAACTCTCAACAAGATTTGACGCACACAACATGCAGTTTAGCTTTGTCCGTCAGTAGAGGAAAACTGATTCGTCAGGGCTCATTGAAATGGCACAAAATGGCTGCTTCAATCCAAAATGGTCGACCATTTCGGACTTTTTATTGCTGAATCATGTCCACAGCTCTGGAGCTGAAAAGCATTACGGACTTAAGTGTGTCCTAATGGCTGTGGCCCAGACAGCGTGAACTTTTTGTCTCAGCCTTGTCAAGACATTTGGTGACAAGGTCTTTCACTGCTTTTGTGCCGGGCAAACAAAAGAAGATTCAAATGGCCGAATCGCGCCGCCGCAATATCACTCACGACCTCGCGTTGACGAGATGCATACCACTAAATCTTTATCCTATTGAACTCATGTGAGTGAGTTGCGTAAAGTGGTTCGTTCTTGTGAGACGAAAACTTGTGCGAGTGCATCTTTGGACTTTCCGTCAGGCAGGCCGACGCCCTTCTCTGCAGTTGTGTTCGCCTTGTTTGGACAACGAGGTTCAGCGCAATCGTGTTTGTTTTGTATGCTGCGCCTGAAACAACGTCGGGTTCCTCATTCAAATAAACAATGTGCGGGCTAAAAGCAACTCAATGGCGAAAACTAATCGAGCTCTTTACTTCTGTCGAATACTTGAGCACGAGTGAACTAAGGTCACTGAAAAACAGGTTGTATCGCGTCCAAATAGCGTCTCGAAACACCCGCGTGCGCTACGAGGCATTCAAGGTCACTTTGGATTTCTGACATACGATTCTTGCGTCACTCTTAAGTTACATTTTTTTGAAGCATTACAAAATGTACATGTCCTACTGACATTTTTTATTTATTTATTTTTTTCTCACAAATGACTTTCTTCTGACTTGATCATTTGTTTTCTGCTCATTTGTATCTTCGTGTGTCGACCACACTGCTTTTACAACTTTTTACTGAATTTGCGTTCCATATTTGCATACAGGCATTTTATTTTTGGGAGCGAGTCCTACGGAGAGGCATGCTCCTTGCAAAGATGACAAAAGACTCAGAACAACCAGAGCGACAGTTGGCATTTGAAACAGCCCCAACGGTGATGAGCCAGATAAGCTTGTCTGCAAAGATGACAGAGTTTAAAACAACAAATACGCTCGGTGACCTTTTGGAACAGAAAGCAAAAATGAAAAAAAAAAAAATTCAAATACTGATGTCACTTCTCGAGCGATTAATGCAGTGTAAATTTTATACCAAAAAATAACTTTTTGAACAAAAATCCCACAAAATTTGGACTAACCCAGTGTTTCCCAAGCACTGTGCCAGTGTGCCGCGAGAGACGTTCAGCTGTGCCGTGGGATTGTCCAATATTAATTACGGAGCGCATTGTAAACAGGATCGCCAAACCACTGGTCAGTTCGCGCAAGGCCTGGTCAGCCACTTGCTAATCGTGCATGTGTGGAGAATCGGAGAATCATATTGTGTCGATCTGATTGTATTGCATCGGCACATTTTCAGTTTATGTGTGTGTTGCCGACAGACACTATGACGGTTGTGGTGCGTTTGTGGTCCAATGGAAATCAGAGCATGCAGTTCAACCGGAGAACCTGGATTGGTTATTTTTCATATACGTAAAATAAGCAGTCAAGTCGAGATTCCTCGACTGTGATAGCCACTCAGCTGCTGTCAGAACAGCAGAGCGTCTTTAAAAGTGACTTTGTTCTTATTGTTGCAATATTTATAGACCTAGTCTAAAACAGTGAACAAAATCACGTTGATTCTTTTATTTTAATCACAATCACTTTAAATAGTTTATTTCTTACACCGTCTAAAACCTTTTTAAAAAACTGTCACTTTTATTTAAAAAAAGGAATACAATTTAAAGAATATTTAGTATTTATTTCTATTAAATTATTCGACTCTCCATACATATATAGGAATAGGACTGTACGTGTTTCGTTGTAATATAACTGATTTTAATATAGGACCTTAACAGATTTTTGTTGGCGGTGTGCCGCGAGATTTTTTCCAATGAAAAGGTATGCCGTGATTGAAAAAAACACTGGACTAACTGACCGAATTGTACCTTCTTCCGTGATGAATGATTAGGAGGGTAAGAGAATGTTGAACAACTGAAAACTTGTTTCAAGGAAAATGTATAGACAAAAAAACGTTTTCATGCAAAAAAAAAAAAAATTGTTTCTTGGCTGGTAAGTGATTACACTGAGTGGAAAAAAAAGTGTTGAATTGTGTTGAAAACTATATGAAAAGTTTTAATCCCCCCCAAAATGATGAAAAATTTCTACATAAAAAATTAAAAACTGTAGTGTATAATCCTACAAAAATATATTTTTTCTATCTTCCTTTTGATTATTTCATGAAAAGTCCCACCAAATTCTCACAAAAAATGTCTTATTTCAGGTCTGGTGGAGATCTGCTTGATGCATCCTCTGGACGTGGTCAAGACCCGGTAAGCGCTCATGTCTTTTGTTTTTATTTTCTTGCTCAGCGCGTGTTGCCACGTGAAGTGCGCAAAGGGCAGCCTCACACCCCACCGGTGTCATAAACAGGTCGTGGGCCGCTAGTAAAGCTTTATAGTCTTTCATAGGCCTCGCTGAGACCTCTGGCTTCACATCTTAGGCCCCCTGCCCCCTTGGCTGCCACTCAGTAAATCCTCGCGCCGCTTTCTGTCATTTATGGCCGCACTTTCGCTCATGGATAAATTGCTCGGCGCGCCTTTTAAAAAAAGGAGAAAAAAATCAGCGAAAACGCTTCCACTTTAAAGGCCGCGCCAGCGCGCGAATAAAAGCTAACGGCCGATACTTGATCCTCTGAAGGGAGGCTGAGGATTTATGGTGACCCGGTGGGAAGGTATGAGGCTTTATTACAGGTGAGTGTAACGAGGAGGTGGGGGGTGTCATGGTTCAAGCCATCCGTCCTCACGCCGGGTCGAGGGGGGCAAATGTGCAACGGGTTAATGTTTGTGTCGCCACACTATACAACGAACAAATCACGTTCTTCGCACGTCCACTTCATTTATCTGTATCCATACGTCCCATTTTTTATAACATGAATAGTCTTTTTACAATATTTTTGAAGAATCTATTTTTATTAAAAAAAAAATAATAATTAAATCACCGTAGTATAAACAGTCAACTTTGTATCCTTATATTGCAATGTTTTTGTTTTTTGGGGGGGCGGGGCTACAGCTTCATTTTCACAATAGTGCAACACACACATGAGGTACAAATCAGTCTTGCTAGTAGCTAATTGGGTCACGAGGAGACTGAAGTCCATTAGCAAGTTCCTTGAAAAAGCGGTGAGTCGCCACCTCCGCCTCCCTGCTGCCGTCGGCTGGGCATGCGAGTGAGTGAGCGAGTCAGCGAATGAGCGAGCGAGCATGGCTTCTATTAGGCTCCTCTGGCTCTTGCTTTAATGTCCAGTGGGCCAAATTGATCCCCAACTGGAGTGAATTAGAACCCCTCCCAAAACACAAAATCAAAGGAATTTGGGGGAGGAGGTGGGAGGCAGTAACACCCTCGTCAAGGCAAAGGTGACAAATTATGTTCTCGCCCAGCGGCTCTCGTTTGATTGGTTTCACTTTATTCTTGTAATATTGTTGTGACGTCCCAGACATTGAGTCTGTCATTTTGTCCATATTTTTTTTTCTTTTCTCATGACACTACAAGTTGAATCTCATACCTGTCCAACTCTTCCCTCCTGTCTTTGCATTTTGACTTGAATTGATTGTCTGTCTTTGCACATTGCAAATAGTAGCGACGTTTGCCAAAATCGCCCGCTGCAACTAACAAATGAATAAAAAAAATTGACGAGGCCCTTTGGCAGCTGACGTCCTTGAACAAATACTGATCCACCCTTTGGGATGACAGATGCACTTGGCAGACAAACAAGTCATCATGTTCCAGCGTCGTTTTTTTGTTTTCTTTTTTTTTTTGGGCGGACGGCAACACCCAACTTCCAATATAAATAGTTGTGCAGCCGATTGCCGTGAGAAATATGATCACAATTTAAAAAAAAATGAAACTGCATTCTTGTTCGGTTCATAACCTGTCAGAAAATTGGCTAATGTGTTGATCATTGTTTGCCAAAGTTGAAGTTTTGACAAAACCTCGGCATTCGCAGAGGACGACCGAAATATGGGAATGTTTACAGTTGTGAGGCCGAAATTGAATTCATTCTCTAAACAATTTATTGGTTGGAAAAAAAATGCAGTTTGATTTGGTACATTATTGGTTGTCGATTGTTGCTTCACAATTTGAGTTCTTAAAACAGTCAGCAAATTGAACAATTTTTTGGGGGTCGTTGCCAATTATTCAATGAGTTCATAGACATTTTCTTTGATTTTCAACCGTCTGTACCCGCTTTCGCTTGCAAAACTTTTTTCTTCTCTTTGAGGCTCACTCTGGATCATAATCAGCCTCAAATGTCAATGTAGCATACTTCACACGAACTAAACCCTTAATTGGCTCTGGCCCTGCAAAAAGGTTGAAGGAGGTGTCAGTCAGTTGGGGGGGGCTAATGTGGAGGGGGGGGTAGTTGGCTAATGTGGTGGGGGGGACAGTTAACCCAAGAGACAGCGAGACCAGTTACAGCTTTTCATTAACCTGGAAAGCACCTAGTTACATGGTTCACGGGCTGGTCTCAGCTCACTTGGAGGTAACAAAGGGTGTCGGGCGGCACTTTCTGCAGGGGGACGGCTGTGCGCTGGCTGGGGGCGCTGCCGCCATCTGACTCTGATCAGGTGGCCCGTGCTCATTAGAGAGCCAAGTCTCCCCCTTTGCATGGGGATCCGGTTACGACCAACGCCCGTACCGCGACTTTGGCATCGTCCCCTACAACTTCCACCTTTCGTGTTCAACGCTCTCTAAAAACTGCAAATTCGGCACAAATTTGTCAGTATTTTAAGAATTTCCTGTGTCACAACTTGAGATTTTTTAGGTCAACTAGGGGTCCGAGCACCGCGGACTGAAGACCCCAACAACAACAAAATCCGAAAACACCCGTCGGCTGCGCCCTGGTAGCATATTTCCAAGATGATTAAAAAAAAGCTGCCAGGAACCCCTGTAGCGGGCAGTGGTAACCACGGCAACCTTACCTCCGTTCGGGCACAGCACGCTTTAAAGTTTGTTCTTTCACGAGGCCTTTGACAGATGACGTCCTGCACTGTGTGCCCCCCCCCCCTTCCCTCGGCCCCCCCAACTGCTTGGTGAACCCCGAGTCACTCCTGGAGGAATCCCTCACGCCGGCCCAACCCAGCAGGCCACAAAGCAGCGACCGCAGCCTGATAGCTGATCATTCCTTGTAAAGTAGCAGGCAGGTCAGCGGTCAGCAGCTCCCCTCCCCCCCTCCTCACTGCGATTAAATCATACAAGGGAGGGGCGGGATTGGGTCTGAGCGTACAGCATGTTAAGTGCAGAGACTGCACAACTCGTGATAAAACAAATGAAAATGGATCGAGGTTGACTGCTGATTTGCGACTTGTGTGATCTTGACTGGACCGTCGCCCGTCCTTTCCACTTTTGTGTTTTCATTGAGCGTTTCGGCTCAAAGCTCAAAAACAGGTGTGGTGCTCTCAGATGCTCTTCCAATGAGATGAGAATTTATACTCTGAGCGCTTTCCCAGCAGCAAAGCGCACCGATTGTGTCACTGCAACATTTTCTCTACGTCTTTATGCCTGAAAAGTTGTGTTCTTTGTTATGTTTTGAGTCTTTGTAGATTTCATTGCCAACAGCAGATGTGCATGTCGGTGTTTTGCCACCATGCCACCTATAATCATTATCAGTCAAGTTCACATTCCTCACTGCTAATTACAGACTGGGGCGCTTCGATTTTCGGTCGAGCTAGACTGAGATGTGACGATTCCAGTTCTGCTCAGCTTTCATTAAACCTTTTTTGTGGGTCCCAAAAATCTCAACGTATTATTGAAGGAAATGTGATGTCAAACTAAATACTTGGCGTGAAATCCTTGGAGAAAATGTGATTTTTTTTTTTTTTTCTATCTTCAAGTTGGCACCATGAGCGCGAGCCGTATTATTTTAACCTCGTCTTTGGTTCTGGTTTTTCACCATCTTCACCCGGCCGTGAAATTGAATTTAATTCCTGTGTTAAGAAAGAGAACCAGTTCTCTGCTCGTGCTCCTTTTTTTTTTGTGTATGTGTGTGTGTATCTCGCTACAATTCAAAGTTATTGCTCGGACATTAGCACCGTCATTTCAGTTAACAGCGTTTGGCCTGGTTCTGAAAAAACCCGATTTGAACACCCAAGAAATACCTTTTGGATGATGCAAGCAGTTACTGGAAATGTGAGTTTTAAAGTGCTCAGTTTTTCCAGGCGAGCAGCTAAGGGCCTTTTCAAGACGACGTGAAGAGCCATACATCAGGCGGCTGAAAACCTTTGGGTGTCAGTTTTGGCCTCGTCTCGGCTGGCGGGGGGTTTTTTCGACACACATCTTTTCCCTGTCTGCCGTGATGGGTCATGCTACAAACATCTGGACTACTAAACCTGCTCAACTAGGACTTTTGAGTGATTCTGATCAGCCTGGTCCTGTTCTTGGTTTGGTCTTGGTTTCTCAATATACCAGATCCGGTCATTACATAATGTCTGCCGTCAACGTCCCTCATCCTGAAAGCGGCGTCGACGGTCTTCCCCCGTTAGCGTGATTGAGTGTCCGGAGTCTCGCTACAGAAGGCTCAGATCATTCATCTCCGACAAGTCCTCTTAACCTCGGCGGAACGGCGCAATGGGCTTTTTTACCATCTTTTATGATCCCACCCGTTAAAATTAACTGTCTGGCTGTAAAAAAAAAAAAAAAAAAAAAACTAAAACCAAATGAAAAATAGACTTGCCATTGCAGCGCGCTGGCAGATAGTCTGTATGAGAATCTTCCTTCCAGTCAACATTTATTTATTTATTTATTTATTTATTTATTTATTCATTCATTCATTCGTTCGTTCGTTCGTTCGTTCGTTCGTTCGTTCATTCATTCATTCATTCATTCACTCATTCATTTATTTATGGTTTACACAAAACGACCTCCTAAAAAAAGATACTTGCAGCTCTCCAGGTTTCAGCACCATCACTAAAATAAATGTGCACGGTTAAGTAGTTGATAGTTTTATTACCTCTCTCAGGGGTGTCAATCTCATTTTTGTCGCGGGCCACATCGTAGTCATTGTTCCTTCGGAGGGCCATTATGACTGTCAACGCCTTATATAGGCTACACGACAAACTGATGAATAACTTTTTAAAATCAGAAATGAGTAAAAACTTTATTTTAAAAAGATGAATGCTAATAAAAATTTCTAGCAATTTTTCTATTTTTGTGAAGACAATTTGGAGCTTTAGTATTGACACGTGAAGTCGATGCACAATTTGTCTTTGCGGGCCACATAAAATGGTTTGGCGGGTCATAACTGGCCCCCGGGCTTTGAGTTTGACACCTACGCCTTAGATTGTTGTCTTTAAGAATTACCGGCAGGTCTCGGGAATGGACATGACCTGGCACCGACCTTCAACTTTCCCTCGTGTCGGCCATCTTGTTTGGTCTCATTTGGTGCGGATGAGGTCTTTTCTGCAGTTGCGTCTTCTCAACCCGCCCCCACCTTCACCCTCACCCGGGCAGCTCCGGGCCTGTAAAAGACAAACAAGGATGTGGGTGAGGAAAGGCAGGGGAGGAGGGGGGAGGGTGTTGCTCTTGATGAACTCTCAGATATCATCACCTCGGCGCGTACTTTATCTCTGCTCGCTTAGCCGGCCGATGATTGAAGGAGTCGCCGGCAGCTTCCCAAACGAGCCCCCGGGGGGTGCGTGTGGAGCTTTCTGGGGTCTTCTTTCTGCTGAGTTTTACGATCGGCACAGCTGACTCGGAAGCCAAATGAATCTGCCAGAAGCACCGAGGCTGTTTTGTGTTCCAACGGAGTCTGTGCTCAACTCAAGCTTGCCATCGTCATCCTTGCAACCTTTTAACAGCGAGCGTTTCAAGTCCTGGCTTCCACAATTGGTTGCTGTGAAAAGCGACATGAGTTGCTTCCTTGCCGGGGGCTTTCACTGACCCTCCCTCCCCCTCTCTTCTTTTGGTGCCCCCCCTATTATCTTCTTCGGCCTGCTCCCTGGCTTTTTATGGCAGGGTAGCGGAGGGCCACGAGGAAATGAGGTGACCCCGAGGTCACCTGTGGAGTCAGAGGACTGCAAGCCGGACGGCAGGCCACTTTTGGGCCGGGTGAAGGAGACATTGGGAGATTGATCCCCAGCATCATGTGCCTTTCATTAAGCCTGATTTTGAATATTTTTTTTTACGAGCCCTTTGCAGTCTTAAATCTTTCAGTTCACAAAACAGTTTTATCTTGCTAGTCTTGCCAGTTTTTGGGAAGTGACTTACTTATGAAACACCCTGTACCAAAATAATATATATGGAAAAAGTGGATTTCTTTTAGCGTATAAAAGAAATTCAAGGTGAAGAACGTCCATGACCTTTTTCTAACTGTAGGCCTCAGAAGAAAAAGTTTGCACACCTCTGATCTGTATGATATGAAAGAGCTCCCCCCCCCCACACTCCTTTAGTGGAACCTGGGGGCTCTTTATGGGCCCATCAGGCACCCGCGTGGACGACTCACTTGCTCACCCTGTTGACCTTGCAGTTGAAGATCCCCATGCGGAAATCTTTTCTTGTCACCTCGGCTTTCCTACCTTGAAATGGATCAATGTAAATATTGGACAGTTAGGCTTTTAATTGTGTTCATTAATGGTCCAGAAAGTTGGGAAGGGGGAGGTTCTGGGTTTATTGTCCAGGTTGTAGGGTCAAAGCGGCGCAGCTACGTTTAACGAGGTCTTATCGCCTCAATACGCTCAAGCCTTCATCTCTTAACGGCCGCCTTTAATTCATTCTGTGGCCCCCGGCCGGTTCCTCGCGTAAAAAAATTTGAAATGCTGCTCTCCGGCCTTTATTAGTGAGCGAGGCTGCCAAAGTGTGCCGCACAATAAAAAAAAAAAAAAAAAAAAAAAGGGAAAAAAGTTCTCCTGGAGCCGAGTGCGTCACATGAAACATTTTCACGGCGCTTACCAGCGTGTTAGCGGCCTGGAAGCTTTGCTGGCTAATTGGATCGCTTGGGTTAAATAAATGTTTGAGTTCTTACCCTCCCCCACACTAGCCTGGTCTTGAAGGGGAGGGGGAGGCTGGTACCAACCAGCCCTCTCGTCCTGGCTCGCGGGAAATGAATGAAAGTGAGAGCGCCGGGAAAACGATTCCGCGTGACTCAATAGTTTGACTTCCAAAACGAATTCTGGTGCCACCTTATTTGTCATGGAACATTTTTTTGTAGAATGTAGTTCATTTTGTGTGTGCGTGCGTGTGTGTGTGTGTGTGTGTGTGTGTGTGTGTGTGTGTGTGTTTGTGCGTGCGTGTGTGCATGTGTGCGTGCAGGTTTCAGATCCAGAGGGGCACCAGCGACCCCAACAGCTACAAAAGCCTGGGCGATTGCTTTCGTACCATTTTCCGCAACGAAGGGTGAGTCCTGTTTTCTTCATTCAATCGATTCAAAATTGATTTGGACATTTGGCCGTTTTGTGCTATCGTGCCGTGTCACAATAGAACAAAACGGCCAAATGTCCAATTCCGCGTGCAGTTGGGGATCCATTCCTCTTCTTCTTTTTCTTCATCCTGTTCCTGCTGCAGTGACAGCTCGCTGAGACAGCGCAGGCGTGGGAGAAAGTGTCGACCGCCGCTTGTTTTTACGGCAAAACGACAGCTTTACAACAGATAGAAAAAAGAAAAAGCGCATCAGGTGGCGACAGCTCGGAAATCCCGCAAGCAGAGTCGCATCCTGACTTGAAAGTGTTGCAATGTGTCCTGAGTGACAGCGCCACTTCAATTATCTGCGGGCCAAACCACTTAGTGGGGATTTGTACAAATAGTCTTGCAGAATTGTTCTGGAAAGAAACATTTCCTGGAGGCGCGCCAGAGTCAACCTGAGCTCTGCTTTGTTCAAATACACGCACATCAAACGACAGCGATTAATTTCCGATTTTTTTGTGTGCATGCTGCCCAGCGGGTTGAGTGTTTCCGTCTGGAGGCAAAACAAAAAGTCTATTTGGCAGCATTATTTACACACGCTGGCCTGCAGCCCGAGGCGAGGAATATTGAAAAAAAAAAAAAATGCTCTCTCCTCTCGCCGTGGCAATTTCTTTTTGAATGAATTCATTTTTTTTTTTTTATTGCAGAAGCAAACTGACAACTGTAGACACAGTTCGCGAGACACAAAACATGGTGGTCGACGTCCTCGTGGTCGTATGCGTGTGTGCCGCTAATTAAGGCGGGAAAGAGCCGAGGCAGTGGGAAAGTGAAATTATTTGTAGATGAAGCACGTCGGCTTGTTTACATGTGTTCCCTCGAGGGCGGCTCGTCTACCTTTGCTGGGTTTCCTCGGGATTGGAACGAAGCTCGTACTGCTAAATTTGCTGTTATTAAGCAGCTATTGGAGGGGGGGGGGGGTTGACCTCAGCCCCCTTTTTGCTTTGCATCATTTGCGTAAAGAAAGCCAAAAAGTGTGTACTTTACATTGCAATGCAAACCAACAGTCAAATGGCGGCGGCCATGTTTGTCCTGTAGCAAATTCTCACTCGCCTGGAGGTTTGACCACACCCAGGAAATCAGCGGCTGCCATTTGCATAGCCGTCCGTCAACGTTTATTTCCGTCTGTTTTCTTGAGACGCACAATCGGATTCAAAGCTCCTCTTTTGATTGTTTATTGCTTGAGCTGTTGATACGATTGGGCTGATTTTCACTGACCCCTGCAACGCAACCCACTTCTTTTTCAAGATTAACGCCCGCGGGCGGTCGTCCGGCATCATCTGTGTTGGTTGTAGCCAATGTTGCCACAACACGTCGACTTGTACTTACTGTCAACTCTAGCGGAACCACCAAGGTTTCACCTAATGATTGATTGTCTCCTTACAGAATCTTTGGCTTCTACAAGGGAATTTTGCCCCCCATCCTGGCCGAGACGCCTAAGAGGGCAGTCAAGGTGAGTCGTGTTGGCGCAACGTCGCCTTGCTAACCGCACACATCATGTCTGTCAAATTCAGAAGCGCCACCTGGACCGCCCGCTCCTGTTTGTTCTGTTGGGCCAGCCCAAATATTGACTTACAAGCAGTTAGTGGCCCGTCGCGCCGTCTTGTGACAACAGTGGGCGGCCATCTTGTGGCTAATTAAACCCAAGTCAAATACAGTGAACCCTCACTAATAGCAAAAAAAAACAAATAGTGGACACTTAGTTAACTATACTTAATCAATGTTATGAAATGTCACTATTGCATTCATTACTGCCGCATCTTGCATATACCAACAAACAGTACATCGAACTCTAAAGATTTATTTAAATTCCTTATCTTATCAATGGAAATGTTTAGGTATGACACTTGCTGCTGCAACAAATGAATTAGCCTCACAGGATGAATGACTTATCTGTCTGACTAGCAAGCTAACTCGCTATCTAGCTTGCTAGCTACCTATTTAGCATGATAGCGAGGCAGCTATTTTACACATCTGTATTTTTTAAAAATGCACCACAAGTTCGAGAGCGCAAGGATGTGTCACCACTTGGCAGCTATAAAAAAATAAATAAATAAATAAATAAATAAAAACTACTACTTTCCTATCAGACTTTTTTTTTTGGTATTGGCTTCAGGGCCTTCCCTCATTTTTGAAATACATCCTGTTCAGTGAACTCTCGACTAGCCATCTTTGAGTTTGAGGATGATTACACGTTCACCTCCCAAGTCGCTACGTGCACTACAGGTGTGGGCGTTGCGCCCGTGTCAAGGCGTCAACACTCGTTTGTCTCAATTTCTCTCTTGCTCTCACTCCCCCCCTCCTGCAGTTTTTCACCTTCGAGCAGTACAAGAAGCTGCTGAATTTGACCCCTTTGTCTCCGGGCCTGGTGAGTCTTAACATACACACACAAGCACCTGAGTACACTCTCGCTGGAAAGATAAACACACACACGGAACAGGAAGAACATTGTACACAGTGTCGATGTTTGGCCTCACCTGCTGACGGATGCCAAGAATAATTTGCAGCGTGTCGAATGCATAAGTGCTTGGCCTTCATGTTTGCGATGCGGTTTCTTATTCAAACGCACGACAATTTGCACCTGGTGGGGTGTTGTATTGTCAGAATGTGCACGTAAGTTTGCATTTTTTTTCACGGATATTTGGAGATGGAACAATATTTTATAAAAAAAAAAAAAAAAATTAATTGTAAAGCAGATTCCTTAGTCAATGACAAAAGGCTTAAAATGGCAAATCTTTTTCTTGTGTACCGTCGTCACCATTTTGCAAGAGGGAGGGGCTACTCAGGTGGCGGCCAGGTGTCAGCCTTGATGGATGGCGTACCTGCAGCACCGACGTCCGCCCCGGCACATCGTATATCCTCCTCATGCGTGCGGGCGGGCGTTTTTATTTTTTGCAGTCATTGTTTACTGGGCCCATCCATCATGCATCATCTACCCCCCCCCCCCCCCCCCCCCCCATAATTGAACAAATACTGTCATCACTGAAGAATGGCGCTCTCTCTTTCTCATGCAAGTTTCTTACAAATATTTTTTAAATTGGTAATATTCTGGGATCAAGTCATTAATTTCCAAAAGCATACGACCTTTGCTTGCCTGCCCACCTGTTGACGGTTGTGCGGCGGGTGCAGCTGAATGCCTTCAGCGTGATTGAGGAGGACACAGCAGGCCCGTAAGACCAATGCAGAATGCAAAAACGACGGCGGCGGCTGCCTGTGTAAATACACCGACATGTCTGAGGAGGATGGCTCCCGGCCGACCGGCCGGGGCACTGACAGCAGGATAAAAAGGGCAGGAAGAGTAATGAGCTATCGACACGTTCTTGACATGTTCCCATTACGCCAGCATGTGCGCACACACATGCGCTGTCTTCGTGCAAATACATGCAGCATTGCGACATCGTTTAATTTCAGGTGTGGCGTTAGGATGTTGTGTAACCAGCAATAATGACGGCTTTTAATAGGTGTGATATGATTTAGATGTCAATTTTCAACTTGATTTATTTTCTATTCCCACATTTGTGAAAATTACTCAGCTGGGGGGCAGCTGATGTCTATTGGGTAACATTTGGGATAATAGTACACGCCAAGAAAAATGCTCTGATGTTTTTCTGACTCGGTGTCTGGGTGAATGTGAGTTTTGAGCAGATTGGTTTTTTTTTTTTTTTGTTGTTTAAGTATCAGTGGCTGGTATCGGCATACTTGATAACTCAAATAACACTGCTATCAACCCGCTAGCGGTACAGTATCGGTAATAAAACACCAGCCGACATTTCACAGGCGCTGTCGGCAGCGGGACTCGGCGCGGGTTTAACCGAAGCGGTCGTGGTCAATCCGTTCGAGGTGGTCAAAGTCAGCCTGCAGGCCAACAGAGACGCCTTCAAGCAGGTACATCAAACACGAGCAAGCCTCGGTTTCCGTGCGGGCTCCTTCCATTCTGATGACTTTGGGTTTGGTGGTCGGCAGCAACCGTCCTCGTTCGCTCAGGCGAGACACATCATCAAGACAGACGGCTTCGGACTGAAGGGTCTGAACAAAGGGCTGACGTCCACCCTGGGACGCCACGGAGTCTTCAACATGATCTACTTTGGGTTCTACTTCAACGTCAAGGATGCCATCCCGGCTAACCCGGTAAGGTACCAGTCCAGACTGCTCGCCCTCAATGTTTGCATTTGGTCTTGTTCCATGCTCAAAGATTTTGCGTTACGTGTTGGAGATGAGCTGTTGATTTGGGCGGGCTCTCGGGGGGTGCTGCTGTCATTTGTAAAAACTCTCCTAGCCAATTAGCTGTCAGAGCTCTCTTGAGTCTGACCCCTTTTTGTTGAAGGGAGGTGTGCGGCGGGGGTACAGTAACACGCCTGTGTGCCGAGTCGCAGTCCAATTACGCAAATTGTCCCCATATGCCTCCCCGAGTCTGTCTGCATGAGCCCTGTTTATAAATCCTCGCTGAGAACATGTGCCTCTGCTCAGCCAATCAGGGAGCACTCATCTAGCACCCCTACTACCACCACATTAACTACCATACTATGCTAGCGGCTTTTTCATGGCAGTTTTGCAATCATATGCCCTCTCGCCACTACCATGTTAAGGTGTCCATGTTTTTAGCGACCCGTAGAACTTCAAAAGTAACGCACACGTGTGATCATCTTTAAGTGAAGTTTAAGAATAATTTTTTGAGGGGGGGTTGGCTACCCACGATTGACGTGATCAACTGTGTGTCCGCTAGGACCCAACCTTGGAATTCCTGAGGAAGTTTGCCATCGGCCTGGTGTCGGGAACCATCTCCTCCTGCGTCAACATTCCCTGGGACGTGGCCAAGAGCCGTATCCAGGGCCCGCAGCCGGTCCCTGGACAGATCAAGTACCGCACCTGCTTCCAGACCATGGTGCTGGTTTACCGTGAGGAAGGGTAAGGCTCAACCTTCCGACCGACTTTTTGTCAACCTTGTGGAACATTGCACTGACAGATTGAAACATGGTGACTTTACCGTTGACGATAACAATGGGTCAGACCAAAAGTGACCTTAGTGATTGACCTTTTGTCAGCTCAGACAATGCCATACCTGACCAAAAAAAAGGCAAAAATCGTCATTGCCCTTTTTTTGTTTCAAGTATGTTGACAAACGGATCTCTATCCAAAGGTTCACCTGCGGTTACATAGTGATAGACCTTTTGCGTATATCAAAAAGTTATCACATGGTTGCAGCAGAATCATGCCCCAATCGCACCCTCCCTCCCCCTAATCCAGTAACACAACACAGTCCCTGCTAATTAGTGGTCCCTGTGGGGGACGTCGTTAAGCGCACCCTAACGAGGCGCGCCGCGCTCCTCGGGTCAATCTAATCAGACACGGGGGCAAGGGAGGAAGTGGCTCCAGCCTTATTAACGCTGTCGGGGGGGCGGCGGCAGGCCAGGCCAGGCCAGGGTTGGGAAGGGAAGGGGTGCGCCAGGCTGCAGGTCACCTTAAATACATCAAGCAGCGGGTCGGAACATCACGAGTGCTCCCCGCCGAGCAGCCGACAGAGGCCCTTGAACATCTCCACCGAGATGAGACACTCTCGAGCAGCAAGCTAAATCAGATGCTGTTGTGTTTGCACAGGTACTTGGCACTCTACAAGGGCTTGGTGCCAAAGGTCATGAGACTTGGCCCAGGTAACAATTGCCCTTGTTTATTTTTCTATTTTTTTTTTTCCATATCACTCAATGTAAATGTCTATCTTCATTTGACCACAGGTGGCGCTGTGATGCTGCTGGTGTACGAGTACGTGTCCGGGTGGCTCCAGAGGAACTGGTAAAGACCCGGCAGCCGCAAAGACCACGAGTGCCTTTTGGGATGTCGTCTTTCCCTTTCATATCTCGAAAGCAAAAGGTATTTTTCTATAATGAAGTTGCTTCAAAATAAGTTGCAAATGCTAAAAAACAGACATGCAGTAGGTGAGGTCCAAATCAATATTTGTTGAATGCGCCATTCGCTATTTTTGCAAAAATACCATGAAGCTTTATTTCGAGTGCTCAAGCTTTAACGTTCACTTGTTGTGAAACATCTCAAATGGAGACAGCCATATTTTGTACACGTTATGAAAATGTTGACATTTGCACTGAAAATCACACACAAGGACATGAAAACTGGGGACCCGTTAAAAAAAAAAAAAGCTTGATCAGCTCTTTGCAGCCGCCAACGCATATCTTGCCATGCATATCAAGAACACAGTACTGACTTTTACCAATTGCATGACTGTTTTTTTCTATATATATTCCAAATGTGAATTTAATCATTTGTATTCTTTTATTTTCTTGTTATAAAACTAACGTGTATCTGCAGGTATTAACATTTTTTTTTTATAACCCGTTTTCGCTGACTTGTTTCCTTCACTTGGGTGCTGTCAGTTTGGATGTTTGAGTTTCACTCATGAAACTTCAATCACCTTGATTTGAGCAATAGGGTTTTTTTTTTCAAGAAAGAAAGAAAACATTTCACCTGTCCTGTTGCATCTCTTTTTTCCATGTGCCAAATGTGAATTGAATAGATTGTGCCTTGTTTTTAAATGAAGCAAACTGACGTGTGGATGTATCTACTGCCAAAAGAATAAAAAAAAAAACACACATTTTTGATCCCTCGTTTCCTTTACTTAGGTATGTTTGGAACACTTTTTTCACATTGCTGGCTTTGTTTGTTTTTGCACGCAAGATTTCACTCCCCCCCAGTCTGTTACTGGTGGTACGGGACAGCAAGCACCGTAAAACGAGTCGCACTATCAGTCCGATCTCCGTTACAGAAGCACTGTGAATATAATAAATCAAAAAAATCGTTGACTACCAGAGTCGTCGTTAAAAGTTTTGCACTTTATTTTCGATTAATGTTTACGCCTCGGTGCTGCCGAAACTTTGAAGGACATTCGGATGAGGCGACTGCTGGGGTCGTAAACCCGCCGTCGTCTTTGCGATGTGGCGCCTTTCATTCGACATTCCCTGCGCACCTTCACCCCGCCGTAAATCTCACACTTTTCTTTCTCCACGCCTCATCCGCTGTCTCGGTAATATTTCACCCGCGTGCACGGTGACAGGCTTTGACACGTGCGCTTTTAACCATTAATATTATTGATGTGCGCAGCGTATTTAGGCAAATGCCTGGCAGCTATAGTGGGCTGACATGTTATTGGGATCACCTCAAATTCTGCTCCCATTGAGACCACACGACTTGTTACATTGAACGTATCCGAAATTCTACAAGGTTGCTCTCGCTCTCCAGATTTTCGCCAAAGGTTATCACGGTTGATCTTGTTGCAAGGACAGTTTGAATATCTTCAAAATTTCCTAAAATGGAGAAGTGATGGTACCCCCCCCCCCCCACACACACACACACACACTGCCCCCCGCCCCCACCACCACCACCACCCGCCCCTGTCAGAAAAGGGTACAAAAGAATTTATAAGGCGTTGAACGTGCAAGCAGGGAACCCACTGAAGACAGGGACTCGAAGAAGCTGAAGGAATTTCTGGCAAATGTTCAGTACACACGACAACAATCTCCCATCTTCAAACGCTATGCGACAGTGTCAGCTGGCAAACCAAAACGAAGCCTTAGCCTTGTGTTCTTTTTTGACATTTTTCCTTATATGTCGATTGTCTCCCCCCCAAAAAAAGTTTTTGATATCTGCTTTGAAAGGCTGTGCAACAAGGCATGTCAGTACTTTTTCACACCGATCCGGGCCACGGTCACGTCGCCTGTGATGCGGTTGAAGTATAGTCAAAAGAAACATGACAAGGACCCCACCCCGCCCTGCGCCCCTTCGCCCATGCCCCGAGCAACGGTCCGTGACCACTGCATGCGGGGACGAGCACTTTCCAAGTCAAATCCGACTGTTGACACTATGGCAGCCGCCAGCCGTCTGTTTATGCCGCAACAAAAAACCCCACCCGCCTCTGCAGGTAAAGTCGGCAGCAGGTGAGCGTGTTGAGGTTTTTTTTTTTCTAAAATATTCATCACCCCCCCTCCCCATGCACTCCTTGTTTCAACATGCTGTGTGGGATTATTTATGAAACTTGATGCCGCCTCTCTAAGTGTCCTCCAAAGTGTTTTTACATCTTTTTTTTGGCTCACGTTGTCTGAAAAGCTTGATGGCCTCCTGGTGTCCCGATTTACTGCGTTTTGCACGCCCCCGAATGCAACATTAGGTTTGAAGACTTTCAAAATGGATGGAAAATTGTATTTGTACGTTTTTATACTGTATTTGCTCTGAAAGTGGAATATAATAATAATAATAATAATAATAATAATAATAATAGTACCCTTCGAAATAAGCTGCAGATTCACTAGGTTGTAACTTTGAAAATAAAATTTAGGGAAAGTATACGCATTTGTATCTTCTCCCCTGGCTTCAAACTAAAATAATTCTTAAATCATTTAACGGGTCGCTGTAGCATGTGCTCTCCTTCTAAATAGTTGACGACGCAGTTATTTACTCTCTTTCAAAATAAACATACTTAAATTTGCGGAAACAGTAGAATAAACTATTTGAACAATTAAATTACATTTTATTTAAACCATACGCAACTTTAAGAAAATTTTAGCGTGGTTAAAAAACAGATAAATAATAATGTTTGTAAATAATATTTTCGTTCGTCCCATTTATCTTTTTGCCTTCACAATAAAGTTCAACATTTCCAAGGTCTGTAACAGCCAAACAATTTAATAAGATACATTCAATTTCATTGTGCAACATCATGTGTCCATTGTCACCACTGAGAAGTGTGGCAACAACGCCACTTGTAAGATATTATGGCTAATTGCACTTGATTCTAACGTACCTTTAATCTAATAAATAATAACAAACACAAATGGGGACTAGAGTTTCCTGGGGGTGGTTCTTCTTCCAAGTAGGGGAAAACATGCTCCGTTACTTTGATTCCCACCAAATGAATGGGGGATCAAATTTCCTTTTTTTTTTTTTTTTTTACTCCATATGTGCCTTGTTTGAAAGCTTTGGAATCACTGCCGTAATACAAAATAATCATATAAAAGTAGAAAATACAATTAAGAAGCACCCTGAATGCAACATTTCCCCCTTTTCCATTGGTAGCGTTGAATGAAGTTCTACGCATGCGCGTGGAATGCAACGTTTGGTCCACCTGCGTCGGAATATTCCGTGATACGTTCGCGTCCATGTCGGAAGTTCAATAAGTCAAAAACAGCAAAAATAAAATCCTGTAGTCCTTCATTTAAGAAAAATAGTCAGCGAATGTCTTGGCCGCCGGGTGGACGGTGTCGCGTTTAGACGGGTCCGGTATCCGGTGGGCCGCTGTCACAGTTGCCACTGGCCGGCAGCGGCGGCGGCAGCGGCGGCCGCCATATGCGAACGGTCACAGAGGCCGACGTGATGCCGCTGTACGCCGTGGAGGCTGACGCTCGGGTGGTGGGCCGTCGGGAGGCCAGGATGCTGGGTACTGTGACATAGCTGCTCGCTGTGGGCAAGCCACTCGGCGTCTGGTCGGGTGGATGAAGAAAAAAAAAACATCAAGAAAGGGCGCCGTTAAATCCAATGAAATGCTCCTACAAAAAAAAAAAAAAAATAGCGGTTGTGCTACTTGAGCGAACGTTACAATCACTTTGTGTGCAGCAAAAAGACTCACTTGCTGCACTTAAGTAGAAGAACAAACACGTAGAAGTACAGATACTTGAAAAAAGACTAACAGTACTCATTCAACTCGTATGCTAACTGGCCAAAGTCATTGGAAACACCTGCACGCCTCAAATGAGTTCCGTATGAATATTTTATGATTTTTTTTTTTTTTTTTTTTTTTACATTTGTACATTATGTCCATTTTTACTTTTGCCAGCTGTTATTTTTGCGCTCGTCTCAGCGACGTACAACCGCGCCGGCTTATATGGGGGAGGGAGAGCCGTTCTTAATAATTTAGGACGCGGTATCAATCACCTAAACATCACTCGACGTTGTTTCTAATATTTTGGTCATTTCGACATCGCTTAGGAACAGCTTCTTGATGTCACCTGGTTATCGTCAGGTCAGACGTCTGACGATAACCGCTGGCAAGTGTAAAAACATTTTTTCATACGGCTGAAGTCTCGCATCTCATTATAGGGGTGTAGGTGTCCCTAATGTAGTGTCCAGTGTTATTACATTTGAATGAGAAATAATGCAGATATCAAAGCAAAATAAACATATGCTATCAATTTATTACGTCCTTGGACACATTAAATGCCCCAAAAATCGCATATTCACTGTGAATTATTTTGCCCACCCCCCAAGAAAATGAATGAGCTGTGTGGCATGGAGGCAGGAGCGGACTTGTTGAGTTTAGAGCATGAGGCCCATTATGGATGTGTATGGGGAGGGTGGGGGGCTCCCTGGCCCAGCATCATTTATTTATTGAATGGCCCCCACTCACACCCGCCCACCCACCTCCCTTTCTGACAATGTACTTTTTGATTAAAACGTCTGATAAATGGGTTGACAGTGTTTGCGCCTGTAGCTGCGCGGTGTCAGAATGATGAAGGATGATGTTTTCAAATAGCGCGTCTTTGATTAAAATGTGGCTGCACGCGAGCCAACCAAATATTACTGGAATAAAAATAGCATTTCATTAATAGCATGACACTTTAATTGGGCCAAGTCATGCCAACGCAAGCCCAACGTCGTCATCTGCCATCCCATTATTTACGTTCGGAGAAAATAGGTTTTGATGACAATGTTAAATCCTATTAGCTTGGTTTAATGCATCCACATATAAGAGTTGACTGTTATTTTTTTATATAGCCATATTTAATTTATCCGAATTTCAAAATTCCGTCTCCCTCATTTGTCTCAGGCATTTTGAAATTTCAACTACACGGATCCCATTTATAAACGTATTCTGACTACATTTTTTGTTAAGATTTCTTTTTATTTTACATACATTTAAAATGTTTTTGGGATTACAATTTTATTTTCTGTCATAAATGAGTTTTTCTCGATTTATTGTATCTATAACCCCATGCATGCATTTCACTGAAGTCACACTTAAAATTTATTTTTTTCATTCGTTTGTTTTGGGACCATATTTGATTTTACAGATGCAAAATCCCCTTTAATTTTGTTTAATTTCTCTTATAACGTCCTTGTTGCTTACTCCATTGTATTTGAAGTCACACATTTTGTTCATATGTTATATTAAAATGCAAGCAATTACAACACACACACTTCCTCGCAAGCTATAACTATTAAAACGTCGATCGAAATTTCTGAAAGTTGCTGATATCGTATTTTCACCATGTTACATCCAAGAAAATCCAATTTAAATAAAAACTGTATATCAAATTACTTTGAATAAAAATTAAATGATCACGCGGGTCATAACGTCACCACGCCTCCTCTAAAAAATTTTTTTATACATCTTATTTGTATGGTGACATATTATGGGATGTCTCAAGTATAATTACATCCTTCTTAAAATTGTCTTAAAATTAAATTAATTAATCTATAAACTGCTTCTCAGAAAACTGGAGTGTGTGTGTGTGTGTGTGTGTGTGTGTGTGTGTGTGTGTGTGTGTGTGTGTGTGTGTGTGTGTGTGTGTGTGTGTGTGTGTGTGCGTGCGTGCGTGCGTGTGTGCGTGTGTGCGTGCGCGTGTGTGTGTGCCTTCATGTCGTGAGCGTGTACGCATGTCAATCAAAGCTGTCTTTTGAAATTAAAATTTCTATTTGTTCATCTTTAAGCCTGAGTAAACGTCAGTTCAAACAGTGCAAGAAGGAAATAGATTGTGCAACACAACATTGCAGCCTTCAATCTGATTAGTGACCCAAAGATCACGTGACCAGGTCTTTATTTTTTATTTTTTTTATTTTTTATAAACCGCTTGACACCGAGTTCTCTGGACAGTACATATTATTTTTTTTATATTCCAACCTCAAATCTATATTTACATAAAAATATGTATGCTTGTATTTTTAATGATTTTGTTATTTACACTTGGGCGACAGACATCATTTGTTGTTTTTATCTGAAAATAGATTTCCCCTCCTATTACAGATTAAAAATATCCATTAGCAAATATTACATCTTTACATTTTGGTCAACATAAGTTGCAAATTTCAGAAAACCCACAATATATATTACGGGCTAATTAAATATGCAAACGAGAAGTTAATATCAATCAAAGATTATACACGCGAGATCTGTGTCACATGAATTTCATATGATTATTATCGTTTTATTATATAGCTCTGTGTAATATTTTAAATATTTGTCTTTACTTGCTAATAATATACGTATTGATTTGCCTGAATGTATTTGTTTTAGGAAATGGAAATTAAACCCAATTCTCACTGTCACAAGAGGAAGAGTGTGACGTCAGCAGCTCGTCTCCCCTCTTTCTTCCATTGTCGTCAAATTCGCGCCATAAACGTCCTCCTGTTTTAAATTCTGCAATGTGAGGCCCTTTGTTTTTATTTTGAATTATCTTTTTTTTTTGGTACTCACCTCGTAGAACTTCTATCTAAAGTTTCACATTTTATCGCAAGCACATCTGCTGATCGTTTGCACGCGCGAATTCATCTTCTACAATAAATTCCTTCGCGAGCCGCAGCTGTGTACGAAGCCGAGAAAGAGAGTCTGGCAGCGGCCTGACACCACTCCTTTCTCCCGCCTCCTCGGAGAACCAAAAAAATATAAACAAACCCCATGTTGACATTGCGTATTAATTCTGATTGACATCTTTCCTGGGGGGCACCCCAAAAGTGATCACTTTTATAGCTAAAAAATGAAATAAGATGCCCCAATACACGCGCGCGCGCACAAGTGCAGAGGGAAAGGCACATGCAGCATGCACCCAGCTTACTTTGTTGCTCGGTAATGGATCGGATTCCCAGAATGTCCGTGACCGAGTGCGACGAGGGCCATATCCGGTGCATGGCCATGTGTCCGGGGAGCGCGGGCATGCCGGGCGGCGTGGCCACTTTGGAGCTGGGGTACGAGTACAGGTGGTTGTAGGACAGCGCGGCGGGCTGCGGCGGCGGGTGCGGGTGCGTCTGCGGCGGCTGTTTGGCGGACTCGTAGGGGCCCTGCTGGGCCAGGTTGCCGATCTTGTTGCGCAGGATACGGCTGATGGAGCTGACGGACGGCAGATTGAACTTGTCGCACACGCCGTCGGCGAGCAGTCGGTCGCGGATCTCCCAGGCGAAAATGCCCGGGTCTCGCTGCTTGTACGTCCGTATGTGCTTGACCACGGTAGGCGTGGTGACGCGCGGCTTACTGCCGCCGATGGCGCCGGGTAGGATGGAGCCGGTCTCGTTGTAGCGCGCCAGGATCTTGCTGACGCAGCCGTGCGAGACGCGCAGCTGGCGACTGATGTCGCACGGCCGGATGCCAAGCTGCGCCAGCTCCACGATGCGCAGCCGGATGGCGTTGGGCAGCGGCCGGCCGTTGACGAACACGCCGCCCAGTTGGTTGACCTCGCCGAAGGCGGGTTCTGAAAGTCGAAGGCGAGAGCGAGATGTTAGTCGCCGCCGGGGCACAATCGAACGTCGCGGAGGCTCTTTTAACGCGGTTCCAAAGCGACTTTTGTTGGGCGCTACGTGTGCGTCCATGCTGAGATCAAACCGTAACCATATCTATAGCCATTAGCATGAATGCGTGAGTCAAAGTAATCGGATAAGACCCAGATATATTGCATTTATTTCTATATTTGCACACCGCAACCCAATTAAGCATGACAAATATCAAAGGAATTTTTTACGTGCATGTCACACTTGCACGCATCATGCTGAGACTCGAATGTAAAGCTTAGATGGATATAGCGAGCACCTCGGTGCTGGAACTCAAGCGAATCAAGGGCACGTCCAAGATCAAATAGATTTATTTATTCATGTTGGCCCTTATGCTGAAAGCCAAGCGCGTCAAATATAAAATATGACTTCTGGTGGTAGTTGTGCCACGCTGCATGGCATAAATCATGCTGAAACACGAAAATTGCAAATATGAAAGTACTTCTTTCTGCATGCATGCATGCATGTATGGATGCTGAATCCCTAGTGCAATATCATTTTTTCGTTGTTTCGATATTTATGCTTTACTTGCCTGCATCAGGCTGAGACTCTCAAAGTTGAAAATCTAAATATTTTATGTCTTTGTTCCACAGTTGCTTGCATGTTGGTGCTGAGACTCAAGTTGATCAATTGTAAGTCCAAGATGAGACTCCCTTGCATGTGTTTCTTGTGCTGAATCCATGTTGAACCAAAAGTACGACGAGTATATGTCCAAAATACAGGTTCAGTGTTGATGGGAAAATAGAGCACGTTGTTGGTCATGCTGAAACTCACTCAAGTATTTTAATACAGTGACTTGTATGTATCAGAGGCAACTGCTGTGTAAATCATTTTAGACGATTTTGATATATATATACACAATTTTGATATTACGTAGCATTGTACGGATTTGCATCCATTGTGGTGCCTTGACCATAAAAAGGCCAGTCTATCATAAATGACTGTATTTCTGCTGAGATTATGCCGCAGAATTAAACGTTTCAACATATCGACATTGCTGAGTGTTTGTCTTGATTTGCTCTATTGACATATTACATGAAAGCTTCTTTACGTGTCGTCCAAACCTTTTGCAACACACATGAAACTCATTCTTACAGATGCATCTCAATGTATCTTGCTGAAACTCAAGTGTGTTAAAAATTCAAATTAGGCATCAATTTTGGTGCATGTTGAGACTTGATCTTTTTATCCTACTGTAGACAGACTTGACACGACGCACGTTGTTTACAAATAATGTTGAGACTCGAGTGTACGTACACTGAAGTCCAAAATAAATTCCGTTTACTAAATAGGCCTGGATGCACCATGCTGAGATTATTCAAATCCGACTATACAAGTCTAACGCTGAGATTCAAGTGTAGCAAAATAAAGTTAAAAAAAAAAATCAGTGCAGACAGTCAAATGCAGAAACCTCAGCGCATCCAACGTGACTCGAACATAAAAATCAGTTTCTATAGGCGCCATAGGTTTCTTTTGCCTCGACTTTCTTTTTTGGGGGAAGGGGGTAACTTAAAAAAAAAAAAAGACGTATATTGTTCTGCTATAGTCTTGATTGAAATCCGTGTGGACGTCCATGTAAGAATTCTATAGCACACACAATCACGTCGTGACAATAAACGCTTGGAATCTAATGGCTCACTTTTACGCATCGCGCTAAAACGTGAGCAATGTTTTGAAAGTTGACTGCTGACAACTTTCCAGTGCCCCCCCCCCCCCCTTTTTTTTATCGCATACCCCCCCCCCCCCCCCCACACACACACACACACACACACACGCACACACACGCACATCACCCCCCAAAACCTCATCCCGCAACCGTCTTTCAAGCTTGCGACTCACCCATGGCGTTGAAGCCGCAAAGCAGGAACACTGCGGCGTCCCCTTGCTGCTGCTGCCGCTGCTGCAGGGCCCCGCTGCCTCTGCTGCTGCTGCCGCTGCCGCTGCTTCTGCTGCTACCGCGAGGGTCCTGCTCCGCGTCCAGCGTGTCAAAAACAATCGACTCCCTCCTCCTCCCCAAACCAGTCACCACCAGCCTACTGTCTGCTCCGGCACCGAGAGCGAAGCCTTCAGAGGACGGACAAGACGAGGCGAGGCTGCCTGGCGGGCGGACGGACGCGAAGCTCGTATGCGTTTCGCGAATGAAGACGCGCGGCACTCGGAACAGCTTTTTTACGTTTCCACCCGCTCCGCACAGATCGAAGGCTGGACGTACGCATGCGTCCTCGTTCTGTCATTGGCTGGATGCGAGGAAAGCACGCCGCTATTGGTCGCCAAGTTTGACATGACATCTAACCCCCCCCCCCCCCCCTCCCCTCCCTTCCCACCGACATCCCCAACCATCACTCTGACTGCATGTCACCGCCAATGTGTTTGTTATTGAGACTGATAGTACACTAGCGGCCACATCCACGCTGCGTGGGTGCAGATATCCCATCCACCCCCCAAGAAGAAAATCCCACTTCAAAAATCTGAATTCACATATTTACGCAAAAGTAGCAAGCAATTTCTTTGTTTTCGCGCTAAAGTTGCCCTCCAAAAAAACAAATGTAACTTTCGTGGCAGTTTTTCGTGCGTTCAAACACGGTTTTGACACGCCACGTGCACAAAATCTGCTCATATTTGCATCATCTTCATGGACGAGACCGTCCTGGTGCGCAACTTTTTCGCATGCAGGCCTTCGCACGCACGCGAATCACCTACAACGTTGTTTTTGCGTGTCTGTTAAACGAACAAAATAGTTTATTTTATTTTATTTTATAAATCCATTAAAAAATCCAAACATTTTCGTCGTTTTGAAGTTACCTTCCTGCAGAAAAACGCGCAATCCGGCGTGGAAGCATACCCTCACGCGCCACGGTATTAAAATAAAAAGTGAACCAGAACCTGACCGCAAAATTTGCTATCATTATCGTGTTCTTAATAGCATATGATAAATTTCTGACCAAGAACATGTGGAAGACAATCGGGACTAATAGTTTAAAATTACTTTTTTGTTTTTAAATTAAACGCTTGAATATAGTTTGATTTTTGATGACTCTCTGTTTACGCTTTTATTGATTATATTCCATTGATTTATATTTTAACATGTAACTTGTTATAGGCCAACTGCATAATGAGTAAATAAGGAACTAAATATGATATCGTACAGTATATTAAAAAAAACAAAGGACGTCTAGTCACGGAAATTTAAAAATGCCAAGTGCATCTACACAATGCTGTGTATGCGTATGCGGGCTCACTCCACATTTTGCCCCCTATTTATGAATGTATTTTACTGTCGTAAAAATGTATCTCTTTCCTTTTGTGGGCGCGCATACCAGTACTTGTAACGCGTGATTTGCCGCTTGTTGCACGGCCTTCACGCGGCTCATGATGGATGGAGGCCTCCACGGCTCCACGCAAGCTCGGCACGCGCATGACGAGATGCTGCATAAAATAATTTCAAGGGGAGGAAAATAACACTGACTGAAAAATAGACTTGCAATGCAAGTGAACAACTTTGGTCACCATAAGAAATAGTAAATGTCCAACTGTGTGACGAGTGTTATCATGTGGTAAATATTACACCAGCCTTATTTCCGTAATGGACAAGTGTATCTTGAATAGCTGCATGCGTCATGAGTATGACAAATTGCAGCCTTCTGATCAGATTCGTGGTGTCAGTATATCATTTAAAAAAATATAATTCAGTGAAAACACATTAAAAACATTTTCAGCAGCATGAATATTGCACAAATCATCATATTCGTATTGCTGACTAACTCCAACAGACTTTTTTTTCCTGGTGTCATTGTGAGAAGCAATATCCTCAAAAATCACCCCCCCCCCCCCCCCCCCCCCCCCCACACACACCGGCCTTAAAAAAAATACTCGACTGATTTGCTGGCGCGTCCAAATTTACATGTGCAGCTTAATCCCCACTGGCGCCATTTTACCTCCTTCTACTGTGTGGATGGATGTACCAGTTTGTTACAAACACAACCACGCGCCCAAGCACGCACGCACGCGGACGCATTATTTCATGTTGAAACCTGACATGTGTAACATTTTTACATAGTGCAATTTTTACAGCCCGGGAAAACCAAACGTGACGTCGAACGTTAAGTGTATAATGATGAATTAAATGTTTCTTATTTCAAAGGAAGTTATTTTAATATATTTGTTGTTTGTTGTTTTTATTTTTTCATATTTAATTCATTTAGTTTATTGATATGACTATTTTTTATTTGTTTCTATATTATCATTCAATAAAGTATTCATCCATTTATTTATTCATTCATTCTATTCACTTAAGTGACTAATTAGTTCAGACACTGACAGTTTCCTACAACGGCAACAAATAAGACCAGCATGCTTAATAGTTTATGCCAGCAAAAAAAAAGTGGGAACAAGAAAATGTGAATAGTTATGAATAGTTGTTGGTGGTGTATTCTTACTGTTATTGCTATTGATATTCATAATATTATGTCGTTTATAGAGTAACATCCATCGCCACCCCCACAAAAAAGCGCCCTTTCCATATAATGTGGACTTTGACACAACAAAAGTGGTATTGTCAAACGTTTTTTGTCAATAACGTGGTATCGTCATTTATATAATTGTTTTTTATGTGCTCCGAGCGGCTCGGCTGTTGTGAGATGCTATGATGCCCCCTGGTGGCTTTTTGCAAGTACAACGCGACTACGTTTGCGTGACGAGTGCTGATTTCAGTAGATAAAAGTGTCCTCCAGAGGGCAGCAAAGGTACACATATTGCAAGCAAGACATCAAACTGCACTAAATGTACTCTGCTTTGATACTGACGACGAATTTAAGAAAAATATCTATGCTTTGATCAACGAAAAATTAGGTGAAATAGAAACTAATGCAGACATGGGAATCATAATTTTACTTTTCAACTACACATTTTTTTTTAATATATTACAGTTTGTCACGTGCCCGTGCCACCTGCCATCCATCTGGTGACTTTTCCTTGCCGTCATTCGTTCTCAGCCACGCACGCCCATGCAATTGAGCTGATCACTGGCGCCTGTTCCCGCTTGTTAAACAGCCTACTTAAACTCCGGGCTCCTGTTTACACGCTGTCGGTTCTTGTCCTGCCCTGTGATACAACTCGTGTGCTGTGCCCGCCCGCCTGATAACACGGTGCTAACATTGCCCGTGTACTGACCCGACTCTCCTTGCTCGCCGCTCGTCCTGACCACTTGCCGGTTCTTGACCACGTTCTGATCGCCCGTCCCGACCGCCCGCTTGGCCCTGACCAAGACTACGCGCTGCGCTCCGCTGCCCTGCGCACTCGCTCTTCTGCACTCTCCGTCAGGTTGGTTCCTACTCCTTGCCTCCGCAGTCTGCAACCAGCTTCGCCTCCTACTCTGTCCTCGACTGGTCCCACCTAAAGAAGAAAAACAAATTGATTTCCTGGAATAAATATATTTTTAAAAATAAAGTAAAAGGGACCATACCACCGAAACAGTGCACTCAGTCGCCCAGCTACATCAGCCAAGCCAGCAATCCAGCTTTCCACCTCCCCTTTCCCAAATTCAATAAAGTTCGTGCAGCACATGGTCGTTCGGTCTTTGCTCGTGAGACTGTTCACTTGTATTTATTAAAGCCCAACTGTTTCCATTTGATCTTTGTTTTTGTATGCATTCAAGTACTTATTCAATAGCAGAGTTTTGATGAAAGCAAAAACACAAAGGTTTTTCAGTGAATAAAAAAAAATAGCTCACCGGCAAATACATTAATTCTGAAACGACAAATGTGTGCGTGTACTTGCAGGATTTGATATCGATACAGGCGCGCGCACGTGGGCTCCGCCACCCAACTCCTCTTGGGTGGTCGTCCCAGCCAAGGGAGGGCGGGGGTCTTACAAAGGAGGAAGATGTCGAGGCCCGTTCAAGTATTTGTTCCACGCGGTCGCCATTTTGCATTTGATTGACGCCCAATGAGCGCCACAATGTGCGTCACGTTGGCAGGATAAGTCCCGACTTGTTCCGTGTTGTCATGGCTCTCAATGGGTGACCCGCACCGCGACGGGGAAGCCCCCCCCTTACACACACACACACACACACACACACACACACACACACACACACACACACACACACACGCACGCACGCACGCACGCACACGCGCGCGCGCACAAACACACACACACACGCACACACACACACTCTATTCCTTCCCCTAAGCTAAATTTTCACTTGTGTGATGCCAGCAGTAGGCCTTGAAATAGTTAACGCTCTTAAACAGTGCATCACTAGATTAAAAATCAATGCGTGGTGACGTATTGCATCAAAAACAACAAATTAATATTTCAAAACTGTCCCTCCGTGGGATTCGACCTGAATCCAACAAACCCATGAAGTGTCTGCCGTCACCGTCGTCACGCCTGCGTGCGTAATTGCGTTTTGCGCACATTTGCTGAAAATAACGTACATTTAGTTGAACCAACTCGCTAATTGCTCACTTTGTATGCTAATGTTTGACACCTTGTTTGGGCTGAAAAGGAAGGAGGGCTAGTGTCTTTGGGGGGGGGGGGGGATCTGTGTGTCCTAATAGCACGTTTGGGGCTCTTGTTGTCACTCGCCACCCAAGACGGTGATTCATGGGGGGCGACAATTGTCGTGATGTGTTTGGACGAGCGACGCTAAACGTCTAAACGATGACTTGTGGCTTCCCCGCTCGCATTGTGCCGCCGCCTAGCCGCTCATTCGTCAACACCTCCCGCATCGAGTGACACCAGTGTCGGCATATTTAGCCGCCAAAGAGCGCCCGGGGGGGGGGCGAGGCAGGGGGCCGTTATATATAAGCGTGGATGTGTTTGTGTAAACACTGTTGCACCAGCCCGTCAAGTGGACTTGTTGGAATCCCCTCAAGTGCTTACTTTTTTTCCTCTCCTGATTATTTATTTGCGCCGAGCAAACACACGGTGGAGCTGGATTTTTTTTCCAATCTGTTTGCTTTTTCTTTTATGGGTGTGCGCGTTCATGGCGGTGCCCACCAAGTTCAGTTTTTCCGTCCGGAGCATCCTAGACCTGCCCGAGTGCCATCCGAAGACTTTTCCCGCGTCCTCATTAAATTTCTCGGTCGCGCAGTCGCCCTTCGCACCCCTCAACTCCATCTCCTCCTCTTGCATCTCCTCATCTTCGTCCTCCTCCTCCTCGTCGTGGATGCTCGACTCGGACCCAAGCTCCTGCATGTGTGAGTGCACCTTTTTCTAACTTCATCCAAGGAATGGGGGGATTGATTAGTCCGTACTTTCATGTCACTCGCCAGGGTGCAGAAAACATTTTATGCGTAACAACACAAAAAGATTCAAATTGAATAATGGTCATTATTTCTATGAGTAATAATGGTATATAATTTCAATGGCACTTTTTCATCATTTAGTTTATTTGTGTCGTTAATCTGTATCAGTTGTTTGATTTTGCTTAATGCTTACCTTGCACCTCTGTAATTTAGAAATATATTTGACCACTTTTTTCACTTGACACAAGCATCGTTTTCACTCTAAGATAGTCCACGTTTTCTAAAAAAAAAACAAATGCAAAAATTAATTTAATTAATTTCTTATTTATTTGCCAATATGTAGTGGACCGCTATGGATTTAGTTGCGTAAATGACATGACACAGACAGTCACGCACACATTTTAAATTGAAAGCTGACATGCGTGCGCCCCTTTTTGCAGCCTGGGATGAAGGCAGCAGCCTCGAGGCGTCTCCGGACTCTACCAAGCCGGACGAGCCGTCGGCGGACGCCGAGCTTCCGTGCGAGGCGGATTCGGCGGCTGCGGCGGCAGCCAAAAAGAGCAAGAAGCGTCGCGTTCTGTTCTCCAAGTCGCAGACGCTGGCGCTGGAGCAGCGCTTCCGCCAGCAGCGCTACTTGTCGGGCCCCGAGCGAGAGCAGCTGGCCCGCCTGCTCAGCCTGACGCCCACCCAAGTCAAGATCTGGTTCCAGAACCACCGTTACAAGATGAAGAGGGGCCGGGGGCCGGCGGCGGTGGCGGACGACCCGCAGCAGATGCTGCACCCTCCACTGCTGCGCAGGCTGGTGGTGCCGATGCCTATGCCGTTGCCAGTACCGGTGCTGCTCGGCGACGGGAAACCCTTTCATACCGCCTACAGCTTACTGGACGGTTCGGGCGGCTGCGCGCAGCCGAGGACGCTCCGCCTACCCCTGGCCGCCTACCCAGGCCTCCAAGGTCTGGTGGGCCTTCAGCCGCCCGCAGCCGTGGCCCTGCCACCCCGCCAGCAGCACTTTGAAAACCCGGCGGCCTCCAGGCTCGCTTGGACGGACTTATGGGGTGACCCGGTCCACTTTGCGCCGTTCAAATGACATGCACGGACTTCACCGCCTCACTCCCACGCAACTTATAAGATCTCTTTGCACATTTTGTTTTTGAAATGCAGTTAATATAGTTTTGCCTGCAGAGTAATTCGACATCTCTGCAGGCTGTTGTTGACTTTGCTGAATGTGAGCGTCAGTATTATGCAAATTAGAAGCCAATATATTGTTAGGGAAAACGTATCTTAAGGGAATATGTTCCTTAAAATGCTAAATTGTATTATTTCTTTTGTAAAGGAATGCATAAATAAACGACTTTAAATACTGTAAACATTTTTATTTTTTTAAGAGGCGCCTAAACAGCAATTTAAGGTGGAACAACTTTAAAATATTTTTCAATTAGGTTATTGACGTTGGCACAGGTTATTTGCGCCTAAATCATTTTATGCTATGTTGTTTATATAATATTATTATTTGGGGGACAATGGGTAGTCTTGAAAATGCGGGAAAGACCATTTTTACGTTCGCAAAACTAGCTTGTTGAATCGTCCAACTTTTTTGCTTTACAAAATGATTGTTTATTATTATTATTATTATTATTATTATTATTATTATTATTATTATTATTATTATTATTATCATTTTGTTTTGCAAAACACCCCAAAACCTGACGTAATGCGTGTTACTCCAAAAATATCATGATCACACCCCGCTGAAAAATTGGGTTAAGAGCCTTCAATGTGGTCTCCTACAGCCGAATTGCTTTTCTGATGTTGAAAAAAGTCATTATGCGGTTTAAAAGCTCTGCAAACATTTTTTTATTATTATTTAAAGTAAAAAGGGAGCTTCGGCTTTGCTTCAGCATGAGAATAGCACCCCCCCCCCCCCACCCCCCACCCCAAGCATCCCCGCTCCCTTCAGTGAGGAGGAGGCGAGGCACCCGAGCTGTTGACGTCTGAGCAGAGTCGGATACATAAAACTCGACTCCTTTTCAGACTTTTAAATGCTCAGAGTTTGAAGAGGTTGACTTCTCTTGAGCAGCGCTACAAAACTGCCTGAGCACTGAAGAGAAGCCGCATGCGCTCGATTGAAAACTGCTTTTCTGCTTACGGAATCGTAAAAAAAAAAAAAAAAGTTCATTATGACTAAGCTGAGAAAATCAAATGTTGAAATTTATGTTAAATACAACTCAATTGAGCCAACTTTCTGGGTCGGTCCAATTTTTAACCCAGCACTTTTGAGGATGAACTGCTACTTTTCAACTTTTAACAATTTTCAATATGAGGCTTAAAGTAGAAAAAGTGTGATGAAAATGTCGAAGAGAATCGGCGGTTGGATGAAAATCTGCTTTTGAAATCGCCGGGTCATAAATAACCCATAACGTTCCCCGAGAGCAGAATTAAGAGAAGCAAGGATCAGAAGACGTCTTTGTGCATCTTTCATCACCAGGAGACTGGAAAGCTCCTTTGTAACCGCGTGGAATGGGTGTTTAAAATGCCGTGGGCGTTAAAGCTGGGGGTTAGTGTTGCGGGGGATCGGGGGGTCGGGTGGTCTCGTGTTTTCCCGCCCCCCAATAATGTTGTTTGCTCGTCCTGTGACCTCGCAGCCCATCGTCCCTGTCACCTGGTCCTTTGTGGCCCTCGCTGGGGCCACCTTGCATCACATATGGAGGGAGGGGGCCCTCTTTTTGTGCCCCCCCCCCCCTCCTGAATGCACCATTGTCCCCCCTCCCCTTTCCACCCAGGAGGGGGATCTGCAGAGGGAACAGACAAAATGTTTAGTGTTTCAATTTGCGCGATGTTTAATCAGTGGCTGCCTGCGAGCAATTTATGAGCGTGGCGGCCACAATGCCGTTGTGGGTGTGAGCATGATGGGGGCGGACAAAGACAAGCTTTCAGGGGTTGCTATTGGTGTCTTCCAGGAATTGGCGGCGGCTCACCGGCTCATCCCGTCCGGCTGTTGACTCGCTCCAGCACCCTCTTTTCACGCCACTTCATTAGAGGGGAATGATGTAACGAGTCGGTCCTTGTAATGTTCCTCGAGACCCGAAGACTGGTGGTTTGAGAAGCTTATAAGAGCTGAATCATGCGTTTTTCAGCTTTACACTGATAATTATCGGCATGTATATGTGTTGGCGGTCTAATTTCTTATGAAACATGAGTCATTTTGGTAGCTGTTTTGTCTAACCTGCAAGTAAGACGCCTGGTTCAGTCAAACCCCCGTTCGTTGATCAGTTTAAGGAGCGTTCAACGACCGCTTACAAAGTAGGACATCTCAACTTCAGAGCTGGGAAGAACCAGGGAGATAAAAGTACTATTGCTTGAGCTTTTTATTCGCAGGTTGGCGCACGTCCCTCTTTGCCCACCAGGTAGAGCCCTAACACCTCCTTTGGTAGCGGGAAACGGCAACGGTCTGCAATGGCGCTTTTCTCCACTAGGGGGCACAAGTTTAACGCAAATTTACTCCACTAAATCCTCGTGTGACGCAGGGCTGTTTGGTGTGACGTCACTGATATGCTTGACCCGTTTTGAGCCATTTGAGTTTCGACCTACTCCAGATGAGCAAATAGAAGACTAAATTTTCTTTCTTCATGAACAGAAATAGCATTTTGTAAAATATAAAAACAGAATTTAAAACATCCTAACATCCTAACAAAAAAGTAAATATATTTTTGCATTTTTTTTCTACTAGAAAATAAAATGAGAAAATACAAGGTAATACATGTTTGTTGCTTACAACTAGAAAATAATGTTTCAAAATAGAAACTATTTCTGATACTCAAAGAAGCAAAAATATATACAATGATGAAACAAAAATGTTTTTTGTAATATGGAGATATGGAACAAAACAGTTTAACTCCTCATTATTGCCATTCCAAAATATAAACGGGAGTTGTATTATTCAAAATGACGAAACAAATGTTTAATCATGCGTTTTTCCATATCAAATAAAAAATCGCATTCAAAATTACTTGACTATAATCTTGAAGATGAATCTTATCATTCTCAAGAGAAGTGTATATATATTTACAATGCAAGGATACAGTGTGAAAAATATTAGAAAATGGAAAACATTTTCAAAGTCAATTGTAAATTAAACAACATTATTGTCAAAAACTGGAAAATTAAAAATGGCAACTTTCTGTCCTCAGGACCCACTGTCACGCGTGCACGTGGGCGGTCTATTAAAAACAGACCGTGAAAGGAGTGAGTGGTTCTGTTCTCAAGTCTGCGGAAGACGAAGAAGTGGTCCACGCAAGACAGCCCACTGTGGCTGCATGTCTCGTGCTGCTCATCAAGAGGCCCTCAGCAGTCAGCGCAGGTAATAAAGTACCGCGCTGACGTCACCACAGCCCCCGCCCCCACCCCCTCCCTCCTCCGCCTTAAACGTGTGCTGCGTGGACCCCCGAGCCAGCCACGGCCAGCTCCCACTCCACCCAATTAACAACAACCAGAAGGACTTGCAACAACCACTACAAGACGAGGGACATTAACAAAAAGGGGGGAAAAGAAAAGAGAAAAACACAAGTAGAAGAGAAAGAGGAGACCCCCCAGGACAAATAATGTCGATGAGCCCCAAGCATACGACCCCCTTTTCCGTGTCCGACATCCTGAGTCCACTGGAGGAGAGCTACAAGAAGGCGGCCGCCGCCGCCGCCGCCATGGAAGCCGCCGGCGTTGGAGCGGTGGTGGCGGCCAACAACAGCGGCAACAACTTGGGGGGCTACCGGCAGCTGCAGGGGTCCCAGGCGGCCATGCAGCAACAGCAGCAGCAACAACAGCAGCAGCAACAGCAGCCCCATCATCATCATCATCACCATCACCACCACCTGGGGCCCAACGCCGGTGGTGGCGGCGGCGCTGGCGGCGGAGCTGGCGGCACCGTGTCTTACCACATGAGCGCCGCCGGGGTGCCACAGTTGTCCCATGCTGCCGCCGTCAGCGCGGTGGGCGGCTACTGCAACGGCAGCGTGGCCAGTGACCTGGCGCCCTACCAGGACGGAGTCAGGGCGGCCGCCGCCACCGGATGGTACCCGGCCAACCCCGCCGCTGACCCACGCTTCTCTACGAGTGAGTTCACGCGCACACGCGCGCCACTTGACATTTAAACGTTTTTTTTTTTTTCAAGGATCAAAAACTTCTATACTTGGTCAAAATGAAAAATAATATACTTTCATTGAAAATTATATTTATTTAAATTGCAAGGTTTTAATATTTGTACCCTTTATTCTTATTCAAAACTAGAAAATATTGCAGTTTTTATTCACAACAACGTCTTAACAATAAAAAATAAATAAAACAACTGCAAATTAACCGATTTGTATCATTTAGGATTGTATTTTTATCATTTAAACATTTTAGACGTCTATATTTTACGATGTGAAAATAGAAAATGATACCGTTTTTCCAATTTATAGAAAAAGAAAAATTATTGTCAAGTTATATTTATCTATATATAGATATAAACTGCCTTCAAATTTTTAATTCATATACTAACAGATTTGAAATGATGATTATTGAACTAATTGCAAAAATCTAAAGGAAGTAGAAAACTATAGTTATTTACCATGTTAACTTTTCAAACCTAAAGACAAATACATTTTTATTTTTTACAGCTACAACAAAACATTTTCATTTGCTAGTTTTTGATTATTTGAGAAGTTTTTACAATTATTGTTCAATAATACCTCTATTGTTAAAGATTGATAGTACATACTGTAATACAACAAAATTGAAGAGGAAAAAATATTTTTTGTGATTTTCTAATAAAAATAGTGTTTATGATTGAAAACTACGAAATAAAATCTAAAGTATTTATTCATTCAAAAATAAAAAATATATATTTATTTAAATTATTTATTTTATTTACAACTACAATATACAATCAAGCAATTTATATAGAATATTTACCAAGTAAAAATATAAAATACATATTTTACACCATGAAAAAAATATTTTTCATACTTATATTTTTTTTTTAAACAGACACATTTCCATGACAGCACAAAATTATGTGACGATTAAATTAAACTAATTATTAATGAAACAACAAAAAACAGTGAATTGACGTTTTTGAAAGGGGGGGTGCTTCACGGGGGCCCAAAACTTGGCCCACTGACAAGGCTTCTCATACCTCTCATGTCCACCCCCATGTATGCACCTGTCTATGTCTATAGGATTATTATTGCTATTATTATTATTGGTGGTGGTGTGCGTTTAAAACGTCTATAGTTTAATCTGTTCATTACACACACATAATTAGATTGTGGTAAAATGAGGTCCATCTTTAAAATAATCAGTGTTAATATAACGTAATTTAATCAAATGCAACCAATGTACATTTTTTAATCAAATTCTATCAAAATAATTTTTTCAGCCATAGACGTGAATTGAATTTTGTTGCTAAAAGTGGATTTATACTCCCCCCCCCTGTAAAATATTGAACCCAATCCCAAACAAATTTACTGTTAAACTGAATATGGGGTTTTTTTTGTTTGTTTGTTTGTTTTAACAAATGAGGTTTTCTTATAATTGTGAAATCTGAGTACTTTTGAGATATATGTGCAAATTTGCTACTCAAAGTGTAATATGTGAACTGGAAAAACGAGTCTGTTGGATAGAGTAAAAAAAAAAAAAATATACCAGAAACATGGGCTTTGGTTGCACTCTTTAAAATCTGCCCCCAACTTAAATATCACACTAAATAAAATTAAGTTGGTGGAACTTGATTTTATTGTTGTCTTTTTATTTTTTTTAAACAGGTAAATTCAACAACTTTTTTCCAGTGTGTGCATGTTTTGAGTTGTTTGAACTGACGAGCGCGCGCGTGTGTCTGTCTGTGCGCGTGCCCCTCACAGTCTCCCGCTTCATGCACGGCTCGTCGTCGGCCATGAGCATGGGCGCCATGGGCGGGCTGGGCTCCCTGGCGGAGGCCCACGCCAAGGGCATGCATGGCTCGCTGAGCGCCGCGGTGCCGCGCCGGAAGCGCCGCGTGCTCTTCTCGCAGGCCCAAGTGTACGAACTGGAGCGCCGCTTCAAGCAGCAGAAGTACCTGTCGGCCCCCGAGCGCGAGCACCTGGCCAGCATGATCCACCTGACGCCCACCCAGGTCAAAATCTGGTTCCAGAACCATCGCTACAAGATGAAGAGGCAAGCCAAGGACAAGGTGTCGCAGCAGCAGATGCATCAGCAGGAGGGCGGCTCAGCGTCGGCTTGCCAGCAATCACAGCAGCAGCAATCGCCCCGCAGGGTGGCGGTTCCGGTTCTGGTTAAGGACGGCAAGCCGTGTCAAGGGAGCGGGCCGGCGGCGGGGCAGCAGCAGCAACAGCACCACCACCATCAACATCATCACAACCACGCCCACAACCAGCACTCGCACGGGCATCCGCAACAGCAGCAGCAGCAGCAAGCCGCCAACGTGATGCTCATGTCCGGCCAGCAGCAGGCGGGCAGCGCCGGCCACTCTCCGGAGTTGGTGGCCGCCGGTGCACCGCCGCTGTCTGCCAGCCCGCCGGCGCTGCACGGCGCCCAAGTGGGCGGACTGTCGCACCTCAATTCGCCGGCCGCTGAGTACGGAAGCGCGTTGCAGTGCTCGGCGCTCTTGTACGGCAGGACGTGGTGACCAAAAAGGGGGCGCAAATGCGACTTCCTCAAGTAATCGCACATTTTCAAAAACAAACATTTTTGAGGAAAGGATTTTTCCGGACTCGCTTTTTCTACCGCAACTTGTGGGATTTATTTATGTAAATTATATTAGCTCCAACATAGATTTACATTAGCTGCCTTTTTTTTTTTTTCTTGTCGCGCCCCTTCCTCATGTAAAAAGTTGGAATTTTCAGCTCTATTGTACAGGGTTTTTTTTCTGTTGGGACAATCTTGCTGTCATTTGGTTTGGTATTTGTACGTTTATATGTAAATTATCATAGATATTTGACTTAACACGGGAAAAATAGTCTTATTAATAAATTATGAAAAGGTGACCTTCCCCTACACCTCTCTCCCTCATTTGAGGAATGTGCTGCCAAAGTGGACCTTACAATCTGTTTTTAAAAAAAAGAAATATTAAATACAAATAGTACTGCAATAAAAAAAACATGATGACGAAATCATAAATGTAACAAAACTTAACAAAATAGTATCTTCATTAGTGTTAGAATTCAAAATTCACTTGTATTTATTTGTAATTCATTTGAACTGCCCCATAACAGTTGCCACACTTTAATTTATTAAAGTTGAATGTTACTTTTTTGTATTACTAAACATGTATTTTGTTTTGTAACCAGTAAAAACAATATTGTAAGGCACATACGGAACATATCAATGATTTTATATTGTATGTTGTTTCCGTCCTGTTTTTCATACAATTAGGATGACAACTCGAGCTTGAAAAACACGTTTCTAGTATTACTACTAGAATACAGTACATCTTTATTCAGATAGCACATTCACAACAGCTGTCACAAACATTAATGAAATATTTTCTAACAAAAAAATTCAAAATAATTGGCCAGCATCTTATCAGTACTGTAATTCATTTTTAAGTATTTGCTATTAAAACAGAAAACTCCAAGTGCTTTGACAGAACATTTTTTTTAAAGTCCTTTCATTTCTTCGGCACAGATTGGCGTGCTGACGGCAAACTCACGTGAAACGTTTCATCACGGAGGAGCAAACAGCAAGTCCATTCTTGGGCTTTTGTGTTAGGGCGGGTCCGTTTGCTCGGTCAACTCGAGCTTTTTGTTGCCTTTGTCTTTCAATGTTACTTTTTTGGGTGCGTGAGTCGACGCACATCAAACAGCAGCTTATCGCAGGCTAAACGCCATCTTATCACCAATCAATCAATGCTGGGAGAGATCACTAGCAAAGCAAATATTTGTTTTCTTTTTTATATACTTTGAATCGGACCCTGTTTTTTACATATATATAAAAAAATTTCAAGGCGTTTGAGAAAAAAAGTCTAAAAAGCTTTATTCATCATTAAGGGCAAGGGGAACTGGCGAATGGGCGGGGTGGGGGTCAGCCACTCTCCCGCCACCTAACAATGTGGTTGCCAGGCAACGCGGCTCGCTGCAGGTCGTCTAATTTCAGGGTGGAAATAGCTTTTCAATTCCGTGTTGACACATACAATCGTTACAAAATGATCCGTGGAACAAGCACGCGTATAATGTCAAACGTGTTCGCGTGATATGATCCATATATCCTTTTACTGCATTGCCCTTTGACTTAAAGCAGAATTTATACGCTCATTTTTACAATAATAGAGACATAGGCTTTGGAATTTTGCCTTATTTTGGTCAATTTGTTTGTTTGTTTGTTTGTTTGTTTGTTTGTTTGTTTGTTTGTTTGTTTGTTTGTTTGTTTCATTACATCATTTTTGTTACTCTATTGAACTGCTTTGAACATGGTGAATTGTAATCCACGCTTTGCATTATATCAAATTTTTCATATTTGCGATACGTTATCCCCTTCCCCCGTTTGGTGGCCCTGAAGAACACACACACACACGTACACACGCACACACACACACACATACACACACACACACCTAAACATAACTGCAAAAAACCCCCACAAAAACAAAGAATTAAAGAAAATTAAATCCAACAAGAAACAAAAATGTTGGGGCAAAAATGTAGTAAAACCTACCATTTTTTGGAATAAGTGGTTCTTAAGTTATGGTGATGTAGCAAATTCTTGTCAACAGTCATCAGTAATGTGTGATTCACAATTTTTGTGTCAGATCCCTAAAAAACATTGTTTTTTGTGTCAGTTTTTCCCAATTCGTTGCAAAAATGATTTTTCGATGCTTGACTCCTTGTTATACATCTGTAATTGTTTATTACCAAGTAGCATCACAAATTTGTTCCACGCGTGTTCTCAATTCCTTTTATTGCAAAATTGTAGCATAACCTACAACGTTGTTGCCCCAACTCAGCAATGTGACTGGCAGAGAAAGCGGGACCAAATTCCCAAGGCTGTTTCACTCCTTCCGGGGTCAGCAATCAAATATTGGAGCCACTCGGTGCTGGCGACCTTTTGTTCAACGTCGGCAAATGTGTAAATTTGCCAATTGAAGCTGGTGGAAAGGGCAGGTCGTCAAGGTTTGGTTGTCTCGGCTTTATAAGCGCAGCGACCTCCAAGGACGCATTGGCTTTGCCGTTTACGTCTTTAACTTGAATGAAGTGAGCAAAAGTAGAGGATGAATGTAGCGGATTACAAATGAAGCCTCCATATATGTAATTTTTACTCTTCATCGCAAACTCATGGAATCCTTCAAACATAGATTGCAACAAGTGGCCCTATAAATTTAGCTTATTCCGCTTGCGTGCAGCATAGCAACAAAATGCCGCGTCACCATGTTTGGTTTGAAACCCAGGTTCAACTAATTGACATCAAACCACCTTTTTTCACGTTGCCATTGCTGGCTGGCTTGTTTCAACCAGCAAAGGTTTTTGGCTGGCTCTTTCAGAGCAGCACGTATGAGCGCTACCAGCTAGCTTAAACAAGCGAAGGAAAGAAGGAGGTCTGCATCAGCATGTCTGGTGAATGACATATTTTATTTCAAGTGTTTATTAAAAGAAAAAAAGAATAAAAACAAGAGTAGGTATAACGTAGTTGATGTGAAAATTGTTCAAATAATGTTTGCGCACGCTAACTGTGGTGAACTGCTGGTGCTCCAAGCGATTCAAGTGCTGTTTTTTTATTCTCAACAAAGCCAACGCAAGTGTTTGCATTGTTGTGGCACCATTGCGTATGTGTGTGTGTGTGTGTGTGTGTGTGTGTGTGTGTGTGTGTGTGTGTGTGTGTGTGTGTGTGTTGCACCTGTTGCGCAGCTGTCCTTCAGATTAGCGTCCTTGTTGCATACGTCTTTTGCTTTACGGCTCATGAACGAACAGTTGCTTGTATTAATTCAGTTTTATTTTGAAATGTAACCATCCATTCCATAGGCTATAGTGAGTTAGCTTTCCTGGGTACATGCTATACTTTTTGTTAGCAAGGGGGTTGGGCAAATATTTGTGGTGAATTGAGGCTGTTCGCTTCCGAGCTTGGTTCCTAAAGCCGACAATAAGTGAGTGTTGACTGTATTGTGTTCCATTATTGGTTTCATTGTCAAACAGAGCCGTACAGATTGCCGCCCTCTCATCCCAATGCACAAGTGCGCTCTCCAAATTCCGCGAGGGCTCGCCGCGCATTTGCATCCCATCAGCCTACAAGCTCATTCAGCTCATGGCCGCCCGCTTTGCAGTGGGAATGCCTTCCATCGCTCTGCGCAGCTTTTATTGGGAGAAATGCAGGATGGGCCTAAAAGGAGGTGGGCTCCAATTTTCACGAAGGGAGGACGGAACGAAGGGAACGAAGTAGGTGGTGGCAGGAAACAACGGAGGGATGAAGAAAGGACATAGGAAGGATGAAAGGACAAAGGATCTATTGAATATATGTCGAAGGGAAGAAAAAAAGGAATGGGAGAACCAAGGAAGTGTGAATGGAAAGAAGGAAGCAATGGAGGAATGATGAAGTGAAAGTCAAAATGATAGGATGTAAGAAAGATAAGAAAAGAAAATATATGACCAAGGAAGGAGGAAAGGAAAGTTGGAAGAAAGGGATGGATGGATGGAAGGAATAATAAAAAGACATACGAAGTACAAAGAATGAAAAGAAGGAAGGAAGGAAGGGAGAAAGGCGTTCACAAGACAAATTTCATAGCCTAACACTAACTTCAAATCCTAATTTGAAACCCTGACTTCAAACCCTACCCTTCCACTTGAAACCCAAACTACTTTAAGAAAAGCAATCAGATTGAGACCCTTCTCCCAAGCAGATGCCGCAAGTCTGCGTTCTGCCAGTGAGCGCCTCACAATCAAGCATGTGGCCCTCTGTACCCCCCCGCCCCCCATGGGTCTGTGTACAGTATCGCCCGGGGGTCCTTTGGGGGTTCATTGGGGGCTAACGAGGCATGACTAAACGGGTTAAGGCCACACTTTCTTTGTCAGCACCCCGCTGAGATAACTGGAGATTGAATGAGCCCATCAATGGCCTGGCGAGGGCATCAGTCAAAGGGTCAAAGGGAATTGACGCACGCACCGCCTCCCAATAAACAAGAATTGTGTCAGAATCCAGATGTTTTAATTTTCTTCAACCACTTCACCAAATCAAATTGAGTAAATTTAAGACACCATTTTTTTTCAGTGTATGAAAATGAATGATCCTCACTTTTGAGTTTCCTGATTCTCGCAGGGGCTGCCAAGTGTCCCACGTTCCGCATGTTGCTCACCCCCCCAAAGTGAATGATAGGTTGCAGCACCCAAAGAAGCCTTGAATGTTGCCAGACAATACGCAATCAAGATCCCCAAAATGTGACAGCTTAATGGCGTCCGTCTTGGCCGCTGCTATGATCCCAGCTGAGAAAAGGCACAAATGTCCATTTAACCCCCAGCCAGGACCACCCCCCGAGGTTCGAGGTAAATAGGGTCCCACACATTAGGACCTGTTGAGACTTAACATATTTTCTTCTACAGCCTGCGAGGGGATTAGCCGGGAGGATGGTGGTGATATTTGCCCACCGCCCCCCCTCCCACTCTTCCACCTCCCTTCTCTTTCTTAATGAAATATGTCATTAGGAGGAATTCATGTGACACAAAAGGGGCGACAGTCAAAAAAAAAAGGTTGACTAATTATATAGTTTGCTCTGGCAGAGGCTGCGGGCAGGTGGCTGGTCCATCATGCAAATGGCTGCGCCAACGCAATTAGCCTCTGGCAGCCGCCTCAATTAACAATTAGCTAACATGCAATTCTGTGGCGCGTCGCCCCCGCCGGCTCCTTTTAGGCGCAATTGTCACCGTGTATTTTTCAATTGCTCAGTTGGAGACGTGCTTTTCTTAATGTGGTCAATTTACAGGCTCGGCGAACGGAAGTCGACCGCGAGGGGGGGCCGCCGGGGTAATGCTTCCCTTTCAAAAAGAAAGAAGAACTTTTTTTCGAAGGGAGCAAGCAGGGTTAACTTTGAACTGCCAAAAAGGATTCTACCAGAAAATTTGGTGGAATCTCTGAAGTTGAACACCCTTGGCGTTGTAATTTGGGGTGAAGCTATCGCTCTAAAAACCACAGCTGTCAAACTGCGTTCTTCGAGGGCCTCCATCTTGCCTGCCCGCCTGTTTTAGATGTCTGCCTCCTCCAACACACCTGATCACATGATCAGCAAGCTTGGCAGGATTCGATAACCATCCAGATTATTTGAATCAGGTGTGTTGGAGGAGGTATCATTCTAAAACAGGCAGGATACAAGGGAGGACCCGAGTTTGACACCTGGGGCGGCGGGAATCCCCAAATATGGAGATACTTTGTACGTTAGCATAGCATCAGGTCCGACTGGCACTGAAATGGCTGCCAACAGTTTAGCAGACTGACCACATGCTGCGTCTCGAGGTTCTGCTTTTCTAACCCGTTCCACCGATCCCCCCTGATGGCCCACCGCCCCTCACGGGGGGCCCCCCTCCTCGCCGGGCCCACCCACACGCTCTTATTATTCCCGCTGGTCCCCGACATGACACGGGAACAAAGTAGACATTAAGCGACATTAAAGCCGGGGATGGAAGTAATCAGGAAGCCGTTATCTCTTAATGAAGCCAAACACATGCGCGGCGATACACAGAGGCACTAATCAATAGAGGCTCCCCCGGACAAAGAGGGAGGCGGGTTGGGCTTGGCTCGAGGTCGCGCTCTGCGCCCCCCCTCCCACAAATCAATTAGAAGGCTTGTTTGCTTTGACAGTCTACTTCCATTAATTACATCTTCATTAAAAGTAATTTGTCAAGACAACATTAAGAAGACCTGTCCTGTCAGGAGGGAAGATTACGAGATTAGGGGCGAGCTATAGGCTGCCCCTATATGTATGTTCTTCTTCACAATCCCCCAAGCAGCCCATTTTCAAACAAAATAGCACACTTGGAACCAAATGTGTTCCAACTTTGTGTGTTTTTTTTTTTTTTTGTAATAGCAATCCACAAAAATGAAATTTCCGTCATCACATCAACACAAGCTGTGATTTTTTTTATTGACACGAACAAATTGCTGCTCATCACCAAAGTATAACGTACCCACTGTGAAGCATGAAATTGCGAACAATTCCAAGTAGCTGTCAATGTAAGCGCAAAATCTTTATTTTCTGCTTGGAAAAGAGATGTCAGGGAAAGCCTACTAGAACAACTGAACTTCAGTCGGATGTGCTTCAAATGGTGGCAGGTATGTGCTGACTCGCTTTTGAATGCGATGAGTTCATTCTGAATGTGGCCACGTCTCCATTTATAAGATGGTGTGCACACTTGTGCAACTACATTATTGCAGTATCAATACAGATAGGTTACATTAATAGTAGGGAAAAAGGTTTTGAAATGATCTTGGTGTCAGTTTTTTTTAGGTTCACAAAGTGTGTAGGGGTGTGTAGACTTTTGAGGTGCCACTACTGAAATATTTGAGTCTAAAATGAAACAATTAGAACTTTCATGTAAGCTAATCGCATCTGCATTGGAAAGGAGCTAATTTGTTTTAAAACTCTTTTACTCCGCCATGATCTGCATGTCTGGTGTCCTTTTTCTTTTTTCTTTTTCTTTTTTTGTGCAACTCCAGCAGCACAGTTGCTTTTACCAAAGGTCCCCTTGTTGGTTGCTATAGCATTCTCGAGCACCACTCTGCTAAATCCCCTCCCCCACACCGACCTGCTCTGCACACTTGTAATAAATTATTCTCAAGTGAAGTGAAAGAATAAAATATATTGGTTAAAAAAAATGCAGCCGGCCCAGCGCACTTTCGCGAATCACCCCCTCGTCAACACTTTTGTGTGACGTGACCCTTTTGACAGTCTGCTGACTCTTTTCATATCAACACATATCAGATTGTGTTGTTACGCAATGTTTCGCGCAATCTTTAGGATGCGCCTCATGCCGAGCGTGAAGTGCAAACACATGCGAGCGGGAGTAGGAGGAGGAAAGTAGCGATTTGTTGATTAATTAAACGTGGCTTCTCCAAAAGATAACCCCGCTCCCCCCCCCCCCCCCCCCCCCCCTCACAATGCACCGGCGGCAAGTTTGCGGCAGCGTGAATCGCACTCCTCCTTGCTGTCATCTTTGCCAGATTGAATGCAGATTGAAAATATATTTTTGGTTCTTGACTGGGCCTATTCACAGCCTGTTGAATCGACGGCGCATCAATAAAAGGCTCCCCCCGTTTGGGAACTTGGAGTGATTGCGCGCGCGCACATTTTGAGGAATGGCGTTATAAATGGTTGCGCATGGGCTGAAGCAGCGAGCGCACAACTTGACAATCATTTCACGCACCGGCAGCGAAGAGGAAATTTTTGGGCAGTCACCGAATTTGTGTAAGCGTACACTGGTATGAATTTGAGGCCATAGAATGTGCTGGAGTGAAAATGAATAGAGTGGAAACGCTCAGACGCCCGGACGGACATTTACCAGGAAGATGACTTGTGCACCTTGCTAAATGTGGCCTACAGATGACCCATGTCTTTCCTGCTTCATGCGGGCTCCCAGCACCACCCGGGATCGGTTGCCTGCTGAGTTCTGGCAAGAAATCAATAGTGCCGTGGGGGCGGGGGGAGGTTGACGTGGTCACGTGTCCTAATCATCTGTACATTTACCATCACAATCAACAATCAAAGCCAGGACGTGTACCTTTCTTTTGGGGGGCCTCCCGAGCGCAACAATTTCCCGGCTGACTGCATGGTGGCGGCAAATTAGAAGCCTCGGCTCCCGTGAGCGGCGCCTAATGGCTCTGATTTGTGAACTGCTAAACGAGGTTATGTAAATGAGGATTGAATAGAGGCAGCGGGACCCCAGGTGACAGGTGCAGGCGCTTTTTTAAAAAATGTATTTAAAAGAAAGTGTGGAGGGGGGAGGGGGGGGGCGAAATCAAGGCAACACGCAATGTGCGTAACATTGTGCTGTATCGTTTGAACTGCATACTGTTTTTAACAATTATCAGCGCTGTACACAATGAAAAAGGCACAAATAATTTGTTTTAAAAAATGAAACCGAAGATTGGAAATATCACGATAGTCGTTGACAACATGTAAACCACATGCATGAGACACACCTCCCTCCATCGATGTATTCAAATTAGTCAGTTTTAGTGGGTGGCAACGTAAGATGGCCACCAGGGGTTTAAATTCTTCCGACGGCATGTTAAGTCCATTCAAATATAAGTCCGTAGGGAGAACGTAGGCTCAGTGTGTCAAACCATTACAGTTCTGCTCCCGTTTCGGGGGGTAGAACACAGACAAATGAAACCAAGGAACTTGTCCTCATTTTTTACTAAAATGATTAACCCACGAAAAGAGATTTGAGGCGCGTGAGTGCCGCGGTGCTTTCTCGTTTGCCAGCAACTGTCATTTTCCTGTTGTTGTCCTCATCAGTCTCTCTCGCCATCAAGTGAATAGACGGCAAAATGAATAGAGCAGCCAGATTTTCCCACAGTCACTCAACGTGCGCACGCACACTCACACGAAAATCACCATTGTGGTCGATGCTACTGCTGCACAGGCTGCTCTGCACTCAACAACAATGTTCTCATTAGAGCATGACTGTTCCTTAGTATGAATTGTCAAGTGTAATGTTAACTGCCAAGTATGTCATTATAAACCTGGTTTTATAATTTTTAACTACGTTATAATGCTTGATTTTTCATCTAATGCAATTAACACATTCTGTATTGTCAAATGTGTTTTTACATGCCAAAGCATCATTGTTTACAGTTATAGAGAAGTGACGAATTGAGGTATTTAAAACATGGTTTGAGAGCGAAAATTTAAAGCCTGAGATTAATTATAAATTTTAAAGTGTGGACTCGATAAAAAAAAAAAAAACTAGAAAAATCAGCATAATGAGCAAATTAGGGTGTAAATGCTCGTGAAAATGCCTATCACTGACTCCACCCACACTATGATGACCATTTCTAAAATAATTATGGAATTTATAATCAGGATTTTATTTTTTGGTTTTATGTGAAGTGGGCGCTCTGAGCTGCAGACGCGCGCCCACGCAGTGACGCATATACTCCGCCCTCCATGTTTTTCTTCCAACCAATCGGCGTGCACGTCTTCTCCTGACGTAAAACAGCAATGGCGGAAACAACGAAGCTGGCCGGTGAGAGTTCCCCATCCGCGAAGGAGTCCACTAGTAGCAAATTGTCCAGCTACACGGACTGCATGAGTGACCTGCTCAAGCTGCTGGCCGACCTCGTCAGCGAGGTTGGTTCGGTATTTTTTTAAGCGCGGAAGACAGCCAAGTTGGTGTTGTTTGCTAGCTCACATGCTAATGCACGTCGCGGCTGCACGACAGCATTTCACAACGTAAACACCCGACATCTTCGCAGAAGTAAAAGCCTTTTTAAACCGTGAGATTTTGTTCTCCACAGACAATCGGAGATGCCTCATTGAGCGGATTAGCCCCCCCCCCCCCCCCCAGTGTTTTGTTAGCCAGGCCGCCATATTGGATGGGGCAGGCAAAATCATACACCACTGCAAATACATGAATAGAACTTCGTAAAGCGACACGCTACAGTGCTCAAAATGTTTCTCTCCTATATATAAGAACCAAGTTCGATTATTTTCAATGTTTTCATGAGTTTAGTTTATTAGTTATTTTATGAGTGCCGCAACCTCGCGAAAATTTAGCAATTGTTGCCAATGATATGTTTGTTGCGGTTTTTTTACTGCAAAACTTTTTCTTTCGTTTTGCTTTCTCATTTGAGAAATTAAAGGACGAAATCCCCCATTTATTAAATGAAGAATAAAAATACACAAAATGAAAACTTATGTTCTCTACAATCATTTGAGGCAAGTTAATTGAGTGAAAAAATACAAAACATTTCTTGCTCTTTTTGTGCGTGTTTCAGCTCAAATTAGGTGACGCCGCTTTGAGGATGGAAGTCAACCTGGATGCCTTGAGTCCACAGCAGTCGGACGCCGCTCACACTTACGACTGTCTACAACGGCACATCATTAAGCTACAGGTACACTACATGTCCTCTCAACATTTCACTGGGATTTTTGTACAATTTTCTCAGGTTGTGGTAGTAAGACTTGGATGCCAAGACTAGCAACAAAACAAATTTAACGACTTTTTTTTTTACTATAGTTCTAAACATCTTCGTGGGCAAAATTGCTTTATTGACTCCCATTAAAACCCCAGTTTTTCATTACCATATAAACGTTTGTATTCTCTAAACCTGTTGCTGAACATTGCATTTTGTATTGTTATTTTCAAATTTGGCTCGCTTTATTGTCATTCAAAAGAGTAAACAGAATGAAATCTTATTACATGGCACAAGCAAAACAAAACCAACAGCTACGACCAGCTGCGAATAATGTTGATGTGGAATAAATAGTGATGAAAAATAGAATGAAGGATTGGAAAAGTATTTGTATTTATTTATATTTACTCCAGGCCATATCGGAGAACCTCAAAACACTGGCAGAGGCTCCAACTCGTGAGTCACTTGAGACCGAGAAAGAAATGCCGCATGACACCGCGTCCTCGTCCGCCCTCCGCCGCAGCCCGTCAACGCTGCCCCTCCCTGACGCGGGCGATGACGTCTTGGTGCAAATCCGTGCCGGCAAGTCTGAGGTGGGTTACGCTTATGAATAATCATCACGTCATTAAAGGGCTCATTGCAGGCCCGAGATCTGGCAACAGGGGGAGGGGCGGGGGTCCTTTAGCGGCGCGGTCTGCTATGAGAGACCGCGCAGCTTGGAGGACTTTGAGAGCGGGGCCTGGTCCTTGATGGATTATGAAGTGGATGCTCATTACTCTCAGATTGGATGTGGATGGAGGACAAGAGGCCCCATTCTGTTGTGCGTTTATTTTGCTAGCCAAGCAAACAGTATTCATATTCTATCACGCCACAGTGGCCAGCCGGCCCGCATGATGCGCCTACCTGGAATTGCAATTGTCATTCCTCATCATGTAAATTGCGACGCCCACAAACCCAGCGAGGTTCCCCTCACCCCCGCCCTCCCTTCCCGTTTGCCTCGTTACGTTCTCATCACAGCGGCGACACAATTTTGCTTGGCGGATGGCCGATCAATCCATCGCCTGTCATTACGCGTGTCGTCCCTCCAGATCGAGCGCAGGATATCTGCATTTATGGAGCGCAAGCAGATGGAGATCAATGAAAACAACGTGCGCGAGTTCTGCAACGTGATCGACTGCAATCAGGGTGAGCGAGGCCGGCGTGGGGGTGGGGGGATTGAATGCGGCGTGGTGTAGAGTGGGAGCCCGCGCACAGATTGCCAATGTTTGGGAGAGAGCTGATTTCCAGCGGGCGAGAGGTCAGGCCGGACTGAGCTGGAGTAGCTAACGGCCTTGGAAAACACGGCGGCCGTGATGTTATTGTGCTTTTATTCATGTGATTTTCTTGTTCTTCCTCACCAGGGGAGAGCTGCGCCAGAACAGACGCCGTGTTCACGCCGTTCCCCGGATTTAAAAGCCACGTCAAAGGTGCAACTGGACCATAAAATAGCAATCATTGTGCATTTACACACTAATTGTGTGTATAAAAAAACACAGACAACAGTTATTAAATTGTCAAAACTAATTCTTGAGATGAATTAAGGAAGCACGATGTGTCTTGCCCATCTCATTGTAAACCAACGTTGCTGCAGTTCAACAAGCATGAAAAGAAATGAACTGTGCTTATTTTATTTTTTTTTGTAAATATTTGTCACAGTCACGCGGGTGGTGAATACATACGGGCCTCAGACCCACTCCAGAGGCCAAGGAGAAGCTGGCGAACAGGCACGAAGCCTTGCCACACAAGACTGCGGCAACCCAGCCATCGAGGAACGCCTCAACAACATTGAGGCTCACCTCAGACTCCCGACAGGTAATAGGAAAGATCACCTCCTGACTGGAATTCTTTAGAACCCTGATGGATCACCACACACATATTTTTTATGGGTTTAGTATGTGATTTTGGATGTTTTCTTGCAGCGGGCCCAGTTCCTGTGAGTGTCTACCAGAGGCTAAAGAAGCTGGAGGACCGCATCTTACAGCTGGAGGGACTCTCGCCAGAGTATTTCCAGTCCACGGTGAGGACATGCACGCTTTATTTCTCAAGAACCAGCCGGCATAGTCAAAAGCTGTAAGCGGCTAATTGAAGTTGCTAGCTAGTTCCGCTGCTATTACTAGTAGCAAAGTCACCTGTGAGGCACCATTAGCCGCTTGGAGCAAAAATGGAGACTCCAGCAAAAAAGTTTGAGCTGTCAGAGGGAAAAGTGTGAACAAAAAAAATTGCCAGCGGGTCACTCCTTTAGTGAAGAGGGAGAGGTGCCATGTCACCGGCCATTGTGTGGGCCCAGGTGACAACAAAGGTGTGGGACTTGAGTCACATGACTCGAGGCAGACTTCAATATTCAGTTTTAGGACTTGGTAACATGCTCGGCTGAAACTTAGGAAAGGTTCAAGGTTCATCTAGGTAGAGCCCGACAATTATCCAAAATTTATCGTAATTTTGATTTTGGCTTCTCACAATCTTAAACGTAATCGAAGTGAAACGATGAATGTGCCAAATGCCGTGGAGAAATTGACATGAGGCTATGATGGCAGTTTTGGTAGTTGAATCATTACAAAGTTTTAAAATCAACGAATAATCGTCTTCATTAATTGTTTCACACGATTCCTTGTCTTGTGTACAATAGTTTTTCTTTTCCTCTTTTAAGACCACATTGTCTTTCATAGTTAAATAGATCATCATCGTAATGATAGCAATAAATAGATAACAATATTGTTAAAAAGGCAGAAACATTGAGGAATACACGATTACATGTCCAATATTTTCGGGACTTCACGTGCCGTCAAAAGCACATGAGCAGAATGCGACGTGGCTTGATGGAAGACGTAGTTCCGCCGTGTGTGTGTGTGCGCGTGTGTGTGTAGCAACGTTTTCAAAGTGTGCTCGAGATGAGCCGCATCATGTCTCTCCGTCTCGTGATGCCGCCGTCGCACAGCACAGCACGCTGCGCTCTTCAACCCCTTTTGACTCGCTGCATGTTTGTGCCAGCGCACATGTCGAGTGTTTCTGAATAAATCCGCGGGGTCTTTTCCAGTCCAAGTACCACTTTTTGTGGGGAGGGGTGGGGATAAAATGTATTTTGGGGGTTTGCTCAAGCAGCTACATGTAGTTGCTCCCACAAGAACGTCACAAAATAGCACTAAAATGAAGTTATTGCTGAAAAACAGTAGAGGGCGTCCTTTTGGTATGACGTCACCAAAAAACAGAAAAGATTTTGGATGGACAAGTCCTCGGACTTAAACCCTATAGTGCATGCATTCTACTTGAGACTTAGGAGGAGCCCGTGACTTTTTGCCTAATCATCAAGGTGTCTTCTTCTTTGTAGAACCTCCCACACAAGAGACCCAAGACCTCCCCTGATCAGGTACACATCTTCTTGTTTGTTCTTTTTGGGATGCTTTCGTCTCCTTGCTGCCAGGCTGACTTTGCTGTTGATGTTTTCCTTCAGGCCTGCAGTCTGACCGAGCTGGATGAGAAGATTAGCGCCGTTAAAGCAGCCCTGCTCAAGAAGGCCAATGACTTCCAGCCTGCATATGGACCTGAGTTCCCACTTTGACACGATTTGGTGGAATCGTAAAATTAGCTGTAGCAATGGACCTAGATGATAATTTTATGGCTGACATAGAAAACTTACACGAGGAAACCAAGGCCTGTTTTGTCTGCATTGTTTCAGTGCATCCCCAGTCAGGTATAATGCTCCCCTTTGTAAATAAATGTAAATTAAGCACTTTGAACGTTGGACTTGTGCTTCATTTCAAATTCCTTTAATTGTTATTCTCTGATCATTTACATGGTTGTCGTTAGCCATGCTATGTACGTACTTGAGCATCCACTTCATTAGCCACTTGTCCTTGTTTTTTGTTTTTTTTATTTAGGGGAAGTCAATTCTTGCTAGTCATTAGCTTAGCATAGGCTCGATGCTATATATTGTACCTTCAAATGGAGCGAGCAGCCAGACATGCTGCCATGGTGCTGTAGTTAACATTTAAAATCGCTCAATTTTATTGTTGGTATTTTCTTTTTTTTTTAATTGTTTTCGTTCATTTGCTTGCCAGTTCAAATTAATAGTTGGCATTAGTGTATATTATTGATCATATCCATGACCATTATCAGGTTAGCATCTGATTGATCAAATTAACTTTTTTGTGTGTGTACTCTCAACTGAATTGCACTGCACATGCTGAAGTTTTTACATCTCTAAGTTATTTTTGACGCAAAAAAAAAATGCTCGAAATCAGCGTGGCTGGTTATCAGCGATGTGTCGAACAGACAAGCAGACAAATCAAACAACCTGCTAACAGCGAGAGTGCGCACATGTGTGTACACGCGCGTGTGCGGGCGCCACGGCGCGTAATTGGGAGGAAGCTGAGCGAGGCCACCTGATTTCTTTGCCTGACTGCTGCGTTGCTGATGATCCACGCTAATGGTTGTCATTATGACAAATGACCTGATTATGGCAACTCTTGTTTGCGAAACATCTCGCAGACCCAACAAAGCAGCGCCGCCGTCGCAGCTTAAACGGGCTGCCGCTGCGCTCGCTCGACGATGCCGCCGCCGTCCTCCTCATAAATGACTAAAGCGACAATTACGTTCTCCTTTTTTTCGAGCGATTGCAATGAAACAGGCTCGTTTTGCATTAGTGCTATTCAATTTCATTTACGTTGGTTCCAAACTGTTCCAGATCCAGAAGCACTAAATGAAATTCTACACATTCAAACTTAAAAAACACACGTTTGGAAGTATTTGAGCGCCAGATTGCACTTTCTCGCTCACACACTTAGAGGCACAGCGTGCTTGCTTCAAGCTCATAAAAAAAATGGTAGTTAAAGAGCCAGGGCCAGAATGTGTGTGTACATAAATATGCATATATATGTATTTATTTTTATTTTGAGCTCTGTACTCCTAATCAATTACAGGCCATTTAGTTGATTTAGTTAAATCAAAATAATCACTACAGTGGTGCAAAAACTGCCAAGTCATAAAACGTCAGCGGCTAACAGGTGTCACATTCTTTCGTGATTGCATTTACTGTAAGCGGTTTTATTCTTCGGTGACGTTCTTTGTCTGTCATGTCACTACTCTTTTCCCTTTGATTGATGGAGTGACCTCGGTACAATAGAACTTGCGTTCTGGCGTCTTTTTTGTCAGGATATATTATTGTTAACACGGAAATGGGGATTTCTTTTTGTGTTTCTTTCAGGTGTACCCCTCTGTTTCCTTTATTATTTCTTTGGCTCGGATCCTTCTGCGGATGTTAGACAAGGGGGTCGAAATGTGCAGGGACCACTTGAGCTGCTGCAACGTTGACAAATGGATTTGGGTTTGGGGCTCTGCTCTCTGGAGGTTTTTATTGTTCCCCTGGAGCTTTTGTCTCGCACGCGGTCCCCTCGTGAGGGTTAATGAGGACAAATTGCTCCGAGGGTAACAAATGGATTATGCGGCGGGACAAAAGGTTGTACGCGACGGCCGGGATCTGCCCATCATGCGCCCATTGAGCCCAGCGTCCTCCTCAAGTGGCTCGCCAAATATCTCATTATCTTCATCCTGCCTGTTTTTTAGTTCGTGGCAAGGGTTGCGGCCTCCTGCGGGGAACTTCGGCTAACTGCAACGTTGTACAAATGGTGGCTCGCCGTTGTCAAAGTCAAAGCTCCAGAGGTGAGTGTGATTAAGACTGTAAATACATCAAAACTCTAGATAAATTACGCAACTTACCAAAAATATATTGTAGGAAATTGTTGTGCTGAAAAAGTTTGCCGGAGATACTGGCCATGTCCCAATTGCATTCATTTCTGTTTTTACGTCGATGTGATCTTCGTCGTCAGTTCCAAGTTCCAATCCAAAGTACAAATAAACCAAGAACTCAGTGGAATACCCGATGTGAGCTAGCTTAAATCGAAGCCGCATTGCCGGTCCGATACTTATGAAGGCTTGACTGGGAAAATATCCCAAGATGCATTTTGTGCTCGGCCGTTCCAATTTCGTTCTCGCGTACATTCTTCGAAGTCCGCGCTTGGCCAGTTTACGTTCAATGCGTTCCTCGTGTCGAGAAGCGGCCATTTTGTCTTTCGTCTCGGCCAAGCTGGGACATAGCATGACTTGGGACTCATCCAACTTCGACGCAATTAATTTGTCAATCGCTCGCTTGTCTTTGAAAACAACTGTTTTTTTATTTTTAAATGCCTGCAAGCGTGGAACCTGAGCATGGCTGCGAGGTCACACGGGCGACGTTTGTCCTTTCACGCTAACAAAGCGTCCACTTCCGCATTGACTCGGGACTAATTCCCACCTGTCAATCACCCCCCGTGTCTAACCGAGTCTTTTGGGAGCCCGGCTCAAAAGACACAGAGGTGTTCCTTGTCTACACCCCCCCCCTCTTCTTTCCGCCTGTCTTTTGGAGTTCATAATTTTTTTTTTCCTCCCTCTGGTGAGGTCGCCAGAGAGGATTCATATCTATTCATATCTCGGCAAGTCTTAATGGGCTCCAAGCCCTCCAGGAAGAAAGCTCTTTCCTGTGACTAGTCAGCTCCAGTCTTTATTCAGCCGGTGGCTCGGTGTCAAAAAAGACTGTTGCTCGTTTGAGCCCGCGAACAATGAGGAACAAGGCTGAATCTCGAGCGAGGGGGGGACAAAGGAGCGAAAACAGGCTTTTCACTCTGCAGAACATTAGATTCTGACACATTTTGCCATGGCAGTTTTTCAGCCAGCACCACCACCAGCCCTTTTTCCTTCCCCATCATGGTGAGTGCCGTGGCTCGGCTCTTTTTTTAAAGAGACCACCTGTTGGCAACAAGCCCGTTCTTCATTACAGCCAGAGCCATTATCGCAGGGTGACGAGCGCCACAGGCTAACTTTTTTAGCTTAACCCTGCGGAGGCTTCTTTCTGTTGCTACTGAAAAATCATTTTTCTTCCCCCCCCCAACCCTAACCCTCCACCCGGTTGGTAATTTTCAGGGCTTTTGTTACTGTGAGAGGAAGTGATTCATTTGTGCTCTTGTTCATTACAAAATGACGCAAAACAAAAGAACTGTTAAAGAGCTAACACGCACCATCGGTAATTAAGATTGTATGACAATTTGGAGTAGGCTGTTGAATTTTGATTTTGGTCTTAATATTTTCTCCCGAAACGTTTTTCGACAAAAATATTATATTTTGCAATTGTTTTTATTTGTTGTAAAAATATAAATTATCAATGCAAAAACAAAAATCTTTTTGCGAAAGCGAACTATATGTTTGTCTATGAATTTTTACATATATGAGCACTTTATTTAGGGTCTTAACTTTTACTAATTTGATACTTCATAAAATGGGGCAAAAATGATTCCACTCTGGATGTTTGGGTTCATATGAGAGTTTATTAGGAAATTAGACCAAAAAGTCATTTTTAATAGCAAAATTTAAATCATAACTGACATAAAATATCAATGGAGAAAAATACCCAGAATTAGATATTTGACAAAAAATATGTTGCGGCTGTTTAATTTGTTGTAATTGTTAAATTATTTATAATCAATAATTTAAAACAAATTTGACCCAAAACTAAAGCTTTGGCGGTACTGCGACAATAACGAGAGTACAGAAGTTTCCAGTTTTCCCCAACAACTTTGTGGGCACAAGTCCCACTTTTTGCTCACGCTTCTTGTCAAGTGTCTTTTTGGACTTTCACATTGTAACCTCAAGACAAAATATGTCTGCCATGCCATCACTGTGGGGACACATGTAAGAAGGGGCGACGGTGAAATTATTGTCATGCACCTGTGACCCCCCACTAGAGATGGGGCGAAGGGGAGCATCCCCTCGGAGCCCTCAACAAGTCAGCTGCTCCACGCCAGCCAGCGCCGGGCTGTGTGGAGTTAAAAGTGGCAGCAGGGAAGCAGCGGGAGTGGAATTCAGGCAATTACAATCAAGTCGGGGTATAGTTAGAGCGCGGGCCCCGGCAGCACCTGAGCTGGATGCTGATGAGACACTTAGCCCCCACCGACAAGCAAGCCCCAGCTCCCCTCCTGCCCTCCGCCAGTGAAGTACAAATACTTCCTAACTGTACTTCATTTCAGAGGGGTTCTCTTTGCTGTGCTGTGTCCAGTGTGTGGACTTTAGAATTTTTTTTAAATCCAGTCAGCCATGGTGAGTTCTTTTAAACAATTCAGATTTCGAATTTGTCAGCATTTTCCATCCTCTGATTGGTAGGTCAGAGTCAACATGGTCTAGCAAAACACATCTGTGGCGTGCTGGATGCCGATGAGATCCTTAGCCCCACCCCCACCGACACCCCCAAGCTCCCCTCGTGCCTTCCACGAGTGCTAGGAAGTAACAAAGTACAGATTCTTTGTACTCCTCCTCCTCCTCTGCGCTTCTGACCTACATTTACAACTTCAATTCTAATAAGAAAAAAAAGATTCCCAGCACACTATTGCATATATAGTCCTCCAAGTACATATATGTGTGCTTCAGTGGCGTAACTTTGCTTTGACACGGATGGCGGGGAGTCAATCGCCCTCCATCATCTGTAATTGACTCTCATCGGTCAAGCATCCCTGAAACCTTCCGGACATTGCCCAGAAAAAAAAAAGTTATTTGCGCCACGAGCCTCTTGGCCTTTATTACGTGCTACACGCTTCCTATGCGGAGCTGTTCAGGAATATCTACGATTCAGAGTATATGGAGTCACAATGACTCTTATAGCAACCCCACCCACCCCTCAAACCATTTTATATAAAAACCCTCGTTCTTGGATCTTTCCGGGAGAAGAGGTGCAAGTGAGATGGGGTGCCCGCCTTCTCTCTCAGTCGCCGCCGGCGCCACCGCCGCACTCGGCTCAAGCACCATCAGGGTGCTGAAGGGGGCAGCACGCTGTGGATGCGCCACAAATCGACAGGTTTTTCAATGTAAAGATGCCACTGGGCCCAGATGGTTCTCCTGATATGTTCAACACCGCCAGAGCTACAGTAAAGGCATGTCTTTAGAGTCAAAATTATTAAGATAGGCAATTATGAACATTTTTAGGGGCACGTCTACATATGACAATTTAGCTTGAACCTGCACGAGGCTTAGCTTAGCATGCCAGCAGGCTACGAGGCAGAGTGTGTTTGCCGTTAGCCAAAGGGGAGGTCAGGTGGGGGGAAAAAAGCAGAACGCCTCTCCCGCAGTTTCTGTGCTATAATGGTTGTCTTTTGATTCTCCTGCCGGCGCCTTTGGGAACGCCGGGGATTGTCTCTTTGAAATTATTCCATTTTGCCCAAGAAAAAGAAAATGGATTGCGCTGATCCTGTTTTGTTCCAGAGCGGGGAGGGAGGCTCGGGGTTGTCAGGGGGGTAGTATTATCCCAGGCTGACACCGGTGGCGAAGAGGCAATCACAGTGGCCCGAGCTCCCGACAAAAACACTCCATCTGCGAGGAGAGGAGGAAATCACACCACAATGATGGCCGACTCGCCCGCGCCTGCTTCTGGCAGCTGGGCGGCGGCGGCGGCAGCCCGGCTTTCTACACAAACGCTAAGAAAATCAGCAGCTGGAGCGCACAAAAGCCCGAGTGCCGCACCTGCTGGCGTGCAACAAGAAGCGCCGTTCAGTAGCAGTCCAAGTTGCTTTCTGCTGCCTCCTTCTATGGCTCCACCATGGATGCCATTCCTTACCATTACCATCGAACGCATCTTACTTCGATCGGAACGGAATTTATAGTCTATTCTTTATTTTTTCCCTGTATAACGTGTGTTAGCAAGCTATGGCGCGCTAAACTGCTCGCTGGCAAAACAAACGCGATGAGAATGTCAAACTCAAGCCACCCTCTGTTAGTAGTCAGCAGCGTCACCTCCTTCGTGTCCCCTACCTGGGGATCAAAGACACCAAAGAGAGCGACCTGACCCCAAGTCCCAATACTGCCCCCCCTCAGCCCAGCCCAGCCCACCCCAGCCCCGCCCCGCTATTAGCAAACAGACAAGAGCCCAGCTGACACCACTTTCAAGCTGTGCCGTGCGGACGCAAGACTGCGATTACGGAGCAATCCTGAGCAGAACCCCGCCTCACCGACACACACGCGTGCGTGAGCAAACACACCTTGCACCACAAACTCACCTATCTCGCAAATAGATGTTAATCTCCCGCTCACGATGGCCGTGAATAATCAATAGGCCACCATTTTCTTACACACAACAGGTCATTTCTCAAGAGTGCTACTCTAGCAGATTCCAAGTGAACGTCTGTATGTACGCCCAAATTGCATGTTCAGGGCCAGGTGAATCGTTATTTGGAGGGCTTTCCCACACGTTTTGGTAGCAGCCCCAGATTGTTGAAAATTCATCCTCAGAAGACAATTGTCCTAAGCAACCATGTTTGGTCTGAAGCAGCCTTTTTGTCATGGTAGTACCCGCTAAAATTTCAATCAAATTGGTTCCATTGTTTTCCTACCCAATCAGGTTTTAGCCTTTGTGTTACCATGACAACCTAATCTACCAAACGCTTGTTATTAGATAGTAGATGTTGTTGCTGTTTGGTATCGTATCGATTGATGGCTTCTATAATCGGGACCTGATATTGGCGGCATGAAGAAATGGAATAAGTCGTGTAAATCCCTCACCGAAGACTGAGCTACTTTAAGTCCAGCCTGCCACTGACACACACCTGTGCGCACACAAATGTACGGCGAGAAAAGTCTCAGTTTGATTCACACAAATCAATCTCCCGTCTCTTTAGTTGAATCCACGATGGCTACTGACACTAATAAGGGATTGAGCAGGTGAGGCCTGCCATGGGGGGGGGGTGCGTTTGGCCTGGGGTGGGGGCCGAGGGGGGGGGGTATGCTGGCACAAATCCAGTGCAATTACGGTCGAGAGAGAAGAGGAAGAAGTAGCAAAGATGGGGGAGAAAGCAGCGAGAAGAAGAGGGTGGAAGGGAAGGCGGAGGGGGGAAAATCGATCCCATCTGTGGTATGATGGTTAATTAAAGCAGCTCTTGAGCGGGGGCCGACGATGAGAGGCTTGGCCGGGGCCGGGGGCTCCTGCCCGCCCGCCTGCTTGAAGGCGCCGCTCTGATTACTGCCACCGAATCGAGCGTTTCTTAGCCATGAAAGGCAGGGAGGCGGTTGCACGTGCAGAAGGCGGAGGGGGCGGGAAAAGGGGGACACCGCCCCTTCCCCCCCACTTGAACATACGTTGAAAGAGAGTGCAAACATTGAGGATAAACGCTAATGAATTGTCACGTCGAGTTCGGCAACAAGATGAACTTAAAGCAGCAAAAAGGCCATCTTGACACTTTATCAGGCGCACTTATACAATCCGAGACAAGAGCAGTTTCGATGGCGGCCATTTTCTTCCCAAGAGGCGAGATTTTATGACTTCAACACGTATAAAACACAGCTTGCGTTGTAGACCGACACAGAAAACCATGCAGCAATTATCGGTGGGTGTGCGAGTTGTTGTGATACAACACAATTTTTTATGTTGCGTTGTTAACAAACGCTAAAAACTAAATTTTTACCTTCATGCGTGTGAGATCGATTGTATCGGATCGTTAATAAATATACATTTTCCCTCATTATTGGTAAAATCAAGATTCTGACTCTCATGCGTAAAAGATCAATTGATTAATGGGTTAATGACAAACATTACGTATGATAATGCATCGAAATCCAAAATATTTTTGTATTTAGTTCTCGAATGCTAAAATGTTTTCTGACTTAGATGAGTCCAAATTTTTATAGCGTTGCTATCCACGTTCTCGCGTTGGTAACAAACGGTAGATCGAGATTTTACGACTTTTCCGCGTTGAGTGAGGCTTCTGACAATTGCCATCCGACAACGTTGATGCATGGAAAATGGAAATACATTTCAAATGTATGTCACCATGTTGTTAAGCTATGCTTGAAAAGGATTTTCCGATATGAAAAAACACTGCACGGATTACGTACAATCATCCCTGGCGTATGAATTATGTATCGGGCCGGCGATGATTGGACGCCGGCGCGCTGATGAAGGTGATAGATTGGGAAGATGAATTGAAGGTGCCAAATGTGCGTCCGAGGTCAGCGCCCGCCGCTAATCGGGGCCGGGCCAGAACGCCTGGCGCCTTAATGAGAAAATGACATGCTCTCGCTCTGTGGCAGTGCCGTCATCAGACGTGCTCCTTGTCCATCCGTCAGGCCCGTTTGTGAGAAGTGCCACACTTCATCCACGTCAACTTCTGCCAGCATGACTGCAGAGCAGCGTTGTGCTCAAGACCAGGGGGCGGGGCATCGTTTGAATATGCACAATGCCGAATCGGGTTCCTCGATTTGATTTCGATTCTTAACAAGTCTCAATTCGGATTCTTTTCGAGGGGGAAGAAATCAGGGGGCTAAACAGAATTAATTTTTGAATGATTTGAATTTCATGAGCTTTTGTGAACTTTCCTATGTGTCGCCGCTTGTACTCAAGATGTGTAAATGAACAGCAACCACTGCAAGCTTTCTCCTTCATAATGTAGTGCAAGCGATGATGTCATGTTTGGTACCACGGGCGTCTACGTAGCAAAGCGAGTGAATGATTGACAAGTGGACATGCACACATTCCTGCAATGGTGGGCCACACCCAGCAAACAGAGCAACAAGGCCCCGTGACTCAATCTTGTGTCAATTTGGTAAAAGCGGGCGCCGTTTGGCCTCCTTTGTGCCGCTATCAGTTGTTTTGGTGTTTGAAGGACAGCATTTCAGAAGTCCGTTGCCACAAAAACTCCACCCACGCTCGAGTTTTGCCTCAACGAGCACCAAAACTTTGGCTGGCTTCAGAGTCCCTTTCAGTTCCTGCTGGTACCCACATCAGCATTTTTGTCTTGTGGGTCTCCTGGCCCCTCTCCTTGGACTGCCGATTTGCAGTGCCGAACGTGGCTTAGTTCAGCTCGCAGATGGGAGAGACAGGCACGCTTGTACTTTGCGCCCTCCTTGTGGTGGTCCAAGAATAGGATCAGTCAAAAAAGGACGGCAAAATGGGGGCGCCCCCCGCAGCGCTAAGTAAATATGCTCCTAATGGCCTCTGATGAATTGTGCTCGGCTCTCGTCGGCCAGGAGAAAGCCGCGTAATGACCCGCGTGCGCCTCCGCCGCCGCCGCCGTCTCGCCCTCATTTGCTCCTTGCCGCTTTTGATTAAGAATTAAAAAGGGACGGCAAATGGCGGCCGCCTGATTGCCATATTTGATTAAGAAATGTCACGGTGGATGTTGAGCTTTTGGAGATATAAATATATATTTCTTTAGCCTGGTACCTGGCACACAATGGCTTCCAATGACGTGAAACTTGCGCTAATCAAACTCATTCTTCGTCTGTCGAAATCACCCCCCCTCACCCTCCCCCCCCCCCCCCCCCCCCCCCCCCCCAACACATATGCCACAAAGTTATTTCGCGCAGCCTTTTGGAAAAAAACGACCACAAGGCTTTTTATGATGATCTTACCATGACCCTAAGCCTTGACCCCTGACCCCTCAACCTAATAAAATGAACATAGTAAGGTAATTTTTGAAGGTTTTGAATTTTTTTTTTCTTTATTCAAAAAGAACCTTGACTTCTTGTACGGTAAGGCTAAAAGAAATAAAAAACATTAAGTATAGTAAAGCTTTTATTTAAAAAAACTAGAAAATGTGCAGAAATTGATGTAAATGGTGAAATGTGAAAATTTAACGCAATAATGTGCGATAATGACAATTTAGCATTCACACCAATACATTAATTTATTTCTATTAAAAAAAATAATATTCCTCCTCTTTGTAATTATCCATGACTACTAATGCAATACTTTCTTGACATACTGAGCTCAACAAGTTCTACGGTCATACTTTTCACATGAAGACCCGGATACCCCCCCCAACCCCACCCTTGCTTAACGTATCCATAAACAAAATCAGGGGGTACAGTAAGGCTTCCAATCAAAGCAATCAGAGCTGTTTTCAAAGGTGTAGCAAAGCGACGCCGTCTCATCTCCGTCTTTGCTTTAATTACTCATCGTCGGATTGGAGCCGGCTGGTGATTGTGCCTTATCACCTATGTGCCGGAATAAAAGCCTGTCCAATTACTTTGTTTGGATGCTAATGATTGCATTTCATTAGCGTCCGCCCTCAGCACCCACTAAACGGATGAATATGCCATCATTGCAATTATTTGGAATTATGAAAATTGCTTTCGAAAAAGGGGACGTGGCGGGTATCATCAGTGGCGTCATAATGCCGTTTTCATTCCGAGAATGCTTTTAATTGTCAACGCCTCGCACTGACAATTAATCATTTAATTGCATTGTCTTGGCGTAAAACACAACGCTCCCGTCTTGGCCCACCCAACACGTTTTCACGACTTGGCTAACTCTTGAAGGTGGAACCTAAGTTCTGTAAGATCACGATGGCTCGCGTGTCTAAAAGCCGAGCTTGGTAGCTGATCAAAGTGGAACCTTAATCTCGATGAGCTCGTAAAATTGTAACCGAGATGGTTGATGCAGTCATTCAAGAATCGCGGTTGGAGAACTGTTTCGAGCCTAAAAATGGAACGTTAATCTTGGTTAGCTCATGGAGATAGAACCAATTACTGTGAGATGCTTCAATTGTTTTTTCTGGTTTATTTTGTTGTTAGTATATTGTGGATATTATTATTACTTTGTGAAAACAAATTCTGGGAGCATATTTGTTCAGTTTGATTGGCGGCATTACGCCGTGTGAAGTCAAGAGAAGATAAAAGTGGAGAGCTGGGGCATGAAACAAAGGTGCAGCACATCAAGAGCGGGGGTAGTCTTGAGTGACAACCTTGAGAAGCTCTCCATCGTCTCCGCCATTGAGAGGGAGGTCAAGTGCGCCCCCTCCGACACACACACCGCTATGCAGCAGCATCTCACAATCAAGAGGCTCGCTACCCCCAAATGATTCCCACTTTACTTAATGTAATAATAATAAACACATATGGCGTGAACAGCCGTCAGTCCTTTCACAAACGCACAAATCCGTGTCCAGTCGCACACACAAATCGTGTGAACGGCGGCCGTCAAAATCAACAAAGGCGTCAAAGAAAGATATCAAATGTAAAGCTCAGAAATCAATCAACATCAACGACACAATGAGCCAGAATCAGTGTGAGTCATGATGAATCAAACGTGAATCACATTTAAATCCAGAAACAATCAAATGGGGGTTCAAATCAGGGTAAAGTGGGAAACAAACGAGAAGTAATGTAAACACAATATAAAATGGAAATGGGAATCAAATGTCAGTTGTTTGTTTAGCGAACAAACGAGAATCTAGTTTACATCACAATTCTGAATGAAATAAGAAGCAATTGGAATCAAATATGAATCAAGGAAGTGTAAAATATAATATCATGTATTATTGGGAGTGAAATGTGAATGGAAAGAGAATTTAATTGGAATCAAATGTAAATCAAAGAGGATTGAGATATGAATGGAATGGGAATTCAATGTGAATCAAATGGGAACTGGTATGAATATGAATGTGACCTGCAGATGAGCATTGCCAAGTTTTCAACATGGCGACCTGCGAGAAAAACAGGATGGACGGACGCACACTTTGACTGACGGCAGACTCCAAACGAAGGCCAACAGAAACAGAGAGAGACAGAGAAATAAATAAAAAGAAGGTAGAGTGTACTCGACAGACAAAAGCGTTGCGCCCTTGGTAACTTTCAATATCCACATTCTCCCTCTCACTACATTTTTTTTATTGAAATGGTTGAGGTTGTGACATTTTGGCAAGTTGTCAAAAGTGTCTCGGGGCCAGCGGGTCAAGCAGCACGCAACAAAGATGGAGGCGTCTGAGGGACGAGAGCTCACCCCGCCTCCCCCACCCCCACCCCAACCGCAATGAATGACCGGTGCAGACCTGCGCCAACACAATTGTGCCACCTTCTGGAATAAATGGGACCATCTCCATCAAGGCCGCGTCAATGGGAATTTCAAGTGGTTTAGCACAGAAAGCTTTGCTTTTGCTCTTTATGTCTGTTTTTTCTTTTGCAGAAATGTTATGTACGTTCTTTTCAGCTCCGCTCTTCAGCCTGCCACAGAGATAGCAAGGCATTAGTTGTTGTCAGTTCAGCCTTCAACAAGGCATTTATACAAATACTGGATCTAGCCTAACCATAGTTTTAAATTCTAATTTGAAATCCTAACCTGAATTTGATTCAATACTTTGGAACCTTAACCCTACTTTGAAACCCCAATGCTAATCTAAAATCGAATTAGAAACCTTATTTCTAGTTTGGCACCCTAACCCTAATTTGAGACCCTGGTTTGAAAACCTAACCTTAATTTAAAACCCCAATTAGAAACCTTGACCTTGATTTAAACCCTATGACACCCTAACCCTGGCTTGATACCATACTTGGGAAGTCTAAGTCTAAATTGAATACCTTATTTCAAAACCCTAATCCGAAACCCCAAACCTAGTTTGAAAATTTGATTTAAAGCCTCAGCCCTATTTAAGACCCTAATTTGAAAAACCAATCCCGAATCTTAAAATTTGAAACCCTAACACTAGTTTGATTCAATAGTTTGAAAGCCTAGCCCTAATTGGATGTTCTTCTGAAAGAATACACGTGTTCAGTCAGGACCAGGTGATGAAATGTGAGAAATGTGACGGCTGACAACGTTTGAACTTGAATACACATCAATTTCGTAACATTACATTTCCTTGTCATGCAAAGAAGCCTGCACTTTATTGGCCAGCTGTAAACCAGGCTGAAGGCCGCTCGCCATCCATTTCCATCCGTGCTCGGTGGAGAGCACTCGTAAGCAAACGACCTTCATTGTTTTTTTTGCCGCTCGCTGGGGCGGCTGGAAAACAAAACTTGTTTCTGCCGCGCATTGAATGAGCCGCCGCCATCGTCTTTTTCCACTTTCGGCAATTGCATACGCAGGGGCTTTCAAGGACCGAGCAAGCAAGGCCAACTCGCGCGCTCGCACGCGACAATAGGCGATCTATTTAGCGACAGCCCACGCTCATTGTTTATTTATTTATTTTATTTAGCTTTGAATCCATATGTTATTATTATGAGCATTGCAAATGAGCGAGGGGGGGGGGGGGGGGCGCTTGGAGCTCTATGAGATCGTGTAATTTCATGTTCGGATTTCAAAGACGCGGTTAAAGTTTTAAGACAACGTTGAGATTTCAAGGCTGTGTTTAGGGTGGGGTTTCAAGCAAAGACGGTTTCAGGACAGTATTTGGGTTCCAAATTACGGTTTTAAAAAGCTATGAATGTTAGGTTTTGATGTAACGAGACCCTCTTCAGATGGCACGGGGGGTGTTTCCATGCCAGTGGATTAGAATTTTAAATTAGGGTCCTAAACAAAGATTAGGGTTCTAATCAAGTGGTTTCAAGTTATGGTAGCGTCAGAACGAGTTTCAAATAACAGCTTTCAAATTAGAGTGTCAAATTAGTTTTCAACCAGGGTTTGGGTTTTCAAATTCTATCTCAAACCAGAGTTAGCGTTTTCAAAAGTTTCTCCCTCTACTCACTACCCATATAGATGTTTTTTCCCTCTTTTGAGATGAAAGCATAACATATGGACTTGTCATGGAGAGCATGTCGAGGGGAAAAAACACTTAGCTTGAGATGAAGTAGGCTGCTGAATAAAATCACGATTAACCCAATGCATTAACCCGACCGGGCGGGCGTCCTCGTTACGCCACGCATGTGGCTGCCCGAGGTCTTTGCAGATCCATATCACTTTGGCTTCCAGGAAATACAATTAGATGGATGCGCGCACCTTCGACCCCCGCCGCCCTCCTTCGAAGACGTACTGTCATGGTAACCAGCTCTTTGCACAAAGCTGCATATATACCTTGATGTATGCGTGTATTATTAGTAGTAGTAGTATTACATGCCGCACACTAAAGAAATAAGACCACAAAGAAGGATTTTTATATGGATTATTTTTTGATTTATGTAAATTTCTGTAAGCTTTTTCATGTTTTTTGTGTGGATTTTTTATGTGAATTTGTGATTTATTTATGTGATTTTTTTGAGAGTTTGATTTGTTTTGTTTTTTTTGTTACTTGAGCCTTGATTAGCTAAAACTCACAACAACAACCAATGATGGTCATGTTTTGTTTGTCGAAGGGTCTGTTGGTGTCGCCAAGGCAACGACGGTCTGTGTGGGAAGTAGTCTAAACACAACAGTGGGCAACTGGCTCAAGGTGACCGAGATGGTGACCGAAACAAATGCTAGGCGGATGATGGGGACTGACTCTTCCACCATGCTCATCCTTCATGTTTCACCCCTCTTCCTCGCCTTAGTCAAATTCCTGCACTCACTTTGCTGAGGATGCCCAGTTAATTAAGAAGACATTGTTGCCGCCCCTCTGGGTTTCCGTCCATGTAAGGGGCCACCCAGGAGCCCAGCGCCATGGCCCACCCCCCTCCTCTTCCTCTAAAGACGCTTCATTGGTGGCCCCCAGGAATGCCAATCGCTTTGGGGTGAGTGAGAAGGGGAGTGGGGAGGGGGGGGGGGGGGCAATACCAGTCAGAAATTGGAGGGGCAACAAAAGGAAACGCTTAACTCCCGTGGAGCAGCAAGCACTTCAGTGTTGTCTTCGGGAGACCCCCACTCCATCAGATCAACATCACCAATAATTTTTAGCATTTTGTATCTCTTAAAATGGGGATGATCATACTTCTCGCACACCATGTTTGTAGCATGAACACAATTGAGAACCCACGTGTACATAAGATGAATTTAATTGCTGTGAAAATAACAACCATATAAACGACGAATAGTACAAGTTGGTAAACACGAAGAAAGATTTTATTGTGACATGACAAACAAATAGTTCCCGGGGACCTTAAAGGTCTAAAATAAATATAAATATCTCACAATGGTCAGGGAAGAAGACTACAACTGCAGACAACCAACCGATCAGTCAACAATTATTACAGTAGTTTTCTCATTTTCATTATTTTTTCTTTTGTTTCAAACTAAGAACAAAGAAAGTAGCTTGAATAGGATGGTTTGGACTTAAGCTTGACATCCTTCCGCGTGTGCTTTGCTGCTATCTGGCGGCCGCTAACTATAACAACACGCCTGGGTACTTTATTATTTTTTTTGAAGCAGGTTCTGTACCCAAATGAAAACACAACAAAACAAATAAAGCAAATGAGCAAATAAACATACAATTAGGTTCTTGAGAAGAATAAGACATCCGATGTACTTCCTCCCGTTAGGCTAAAGGCCTCAAATGATTCACAGTGGATGACAAGTTCGGTAAAGAAAGATGCAAAATCTCTTTGAGGAGATTCTCCTTGATGCAAATCAAGACGAACGTAACGGATAACAGATTAAAAACAAAAGTCGTCCGAGTGCAAAATGTCGCATCTCAAAGGGATTTACTGCTACAGTACGTTTTTTTTTTCTCAGTACATGTGGGAAGGGAACAACCAAAAAGGAAAACGGAGCAGCTGAATAGTTGCTTCCCAAGGGAATGTAGTAAGATTTTGTGCCTAAGTAGAGTCGTTTTTTGGGGGGGATACTTCAAAAGCCATTTTTACAGTGTCATTAAAATGTCAATGCAGTGCAGTGGAACCTTGTGATGATATTTGTGGGATATTTCTGAATTCTTTTCTCAAACTTGTTTTAACATCAGACAATTACATATTTTATCTACTTTTTGGCAATGAAGGGTCCATTTCGTGTTTTTGCATCTTATACAGTTTTTCAAATTCTCAATTTTCATCTTAAAAATATAGTTATGATTAAATTTAAAAGTACAAAAAGTGATGATAATCAAAGAACAAGAAATGGACCCATATGAAAAAAAAATCCACGAGCGTGAACTGTGCAGCAGTTAAGTGTAAAAGTGTTAAAACCATTATAAATGTTACTTTAACATATGTATTATAAATTGAAAAAAATAATGTAGTAATCCGAATTATGGAAAGAAAAAAAAAAGTATCCACCAGGTTTTCCAGTTTGCAGTGTTCAGTTTCTAACAAAATTTTCTGGTGTAGATACAACTGCAGGTGTCATTTATAGATAGGACCCCCCCTCCAATCCTAACCCTAACCCCCCCCTTTACAAAGCGCCAGTACGAAGCAGAGCAGCCACATGCTGGCGGTTGCCCTACTTGCGGCGGGTGAGTAAAACGTTTGTGATTTGCACGGCGTCTAAAATGTAGAAAAAAAATCTAAACAGCGCACTGCGTAGTTAGAACAAATAACTCAGTCAAGGATTGAAGTCTGTCTGCTAAATTGTAGGTGAAAAGTGTCTCCTCACATTTCAATTGGGGTGTGGTGAAAACAATCAATTTTTCCTTAAAAATATTGTATTTAAGATATTAACGGAATAGATTTATCGTGCATCAAATCTCATTTTAGAAATGGAGATACAAATGGTATCTCAACTTTGGGGTATCGTTGCAGCCGTACACTCACGAGAATTCCTCAACCTCGAAAATGTATGATTGAAATACCCGTGTGGAACAAAGGTCGTGAAGCTCATTCAGGCTACTTCAAGGGCAAAATCAAACGAGCGGGGTTTAAAGGGGGGGGGGGGGGGGGGGGGGCGACGGATATTGTAAACGACCTTGTGGACCTGCTCTTTCTGGAGACGCGCTTTTGGAAGATGGAAAGGAGGCTCGTGATTTGGCGCACATCAGCTAATAGTGGCTGGCTCCCACAGGGAGCCCGCGTTTCAATGTAGGACACTCTTCCTCTTTGCACCACTTGAGCTATTAATACACACAAACAAAAGAAGAAGGCTTGGTGGATTGGGGCGGGGGGAGGGCACTAAGTTGAAGGACAGCTTTGAAGTTGCTGCTGCTCCAAGGTAACCACGAATCCCACCTTTTGCGTTCCCATTGTGGACGACGGATGTGGTGCACTTTGGTTGCAGACGCGCTTAAAAGATCGGCGAGGACACCCCCCCAAAAAAGACATAAAAAGGGCGGGGGGTGCATAGTTTAAAGAAACGAGAGAACAGATTGGCGCAGTGGGACAAAACAGCGGTTTTGCATAATTCGCACGAGAGGAGAGATTGCGGAGGAGCTTCCTCGAGGTTATTATCAGCGGTACTATTGCGCTTTGGTTTTGCGGCTGAGTGCATCCGAACAGAAGACGGGGAGAAGCGACTCCCACTTAAGCGAAGCATAACGGGGCGAGATCACGCATGTCCACCGAACACAAGCGGCCACAAAACGGACACGAGGGCTGGAAACGGTTGGCATGCGCAAACACTTGATGTGACGTCACGGCGCTAATCGAGAAGCCGCTGTCGTAGCAGGTGTGCTTCGAGTGGCTTGCAATTGATGGTCCTAAAATGCTACTGCACGGAATTTCGGTATAGTTGTGTTGAGTAAACGTTTTCACGAGCTTGAATCTAACTAATCAAGTTGGCCTCAAAGCCACATTGTGATAAATGTGGCCGACTTGGCAAAAACGTCTTGGGTTTAGCAGGTATGCTATGGGAAGTCGTGTGGCATTGTGCGGCATTGCATCGCGTCATGTCACGTCGCGTACAGTCACCAAAACACACCACCGCATCCAAACTGGATCAGGGTGTGAAACTGAAAAATCCATAAACATTTTCGGACCACTAAAATCTCTTGAGGCAGGGAGATAATTTTTTCACCAGTCAGTCCTTATGTTGCGCTAACTAAAACTGTCAGTCCTTGCGCTGAGCTAACTAAAGTTGGCAACAATAGCAATATCAACTTTCACATCTATGTAACTTGTGTAAAATAGCTGATTTTGTAAACGCACATGATTTTTTTTTATTTTTCAGTACGTGACTGTTGCCTCGTGGAGGTACTTCGCTCATGCTCACGTAACATGCTACATTTCTAAGATTTCCGAGGAAAAAATAAATAAATAAACGACACCTACTGATCTGTAATTTGAAAATGTAATTGCTATTTTTTGGCACATTTATTTTATAAATCAGCACAAAAAGGAAGTTAACGGACGATTTGAGCCGCCTGCTTTGGGACTTTTAGCACACATCTGCTGCTATGAGATCGTGTGGCCTAGCAACATTTTTTGTACAGAGCCCCAGATGTGACTTGGAATTTAGTTCCCTAGTATTTTTGTTGTGCGAATGTTAAACCTAATTCGTGGCCACAGTTTACTGAGTCATGTCTTGTCTGGGGCTCCGCAGTTTTGTAGCGAATGGACAAATATAGCGTTCCGTTCAGTTGATTTTAAGTGCAGCGTTTGGAATGCAGCCACACTGATGCTAACTTAACTGACAAGAGTTAGCGTTGATGCTCTCTATAAAAAAGGGATCCTCCATTGACTACAAACTACTTTTTGGAAAAGGGTCTTTCCCAGCTTAGATGCTGTACACAAAATAGTTTTCTTTTAAAAGATTCACCGTATTCGCACGTTCCCTCGTCCGAGTCGTAAATAAGTTAACATCTCATCATGAATAATCTGCCGTACAAATGGAGTATAAATACCGTTCCCCACGTGACTCGCCCAAGACGACAGAAGTGGACCCACGATGCGGCCGAGCGTCGGCATTTCCTCTCTCGTGGCTTGGACTTTTCCCTTTGGACCTGGTGGGGGGACAGGGACCGGCACGTTAGACGGGGATGGAGGGGCTTACAAGATGGAAACGTCAGGAGCTGGGACAGGAGGGCAGCCCTTGTGTTTTTTTGTCTTTTTTTTTTTTTCACCGTGCCAGCTCCACTCCTTTATTGACACAGTGCGTGTGTTTATGTCAGTACATTTGTTTCTGTATGTCTGTTTTTATGTTCATGTGTCTGTGGTGTTACTTTTTTGCGTGTGAGTGTGAGAGAAAGTGTGAGACAGTGTGAGTGCGAGCGAGTGAGAAAGTGTGAGAGAAATAGTGAGTGTGACAGAAAGTGTGAGAGAAGGAATGAGACAGAGTGAGTGTGAGTGAGGAAGTATGAGCGACAGTATGACTGAATGTGAGAGAGAGAGAGAGAGAGAGAGAGAGAGAGAGAGAGAGAGAGAGAGAGAGAGAGACTGAGAGTGTGCGGAGTGTGAGCGTGAGAAAGAGAATGAGAGAGAGAGAGAGCAAGAGTGTGAATGAGCGAGAGAGAGAGAGGGTGGGTGAGAGCATGAGTGAGAGCGTGAGTGAGAGAGCGTGATGAGAGTGTGAGAGCGAGAGTGTGAGTGAGAGAGCTGAGTGAGAGAGAGTGTGTGTGTGTGCGTGTGTATGTCGGTGTGTGTGTATGTCGGTGTGTGTGTGTGTCGATGTGTGTGCGTATGTGCGTGTGTGTGTGTGTGTGTGTGTGTGTGTGTGTGTGTGTGTGTGTGTGTGTGTGTGTGTGTGGGAGTTTGGGCCCGGGGTCAAGAGCGGGACGAGCTATTGCTAGAGGAGGTTTGCTTGATATTGAGGTTGCCGCTCCTTGCTTGCATGCTTACCATGCAAAGAAAAAAAAAAAGGAGAAAAGATAGTCATCACTTCCCGTCGGAAAAGTGAAAGGCGGGAGGCTGCTCTTGCTGCTGCCCCGGGTCCGTTCCGGTGGGTGTGCCCACCGGAGTGGTGCCCGGCGTGCCCTCGGCGGGCCGGTGGCTGCCGTCGCCGCCCTCGGCATAGTTCTTCTCCTGCGACTGTGACGAAGAGGACGAAGAGTGGCTGCTCTCGCCGGAGCTGCTGCGCGTCTCAGTGCTGGTGCTGGTCTTCTTCATCTTGCGCCGCTTCGCCAACGGCGCTTTGTCCACCGTCTGCAGGCGAAAGCCTTCCCGCTTGCATTTGTTGAACGCCTGCCAAGCAAAAAGGGCTTCAGAGCATTTGGAACATTTAAATAAATTGATGTTTATTTTTCTAAAAGCAATGGTCAAAATTAGGGCCCGACCGATATGGATATTTTGAGGCAATTGGCATTACCAATTAATTGGCTGTTTATTTTGGTCAATGTCTGAAGGGCCATAATCAACCGATTTAATAGGCTAGCAGATTAATCAGTCATCTCCTTATAGAAGTGTGTATTCATCTTACGTTAAAGGTAGCTTTGACGTAGGTGTGGACTGAGGCGGTGGATGAGCCCAGGATGTCCGGCGTCATGAGCGGGTTGGAAGACAGCTGGCTGTCGTCCTGGAGCCAAGCATTGTAGCGGAGGCCACACATCTTGATCCGCTTGCTCGGGTCCACGGTCAGCAGCTCTGCAGGACCACTGACAGTTACTTGCCAGTTTTCCACGTTTGGTCATGTGACATTCAGAAGCAGGGCCACGATTGGGCAACTGTGATGTCATTTTTAGTCGACAGCAAGTGGAAGAACTTTGCTCTGGTCTGCTCTCACCTTGGATGAGATCTTTGGCCTGCTGCGACACATTTCTCCAGGCTTCGCTCTCAAAGGAGAAGTCTCCCTGTTTGATTTTCTTCATGATCTCCTCGGCGCTAGTGTGGGTCAGACTCTGCTCCTGACACTGGAAAGGCACCTGGCCGGACAGCATTGTATACTGCCAACGACATCAGAAAAATGCATACAATGTTAAATTTCATCAATGCAATTTTATTTTTAATGGATGCTCCGGTTTGCTGAGCGTGGTCTGAAATAGCCGCAAGCCGAAGCTGAGCTGCATATGCAGCAGAGGATGCGTCCTGCTATCCTCGTGTGAGCTCCCCTCCATTCGTCTCCAGATGAGTGCACTTTTCTGTTGTTGAGAGTTTTGATAATCATCGTTTCTGAAATAATTTTATTTCTTTACTTTGCTTTTAAATGTCTTAAATTCTTTTGCCCTTCAACGTTGTATTTTGTCTTTAAATGCTGTTTTGACACTATGTGAAGCACACTGTGGGATACAATTTGACAAAATGGGACTTAAAGAGACATTATGGATAGAATTGGCCATAGCGGACTCACCAGAATGACTCCCAGACTCCACAGGTCACACGACTCGTCGTAGCCGTCATACTTGAGTATCTCGGGCGCGGCGTACTGCAAGGTGAAGCAGGGCGTCTTGAGCAGTTGATTGTCCGGCGGCTTGAGGCGAGCGAAGCCAAAGTCGATGATTTTGATCTCGGAGCTCTCGCTCTCATCAGTGAAGAGCAGATTCTATGGAACGGTTACACCCACACACCCACACACCCACCCACACCCACCCATCCACCCAACACACACACAAACACACACACACACACACACACGGGGTCATTTGTCTTTTCCTGCTTGTTATAAAAACACCAAGTTGCATTCGCCGAGCATGCTGACTACCTCCGGTTTCAGATCCCGGTGCACCACGCCGACGTCGTGCATGTGGCTGACGGCGGACACCAGCTTGCGCATGATGCGACTGGCCTCCGTCTCGCTGAAGTGTCGCTTCCGCCGGATGCGCTCCAGCAACTCCCCTCCGCCAAGCAGCTCCAGGACCAGATATGTGTGCAGCTGCGACAAAAACAAAACAACCCCACCCCCCCAAAATAAGTTAATTCTGAACACATAATTTCCTTCTCAAAAAAAATTTTCTTTTTTTTTTTTTTTTATAGCCACTGTATGTGTTGAAAATTGTCGCTATAACTACAAACCGGATTCGGTTGAAGTTGGGAAATTGTGTAAAATATATAAATAAAAACAAAATACAACGATTTGAAAATCCTTCTAAACCCATATTCAATTGAATACACTACAAAGACAACATATTTAATGTTCACACTGATAAACTTAATTGTTTTTTGCCAAATAATAATTAACTTAGAATTTCATGGCTGCAACACGTCCAGTAGAAGTTGGGAAAGGTGGCAAAAAATACTGAGAAAGCTGAGAAAAGCTCATCAAACACCTATTTGGAACATCCCACATGTGATCTGGCGAATTGGGAATAGGTGGGTACCATGATTGGGTATAAAAGGAGCCTCCCCAAACATGCTCAGTCATTCACAAGCAAGGATGGGGCGAGGTTCCCCACTTTGCGTGAGAAAATAGTTGAACAGTTTAAGAACAACATTTCTCAAAGCAAAATTGCAAGGAATTTAGGGATTTCAACATCTACGGTCCATAATATCATCAAAAGGTTCAGAGAATCTGGTGAAATCACTGCACGTAAGCACCACGGCCAGAAACCAAGACTGAATGACCGTGACCTTTGATCCCTCAGACGGCACGGCCTTAAAAATCGACATGAGTGTGTGAAGGATACCACCAAATGGGCTTAGGAAAACTTCAGAAAACCACTGTCAGTAAATATAATTCGTCACTAAATCAGTAAGTGCGGGTTAAAACTCTACCATGCAAAGCAAAATCCGTTGATGAACAACATCCAGAAACGCCGCCGGGTTCTCTGGGCCCGAGCTCATGTAAAATGGACTGATGCACAATGGTCAAGTGTTTCAAAAGTTCAAAAGCCAGCATCTGTGATGGTATTGGGGTGCATTGGTTCCCGTGGCATGGGTGACTTACATTTCTGTGAAGGCAATATAAATGCTGAAAAGTACATACAGATTTTGGAGCAACATATGCTGCCATCCAAGTGACGTCTTTTTCATGGACGCCGCTGCTTATTTCAGCAAGATAATGCCAAGCCACATTCTGCACGTGTTACAACAGCGTGGCTTCGAAGTAAAAGAGTCCAGGTTCTCCCCTGGCCTCCTTGCAGTCCAGACCTGTCTCCCATTGAAAATGTGTGGCGCATTATGAAGCGTAAAATACGACAGGAAAGACCCCGGACTGTTGAACAACTGAAGCCGTTCATCAAGTAAGAATGGGAAAGAATTCCTCATGAGAAGCTAAGAGAATTAGTCTCCTCTCTTCCAAAACGTTTATTGAGTGTTATTAAAAGGAAAGGTGATGTAAAAGTGGTGAATATGCCCTTTCCCAACTTCTACTGCACGTGAAATTCTAAGTTAATTATTATTTGAAAAATAAAATAAAGTTCAGAGTTTGAGCATTAAATACGTTGTCTTTGTAACGTATTCAATTGAATATAGGTTGAAAAGGATTTTCAAATCATTGTATTTTGTTTTTATTTATATTTTAGACAATTTCCCATCTTCAACCGAATCCGGTTTGTAATCGGAAAGCAGTCATTTGTATTTTAAAGTGGTGATGTATTCTGTACTTGGAGGTTATGGCATTTCTGGTGAAATGTTTCCACATTTATTTTTAAGCCTCGTATTCATCTCACTGGATTCACGCAAGTGTGTCAAAAACAAGAAGCTCATTTGAGCGTTTTTTTGTCTAGCTGCTCTTTGGGGCACAATTAGTGAGTGTATCTAGGTCTGATTTTTTTTTTTTTTTAGGCCATGAAAGCATCTGTCGGGTTTTCAGCCTCTCGGTTAAGTAGGCCCCTTCACACAAATTAATGAGGGTATGAGCAACACGAGCTTTTCAAGTGCAGAAAGAGCGAGCCGGGCACCTGGTCATGGTAAATTTCGTGCAACTTGACAATGTTTGGGTGGCCGTCGCAGAGCTTCAGAGCCGCCATCTCCCGCTGAGTCTGTGCCTCCATCCTAGAAGGAAAAGGCAAACGAGAGGTGAAGCAACCACATTTAATTGTCAGAACGATTTTTTGACTTTCCTGAATTTCTTACCGCTTGCTGACGATCTTGACGGCATATTTCTGCCCCGTTTTCTTATGCGTGCAGCGCCTGCAGATGGAGAAGCTCCCCTCACCCAGAGCGCTGTCCTTAAGGTCCATCTCGTAGTTCGTGTAGAAAGGCGAGTCCTGCCGGGAGACAAAGCAAAGACAATTTCGAGAGAGAAAAATACAATGTCCACAAAATTTAATGTACTACACACAATGAAACCAGATTTTCTCATTTTTAAAACTCTTAATCATTTGTTGTTATTCCATCCCTACCTTCATCATAGCGCTGCGGGCCACTGCAACTGACCCAGGCCGCTCGGAGCCGCTGCACAGCTGGATGGGGTCGTCCATCACCGCGTTCCTCTTGAACAGGATGGAGGGGGCCATGAAGGAGTAGCCCTAAAAAACAAATAAACGCATGTGAGAAGGTTGATGGTATTAATGGTATTTTTCCAGACAACGTTTTGCTATGTTTGCATCTTCACACTGTATGTTCCAGCCAGTGACATTTTGACATTTCTGGTCTAATAATCACACCAATTCTGCACGGAAATTGTCCAGCTGTTCCTTTTTTGGGTCTTGTTGCTGTACCACTGCTTATTGTGAACAGACGATCGCTTAATTCCAACTGCGGGAATTCCGGAGCCCCAAGCACTGGCATTAATGTGAGTCGCGCACACACACAAAAAATTACATACATACACGCACACACACGCGCACAAGCACAGACACACACATGCGCAGCTGTGGCGCACACGAGCGAGCTGCAGCCAGGGATGGACGGAAGGACGGCTGTGTAAATGAATGCGATGCCCCAAATTGGAAGCTTGAAAATGTGATTGCTGTCAAAATTACAGCCTGCCGCTCTTAATGCAATTTTAATTCTGTTTTGTTCATGGTTGGTTGGGGTGGGGGGCACATGGTTAGACCCCTCCCCAAACAGGCGGAGAGCGCAAAACGCGTGCAATCAAAGACGGGAGGCGTGACTGCGGCAGACCCGTCGACGCTCCACGAGTGTCACCTTTTATTCCACCAGAGAAGCCGAGCTAATGCGTCTATTGATGGCGCCCCAGCTCGAGCACCCAGAAGGCAATCGAGAGTTGAAATTCCAACACCCGCACATCAGCTGGCGGCGGGGGAGTTGGGGGCCCGTCTTATGCTTCAAAGCCAAGCCATCAAAAATAGTCATTGGCATCTGCGGCTTCAATGGGGCAGACGTCGTGCGGCTGCAATTACGCCGATGAAAGGCTCATTGAGGCGGCGTGAAAGGCGACGGGCGCACACACACACGCGTGTTGACTTACAGCAACCTTTTGAGGACACTGATGTTTATTGGTTAACTTGCTGTCTTGATGAATGGGCTAACTCTAAACTCATGATACAAAAAGCACCACAAACTGCTCAATTGTGTTTGGTGTCCCACCTGGAAGATGCGGTCACAGTTCTGCGGAAGAGCAGCGGGCGAGTAGGTGGGTTCCATCTCCGTGAACTCCTCCGCAAAGTTGCTGACGTCCAGCTCGTCCCGGATGACCGGTTTGAACGGGGCGGGCACCTTTTTGCCCGCCAGGTCCTCCCAGTTGATTTTCTGGCCGGAAGAAAAACGTAGCAGTTCTGTGTAAGAGACTTAATCTGTGGATATTGTGATGCGTTTTCACAACTAATGGCTGAAAAATACACCCAAGATTATTCGCATATCTATATTGTTGATTTCACTTTTTGCACGGGTTCAACCTGTTGCATTGACAATCCCACTTAAATTTGGATGAATGATCCCAGCCCGGACCTGGTAAAACGGATGCTTCTTGACATTCTCCATCCCATTTGGACCTGAGCCGAGCCTCTTCTCTGGGTCTTTGGTGAGCAGCCGCTGGATGATGTCTTTGGCCAGCGGCGCCATATCTTTGGGGAAAGGAGGATCTTTTTTTAGAATCCTCCTGGGGCAGACGGAGCCAGACACATGTTTCAGTGCACAATACACGCACACGACCGATGAAACAAAAGTCAGACGATAAATAAATGCGCACCTGGCGATGTCCGTGTGCGAGTTCTCGTCGCCGTCAACGGTGAAGGGTGAGCCACCGGTCAGAAGCTCATACATCAAAACACCCAGACTCCACCAGTCCACCGCCTGCGAGGACACACGCACACACATTTGACGCAAGTGCTCTTGGCATGTGTGAGCATCAGTTAGCATAAATCATAGGCGTAAAAGTGACAAAGTCACCTTGTCATGTCCGGACTCGCCTCCTTCCACAATCTCGGGAGCCATGTACTCGATAGTTCCGCACACGGAAAACGCTCGATCCACCTGTTTCATTGGAAACAAACTGAATTTTACCTTTGCGAACAGCTGTTATTGCTCAGATTATTCAAGCTGCATTATTTCATTTTGTTTTTTTTTTGTGTTTATTGTATTATGTATATTGTACTCGTTAAAACATTTTATTAAATAAATAACAGTATATTGAACAAATGTATTACATTGATTATAATCGGTTGAGGACGAAAATAAAGACAAAATATTTTTTTCATGTCTAAGCTGGAGTGAATTTGACCGACAAAGTTCACTCCGGTTCAGACTGTAACGAGAATCATGGGCGGGAGACAAACCTGGTCAAACTCTTTACTTAGGCCAAAGTCTGTAAGGACGATGTGACCGTTTGAATCCAGCAAAATGTTTTCCAGCTTCAAGTCGCGGTACACAATCCCGAGCTGCAGTGGGAAGAGGCTTTAAGCGATGGCCACATACACGGCAGCACGGCAGCAGAGCGCAAGAGAGCGAGCGGCGTCACCTTGTGGAGGTGCTCCAGTGCCAGCACGATCTCGCCGCTGTACAGCGCCACTTCCTGCTCCTTGAATCGCACTCGCTGCACCAAATGTGTGAAGAGTTCGCCGCCATTGACGTAATCTGCACAAGACGAGAACAGCTCGAATTTTAGCAACCGTGGACAAAAGGGGCGAGTGCGTGGGCTCACCGAGGATGAGGTGCAGCTTGGTGTCGGTCTGGAAGGCGTAGTGGAGTGTGACCAGGTAAGGCGACTGGCGGATGTGCTCCAGCACCTGACGCTCGCTGCGCGTGTGCTCCGCCGTCTTGGCCTTTTGCACGATGGTGGCCTTCTTCAGGACTTTCATGGCGTACAGCTTGCCTGTGTCGTGGCCGCTCACCTTCCTCACCAGGAACACTTTGCCGTACGCTGGGGGAGGAGCAGTTGGCAAAAGGACAGGGGGACACAGCTTCAGCAGGCACACACAAAAATCAGCTTCACCACCAGTAAGGAGGACTTACCTCCGGTGCCGAGCACCTTCAGCAGCTCAAAGTTTTCTATTCCTACCCGCTCCAGGTGGCCCGTCAGGTTGGCTGTGAGGGACAGTAACACAAACCAAATAAATATGATATTGCTGTTACATGTACATCATGGTGAAAAGTATTTTTGGGAGAACTCGCTTTTATATAGTAGCCATTTTTAGGTCAAGTGGAAATATTTGAGACATTTCCAAAACGAGTCACAATGACCCACATTTCAGAAATGATCGTTTTGGCATGATCGAAAAGAGAATGATCACAGCTCTCTGACAATATGTCAATCGTTACATCATTATTACTCATTACATTATTTCCAAAGATAGCAGTCACACCTGTGTGTCTGTTATTCCACTCAATTGAACAACTATAGACCAATCAGAGGTCAGTATTTTGGGATCAACAGCTGCTATTCTACAGTTTGAGGGGATTGTTTACGGAAAATCCTGCGGATAAAAATGTAAAGGGCATGGTGAAGATCATGAGCAATACATTCCAAAAGTATCGTAGCTTGAAATGAATGAGTGGCTAACAAAAAGCGGCAGCACACGCACTGACAGCAGCCCTTTGGGCGTCTTCAGGGTTTGTTGACCTGCAAAAATATGCCCAATGTTAAAAAGGGGGGGGAGAACATGTTACATAAATAGCGGGCTTGTTCTTCACACCCACTGGAAATATACACGAGAGGAGGAGGACGCCACATTAAACAGGAGGAGGGTCATTAGCGTCCGTCTTTGAGGTCTTGAGCACGATGTCGACGCACAGCCGGATGATCGCGCTCGGTGTGCGTGGAAATGAATGTCTCTCACACCCGAGAGCAACTCAAGCGCCTGCAACTAGACATGACAAGGCTGGGAGGCCGTTCACCGACAAACGGCGTCGCCCCCCCCCCCCCGCCGACTACTGGGTCAGGAGTGTGCGTTGCATAACGGCGTTGTCGTGCTCACTCCGCTGAGGCCAAGTTTGATCTCCGTGTTTATTAATAGAGCCACGGCGGAGGTGCACGACCGAACACAACTTGCCGACTGCTCCTCAAAACTACGGCCGATCGATTTTTTTAGGCTAATGCTGATTCCAATATTTGGCAGGCTAAAATTCTGATAACCAATGATGAATTAAATATCCATCTATATACATAAAATGGAAAAAAAGAGCAATATTTTGCCAATTTTAAACGGGCTAATATCAGCTGATCTGTTAATCTTTCACTCTGATGCTCTTCATCGTGGTTATTGAAACATTTTTTTCTGTGAGATAAGAAAATGTAAATCGTTGGCTGATAGCCTATCGTTCTTCTTCTATGGCATCATTGATTAGCGATTGGAAAAGAAGCCAAAGGGGGATTACTGCCACCAAATGATATTTGTTTTTATTTCACTGTCAGGAAACCAACGTGAATTGATGGTGGCCAGGTATCGTGATGTTTACTGCCGCCACTTAGTGGTATAGGTCTAAATTCACTCCTATGCCAAATGTTTTGCCGTATCTCAAAAAATACCCAAATGGTATGTAACTAAAAAAAAAACGTAAGTAAGAGAACCCCTTGGGGAGATACAGAATCTGCTTTAAGGAACTCTTTCTTTAACACCCAATAGGCGAATCCGCCAGTGCCGAACCGTGAGGAGGCGGGGGTCCCCAGCATATATTAAAGCATACATGTATTTATTTCAAGTTTTGAAATACCAATTCTCCATGTTTCGTGTGCCTAAGGCAACTAAACTAATTCACGAAATATTCCGAGATATTTATTAAGGTAAATTATTCTGTACATAAACGTTTTTAAGCTAGGCACGTTAGCTTGGCTACGCTTTGACAGCTCGCCTGGATTTTGAGCCGCGTGACCGACCAACTGCTTAGTTTTGACGTGACTTCGCAGAGACAAGTGGGCGGGGAAGCTAATAACACGGTTAGACTTATTGCGACGAGAGTGTACGGTTTATTCTGGTCCAATGGCACGTCAAGTACCTGGGAAGCTCACATAATTGTTGTTGCTGTGGTGGGCCAAGTTAGCTTTGTTTATTAGCCATAGCACCGGAGTGACTTGACTTGGTTAGGAAACATTAGTCACCGACAGACAGCGCAGTTAGTAGGGAACCAGTCGCTCCGCTAACCCCTGCCTCTTCTTTTGCTCGTTGTAAGTGTCTCGAACGAATAGGACGACTCCCCTTTGACAAATGCACGGCATCCCAGCGAAAATATGCGCGTGTTCCCGCAGCTCTCTCACCGTTCTTGAGCTCGTGTTTCACCGTAAAGAGGTCGCTCTCTCTGGACGATCCCTCCTTCGGGGATGGCATTGTGATGATTTCTTTGGGCTCCAGTTCAGCTCAGCTCGGTGGTTCCCGGCTAGGCTGCGAGGCTCGATTGGCCGAAAAGCAAAAAATAAAAATAAATTAAAAAATTAATCCTTGATTCGAACTTAAAGGTTTTATCATACACGCCACCGACATCTTTACGTGCCCGTACGGTGACAAATATGCGGGCAGAACGTTATCACTTGGTCCGCCAACATGAAGCCAGCTCAGCCAGTCAGTCAACCCGTGGAAACACTACTTTGCCTCTACCTTCGCAACCAGGCAGCCCCTTGCTTCTCATTGGTGTTGCTACGTGAGATCCCACTCTTTGATTGGTTGTTCGAACGCTGACGAAAAGCAATTCCCGCCTCTCTTAAATTGCTGCTGCTCGAATGGCGCTAGGGGGTGCTATAACCCCGTCAGAAATCTATCGCCCAGTTAAGCCTCCAGCATTTTAGTATTTTGATGAGCTGCCATAGCCACCTAAACAATAAAAAATAATATCAGTGAGCATGCCAATTAATAAAGACGCGGCAGTTCAAGCAGACATTGCACCGTCATTTATTTTCACTGGAATGATGTGAGGGACGATGCGAGAAAGGAAGAAACATAACCATACATAATGACCACAATGTTTAGCACCAGTGTTTTACTTTGGGGTTTTTATTTTCCACGAACCTCTGGGTCTAAGAATGAAAAAATGTTACCCCCCAAAAAATAAAGACTACGTCAATGTATTGTATCATAAGAATAACGTTCTGAAAGTCCTATATGGTACTCAACATAACAAATCAAGGACTAAGACAAATATTCACAAAGTAAAATGACAAACATATACCTGAAGATAACAATAAAAAAAAGTATCAGTGCGTTTCAGTTTGTGAACCCTCCTTGAAGGAGCGGGCAGCATTTGAGTGGCCTTCAGGACATGTCTGCGTTTCAAAGCTCACTGCTTTCAATCAGCGGATCTTTCACAGTGCTACGATAATAAATACATCAAGAGATGTGCAGTCTAGAATATTTCAGCCAGTACAAAACAATGCGAGTGTGAGGAAAAAAGGCAATTTAGGTGAGCCTTTTTTTTTTTTTTTGCATTTTGTGGAAGATGCAGATCACGGCAAAGAACGCAGACCACTGTTGGTACTTAGCGCGTTTTCTTTAATAGTGACGGTCGCTTGAAAACAGAACCTATTTCGTGTTTCTTGCTAAATGGATGGCAGAAATGTGAAAAATAAATTCAAATTATTTTCTTTCAACCTTACACCTTCTTGACATACCGCAAAAACCAGTGAATAACACGCACTCGAGCATATTACGCCCCAAAAATTTTATAAGTAACCAAAGCAGCATGAAGCCTCGTTTGGACATCAAATCGGATGTACAGTGTGCCCTCATTTATCATGAGGGCACACTGCACAGCGGTAGCTTGACTGGGGAGCTGACATCATTTCAATGCGCAAATATCGCAATATAAAAAAAACACAAATAAATTTCAAATTGCACCATGTTTTCCTTCAGCTGCGGCGAAACGCGTACAATACGTCGCCCACGTTACGGTCTCAACTTTTGCCAAATCATTCACCACGGCTCACAATACAAAATGAAAAAGCTAAAATCACCACGCCGGCTATAAAGGCGGACGCCCCACAAGTGCAAAACATTGATTTTTTTACAGTGAGAAAAGACTCACGATTTCTCGTGACGTCACGTTTCTTTTCAAGTAGTAACCTAAGAAGCAAGATTCCCTAACACTCGCTTGATGAAATTTTGTTTCTTTGGGTGAAATTGCCATATTTTGCGACCGCCGTTCAAATTGGGCTTCAGTTCTTTAGAAACCGGGCTCGGTTAAAAAGAAATAAAACATTTAAAAGATGACCGCCTTTACCCACAATTATTCTAAGCAAAACCTTATCTCGCTCGGACGGACATTTCCCCCAGAATATCGTCCTTTCCGTCGGGTGTTTTCAGAATCTACCAGATTCCACTGGACCTCCCGCCGGGTGGCGCCAGAATCCTGGCCGAAGATCTTTTGGGGATCTTGTCATCGATCTGGGCACCTGGGAAAGCAGTTTTGTCAGTTTTGTCAGACTTGAGTGTAATGTCAAGCCCTACCGGAGAGGCTGAAGCTGGACTCCTGGAGGTCCCTGACACCGCCGTGACGGGTGCAGGGGCGTGTCGGAGTGTCTAGGTCCGAAGTCATCACGTCCCTCTTTCCGGCGTTTGCCACGGCCACCACATCTCCCGTGTATGGTTCGCGCTCCACTCGCTTGGCCGCCTGGCACTGGTACATCAACCGACACACACAAAAACGTCAAAGGAACCGGCAGTTAAGTTCTGAGCAAAAGCAGCTTCCCCTCTGGTACCTTTTCTCGCTGAACCATCTTCTTGTAAAGATAGTCTGGGAAAGTCCTCAGAGGGCAGAACTTTCCGGAACCCTCGGCACACGTGAATATGCCGTTCTCGTAGACCAGCCGGCCTCGGCTGATGGTGACCAAGGGTACGCCGTGACAGCGAAGACCTTCATAAAGGTTCATGTCGCCGCCCTGCATCTGGTTTTCCACCGAAATGATCCTGCAAGGCGGGCATTAAGTCAGAGAGTGGTTCAGTAGAATAAAAGCTGCGCCGGTCGATGAGTGGAGACGGATCGGGTTTCATACTTGGAGCCTTCAGGATCCCAGACCACCACGTCGGCATCTGCTCCCGGAATGATCCTTCCTTTTCTGGGATAAAGGTTGTAGATCTTGGCCGCGTTGGAGCTCGTGACGGCAACAAAGCGATTCTCGTCAATCTTGCCTCCGATCTGTAACCAATCCAGAAGACATCAGCCGACGGAACAGACTTTGGTTCCCCGCTACACACGTACCACGCCTTTCTCCCAGATCACGCTCATGCGGTCCTGAACGCCCGGCACCCCGTGGGGGATCTTGGTGAAGTCATCCTTCCCCATGGCTTTCTGCTTAGTGGTGAAGGGACGGTGGTCAGACCCGATGACACTCAGAGTGTCACTGAGAGGAGACAAGATCAGGGCAGCATTAAGGAAGGTCTCAAACCACAATCAAGAACCTCCATTTTGAGCCAATTGTTGGTACAGCTAACCTTCCCAGCAAGCTCATGAGGTAATTAGGTGTGCTGGGCTCCAGGCGCAGGGGCGGCAGGGTCACGTGCCCCGCGGCGTAGGCCCAGTCCTGGTGGTAGTACTGGGCACCATTGAGCACAGCGTGGGCGGTGGTGGTCTCGCCATAGACCACCCTCCCTGTTGTGCACAGCACAGTGCCACACTTGTACATGCCTCCTCAAGGGTTTGTTTTCATCTCTGGTGGGACTCGAGTAGACTAATTTTGTCTTAAAGGACTTCACAGGCCCACAGTTGGGAAGTTGAGACAATATTTGAAATTTTCACAATTTTGAAGCCATATATTAAGTACTCTTTTTTTTTTTTATCATTCAAATCTGGAAAGACTGCTTTCATTACATTCAGAACATCTGCAATGGCGTCACCTTGCATTTTGGCCGTGGCCACCACGTCTCCCGCTGCCATGCTGGACACGTTAACCAAATAGATCGGACAGCGGGCCTAACGGGGGAAAAGAAAATAACCCAGATGAGTGATTTTTTTTTTTTTTTTGTGGGATTGTTGTCTTCTTGCTTGCTTGCTTTCCCTCACCCTGTTGGCGATGGTGATGGCCCTGTGGGTCGCCTCCGCCTCCAACTGTGAAAATACAAGATGAGGTCATGCCTTACAATTAGCACGTCCAGTCTGAGTATATTTATTATTCAAGTGACGTCACCACTAAAGGCACATTTCCACCCAGCATTACGATTCAGTTTGTCACGGTCCAGTTGAAGAGTCACACGGGAGTGGTTTGGTGCATTGGTGTCATTGGTTTATAATGATCCGGACTTTGGCCATGTGATGGTCTTACCTCTTCAGGTCTGCTGATCTCAATACCCTCTGGACCACTGATGCCCAGCTCCAAGGCTTCCTTCGCACCCTGGTGAGGGAACAAGGCTTGCAATTATAACACGAGAACCAAATGCAATTTGATTTCAAAATCCATATTCCAGCCCTATCATATCAAATAAATAAAAAGGTTGAAGCGAAAGTGGTCCCAGACCTCAGCCACAAGCTCCCCGTTCTCCGCGTGCACTCGGGCGATGGCACCGATGTCCTTACAGTGCTGCAGGGCCTGGAAGAGCTCGTTGTCCCTCAACATGTACATGTCCTTATAGGCCATGAACATCTGGAAGGAATTCACGCCCTTTTCCCTCACCAGCTTCTCCATCTCGGCACGCACCTGCAGGGACAAGTCCAAAGTTGCCGACATGCTGAGACCTGTGTCTTCGTGAACCTGTGCCTGGAAGGAGAGAAGATGTTGCACTACCTTGAGACCCCACCAAGTGACTCCCACGTGCAACGCGTAGTCGCAGCAGGTTTTGGCGTCGGCCGAGCTGCGGCACTGCTCAAAGGCCTCCAGCAAAGACTCGTTCTTGTCTGGCAGGACATGCGCTATCACCATGGTGGTACCTCCAGCTAAGGCTGCCTAGGAAAAAAACCAAAGTATCCAATCCCGCTACTTGAGGGCCATTGTCCTGCATGTTTGCAATTCCAGAGGCTTCGCAAACTTTTTCTCGCAAGCTTCTACGTTTTAGAAAGTGATTTTGTCTACGACAGCATCTGTCAACTCCAGAGTGGAGGATTGTGTCTTGGGTCTGGATATTTATAGCACTGATGGTGGTGGCAGCTCTGAGGGCCATTGTCTCTGCCAGAGCACAATGGTGTGTGTGTGAAAAGGCCTCAGGGCGGAATTTGCAGCGAGCTCCCCGGTAGCCATGGAAACGGGCCGGCGTTTGCCTCCAGGAGCAAGTTAGGAGGGGCGGAGGAAGACAGGCTTGGCAAGGCTTGGCAAGGCTCGACAAGAGAGGCAGCGTCTGCTGGCCGACTAAAGTCATGGGAGTGCCTCCAGTCATGGTTCGCTGGGTTATTCTGTCTGGATGGCTCCAGTCCAGTCAAGTCCATCACGCGATGGAATGTGCCAGACCATTTTAGCAATCCGATGACTTCTATGCAGCTGTTACTCACAACTAGTAGAAACTCATAACGAGAACTGGAAAAGGTTAGGATTAGGGTTTCAGGTCAAGATTTCCTCGACCTGTAAAAATATTTCAAAATTCCATCCCGTGGAGTTGCGGTTTACCTTGGTGCCGCTGTAAAAGTCGTCGGCCGTGGCGGCGTTCATGAAGGTCTCCTCTAGGTGCACGCTGGTGTCGATACCACCGGGCATCACCAGTTTCCCGGAGGCGTCCACCACCTTGGCCCCGCCAGGGATCATCAGCTCCTTGCCCACCTGCTGGATGACGCCATTCTCGATGTAGACATCGGCCTCCTGTGTGCAGTCGTCGTTCACCACTTTGCCGCCCTTGATCAGGATCCGCACTGTGGCCGCGCTGGTCGTCATGGCTTTCGCTCTGCGGGGCAGACCCGGAATCATTTTGCGAGGGAAGGCTGACTAAAATCCAGTCGAATTTGATGCCTATGTATCACTATGTCACGGTGTCCCAAGGACTTCACGAGCGAAATGCTGGGCTGAGACTGAGCTGGGTTTGTGGAGCGGGTGGCCGTTCGTGTCAGTCGCCGCCTGTGAACTGACAGCCCGACTGGACACTGACGTGACCTCAAACTGATGTAACAAAAAGTCTATTTTCCCCGGCCTTGAATGCTACAATGTCTATTTAAGTGAGATGGGGAAAAAAAAATCTTAGTTTTCTCCCTCATGCCATGCAGTGTAGAAAGTAAGCAGTACAATACAGGAAAGAACTTGGCCGTGTGAGTTTTTGATTTGCCGCTAAAAATGGATAACGGGACACAATTGGCCTTTAGGCCCTATTTTGGGCACACCTGCTGTATTTCTTTCCATTAAATGCAACAAAAAGTTCCCCTTTTTATGTAGTTCCAAAGTTGCACCTATATTAATGAATGGACTATCTTTCTTTCTATCCCTCAAAAAGCAGACAACGCCCACCGTCTTAAAACAGCCTTGCTCATCCACAATAACATCAAAAATAGTCCCAAATATCAGTACGGTTTTCTAAATATAGCTTGAAAATGTGCATCTAATAGCATGACTGGCATTCTTTGCCCCTGTGTGTTCTGACCGATAACGCCCATGTGTAATGGCGTGGGTCCTTTTTGCGTATGCGGGTGCGGCAGGTTGATGGCATCCCTGCCTTGATGATGACAACACGAGGGTCGTATTATGAAGCAAAATCGCCATAAATCAAAAGAATAATCATACATAATGAAAACGCGCCAACGAGGTACCTAATTGTAGTAAAATGTGATATTTTAAAAAGGCATTTCCAAACGTGCTCGTACATTTATTTGTTTACTTTGCGCGTTTGGCAAAGCGTATTGTTCAATTTACTAATGTGGTTGCAATGATAACAAAGAAACCCATGTCCGTCAGACAGCTTTTCATAGCCGACCCAGAAACGCCTACCCCCCCCCCCCCCCCCTTCCACCCACCTGCTCCTCTTCCTCCCTCCTCCTCTTAATACGGCCTCTGCTGCCTAAACATCCATTAAACTGCTTTTGTAGTAACAAAAACAACCCTGGAGGTAGTAGTTGTGTAGCCGTGCAGCCTCTCCCGGGGGTTTTAAATCAAATCCCCACTGCAGCCCCTCCTCCCTCTTGTGGGAGGCTCCGCATCTACCGGGTGCACCCAAAGAAAGGTAACCGCCCTTGCATACCTGATGTCCGAGTGTGCAGTTGCAGCAAGTCTGCTCGGCTCCTTCGACACACACACACAATGCGACACTAGCCCAGGAGACAAACACACACTTAGGGCAGATGGATGCCTTCCCCGGCCGGTGCAGGACCACCCGGCTTACGCTAAGCTGGCGTTCGCGCGGCACGCTGGAAGTCATTTCCTGTATTGGCTTTCACAACAAAGCAGAGAAGACTCGATTTACTCTGTGTATGGCAGGGGTCTCAAACTCCAGTCCTCGGGGGCCGCATTCCTACATGTTTTCCAAGTTTTCCTCGTTGAACACACCTGATTTACCTGAAGTTTGAGACCCCTGGTGTATGGCAACAAAAAACGAAAAAAAAAAAAACCCAACCCAAAGAATACTTCAATTTTTGCTTCGAAATTGTCAACATATATACACTGTAACACAACACGTTAATGTGGATGAGAATAGAAACGCAATATCACAAACGTTTCTTTTATACTACTGTTTCCTCTAATGCTTCTGGTTTTGTTTGCCTAAATTTGATAGCTTTACTTTCAGCACAGATGGTCGCCTGAGCAACCAATTACAGGCGACAAGAGGCGCGGCCAACAGCGGAAATCACCAATCACAGTCATTATAAATAGATAGCACGTTCAGTGTTGCGTCTTACGTCGACGTCACTGCCATATTGAATGAGTTTGAATGAAGTTTGCTGGTACCGTATTTGAATTTAAACTTTTATTGGTTAATTGGTTAATTTTGTGGCTAATCCCCAAAATTCCGTTTTCTAACCCGTAAATGACATTAATAAAATGGAAACTTTACTATTGAAAAATAATTGATTTTTAAATTAATGACTAATATACTAAGCTTCACGGTATGAAATTTGTAAATGTGTACAATGAGTCACAAACAAGATGCTTTTTTTTTTTCCACAAAAAAAACAATGCATTTATTCAAGTGTTCTCCAGCACAATTACATACGGAGTCTTTAACTTCTCTCTGGACACTTAACTGACACATAACTTGTGTGCGTGAAGGTTTGAGTGCTACATTTTCGGTCAACTGAAATCCGAAGAACATGGGCTATAAACAACAGTGACGCTTTTAGAAAAGAAGTCGCGTGGACTGCAGCGACGCGTCTTGACCAGTGTTGTGGAAAAACAGTTCAAAAACAGACATGGAGAACTTCACCAATCGGAAGGTCGGGGGAAAAAACAAGCGCATTAATACATCACGCTACAGTTTTTTTTTTTTTTCTTCCTCACAACTGTCCCACAGATAAGCACCGACTACAGCAATCCCTTAAAGTCTAAAACAACGTAAGAAAACTTCTTCGATTTTTTTTTCTTCCCATTAAAACAGATTTTTAGATGCCGTGAATTGAGTTGTAGTTGAAAAGTCCCAACATTTGCTGCGTTAAAAAATCTTAAAAACACACCGCCGGTGAAGGGCTGTGCAATGACGTCACAAAACTGCGAGACATACGGGAATCGTGCGTGGCAAAAGGCAACAACCGATGAGGAATAGGCATCCAACTAACTCTGGAATTTCACTTAATAGGTCCACAAATTCTCTACGACATTTCTATTTATGCCAGTGACATATAGTGACAGGCAGAACAATGACATGCTCTTCCCCTGGAGGGCAGAAGGTACAATTAACCTGTTGTAATTTGTGTTCAACTAAATGAGTCTATATTTGGCACTCAGTAATTGTGACCACAATTTATCTATTAGTCATAGTAACATTATTTCAGTACATATAGTTTCTATGACATTTTCATAGGAAGTGAGATTTTCCTCATGTAAAATATGCGCCGTTGCTGAATAAAAGTTGGGAAACACTGGACCAAACTACATCTAAATCGCAATCAAAATTCATCACATGATTTTTCTTTTAAAACAACAAAAAACACTCATTGATTATATATTAGCCAAGAATTACATTTGTACATTTCCATTACATTTCAAAAATCAAAACAAGACAATGGAAGTTTTGCGGCAAGGAAGGAAACGGGTGGCGATAAGGTCACTTAAGAAGTTTGTTACATTAAGAGATCGAGTTAAAATATTTTAAATAGGCATTCAAAACATTTTTTAATATATGTTGTCAGTTTTTCGTTTTGACAAACCAACGCCTAAATCCTCCATGTTAAGGTTTTGCATGATTACAATCAAGAGATGGTTTTGGTTGGTGCACCAATCTTGCGATTTGAACAAAAAATAAAGGACAACCACTTGTTTATAGCAACCTTTTACAGATTTTGTTTGGGGTGGAGTTGGTGCTGTGTTTAAGAAAGGCTGTTTTCTACATTACAATCTTAACAAAACCTGGGCGGTTTTACACGCAATGTATATTTATCGCCGCTTTACAACAACCAAAAACAGAGGGGGGGGGGGGGTCTGACTATACAATATGTCCTACAATAAAAGCTTTCATATATTTAAAGAAAAAAAATCCATAGTTTTCCCACAATTGGCACAGCCCTACTGTACACAAAAACGTATTGCGCCAGCATAGTTCACATCACCGTAAAACAAATCACATCAACCTAGATTTAAAAATCAAATACAAAAAAGGAAATAAAAGTATAAAAGTGCTTTTATAATGTTGATACAACAGCACACATAAAATTGCTATAAAAAGGTAGAAGGACTTTTGTGAAGCTGCACCATGTTGAGTTTTTTTTTTTTTAAATGTACAGTGAATGTCGTCGCTCAATTTGGAACGCGACGTTATTTTTTCCAACGGCGGGAAACGTCGTCGCTGAGCTTAGTTTGTGCACTTGAGGAAGGCGAGTTGTGAACAAGTGAGCACCATTAAGAACTTGTAGAAAAGCTGCAAAAAAGCACAAGCGTCTTCAACACTTGTTTGTTTTTTCAAGCAAAGACGATATTTCCCGCCGTTGCTGAGCACCACGGCATTGTAGCCATATTACAGTAGTAGTAGTACCTTTTTTTTTTTTATGTTATTACCTTCAGAAGCTGTAAACGACGAGGTATATGTGATCTCGGTGGGGTTGTTTTTTTTTTTTTGGATTCTTGGAGCTCCCTTTACGCCGGAAGCACAGCAAAAAACATACAGTACGCTCGCCCCGTGTTTAGCTCTTCTCTGAAAGCATAGTCTCAAGTATAGCTTGCACAAAAACAAATTGAGGTGATAATAACACTGCTAAAAAAATTAAATTAGAATAACAAATAGAAAGTGTGAAGTCTACACCGAGTGTGAAACTCCGGAGGCTCAAGGCTCTGACGTCGCAAAACGGGCGCTCAGCCGCAAGCAAAGTAATCTTTGAGCGGTGCAAAGAGGTGGCGGATGACGGGAACGCTCCACGATCGGCCCAGCAGACGCTGCCGGGCCAGTCGGCTCATGTTGGACACGTCCGTGTAGTGGACCGGAAACCCAAAGATCCTGATGGAAATGCAGAAAGGACGGCGAATGAGAATAGTCGATGAGAGCAAATTGCCAAAGGGGGGTTGAAAAGTCTGGTTGGTAGGCAGTTTTGGATTTAAAATCAGCACAGATAAAGATTCTCTGTTTGTCACGACGAGAGAAATGGAGAAACGCCGACGTGCTGGAAGTCGGACAAGTTCAAAGGAGATATAAGAATGAGACGGATGAATTAAGCCATTTTCAACCTTTTTGCTGTTGACTGAAATTGATGTCAGAGGGCTCTTGGGCTCGCCTCTTGCAATAAAAGCCCTTTTCATTGGTTGGCACTTACCTCTCCATCTCGGTGCACCACAGTATGTCCTCCTTCTCGTTCATGAAGACAGGGAAGTGGTGGTCCTTGCCCTGCTTGATGGAGTTGGACCTGGTGGTGATGGTCCTCACCTTGTCAAACTGACAAATGCCACAAGAAAGCGACAAGTGAGCGACAAGTGAGCCACACGTTTTAGCACATGTGCAGCCCCGGTGTCACACGCGTGGCACACCTTGGCGGTTCTGCCGTGTTCTAAGCAGTCCTGCAGGTCCAACTTGTCATTGCACATGGCCGCCAGAGGCCTGCGGAGGAAATGTTTTGCTTGAGACAAATCAATGGGCAACAACTCATCAGCCATTTTGCATCATGATTATTTCTGGATGAGAACATTGCTGTATGTATATTAAATATTCAAAAGCACGCACAAAAGTTCGATACATCTCAAAGCCTCTCGTAGACAAACTAAAGCTTCCAAAGTTTTCCTAAACAGTAAAGGACACGAGGAAAGCCATGGCTACTATGGTGATCGAAGCAATCATGTTTGAGTCCACGTGGATGCTTTCCCTCACCATTCACCCACCGACCTGTTCATGCCAGGAAGGTTACCCCAGAAGTAGCGGGCGCGGTGGGCGGCCGACACTTCCTTGGCATCGATCATCACCGGGTTGCACTGACCACCAGAGGAGGGAGACCACAACAAACGAAGAAATATCAATCAAGAGCTTTTGCTGCGGCTCGAGGGCGTTAGACTAATGTTTGGCACTGGTGCACATTTCCCAAGGCACACTAGATGATGTCATTGGCAGAAATCCAGGAGCATGTTTGCCTGGCACGTGGGCGTACCTCCAGAAAGCGAGATATGTCCCTCTTATCGCTGACGCCCATGGCCACCACGTTCTCAAAGAGCCAAAAGAAAGGCCGCTCGTCCCCTGTCTTGGGCCGAGCCTCATGCAGCAGCCTGTAGAACTCGAAGAACAAGCGGCCCGTGCCTTCTTTTGCAGCGGCACGGTCCACACGGACGTCAACAACGCGTTTCATATGGAGAAAATTCAAAATATTAAGAACTGCTTATCCGCCCACCATAAAGGCCTTTCCTCGCGGGGTTGACGATGGAGAGGTCGTTGCATGGACTCCCACCGATGACCAGATCAAAAGGACCCCACTCTTGGATCTGCAAAGATAACAAGCATGGATGGAAGATGAAATGACACTTTTAATGATGCCATAGTCAAAAAGCGGACGCGGCTGAACCCACGTGTTTGCGCGTGACGCTCCTGACATCGCCCACGTACATGATGCGGCCCTGATGCCGCACGAGCCCCACCGTGATGGAGTCCTCGCACACCTCCGAGGCCACGTAGCGCTCTACCTGGATGCCCAGCTCACGCAGCACCAGCAGCCCTGAACCACAAGGAGGCCCGCCAGCCCGTCAGTCGTTTGGTCTTCGAACAAACCTTGCGCACGCATCTCACCCGTTGCTATGCCATCAAATAGCGACAGGACTCTGATTGGCTTCCTCTTATCCACCCCGATGGGTGGGTAGAGCTTTGTCGGTTGCTACGGTGGAATGCGAAGAACACGCCGTTACTAAATTGTGAGGGCAGCAACACCTTGTGAAATCATCAACATGTAACAACGGTAAGCCGAACGTTACCGTGCGCGTCACTTACGAAATCCTGGTCGTGGTTGTTGGCGAAGAAATGCTGCAGGCGGCAGGTCCAATCGGGGCGCCGGTCCAGTAGACCGTACGCCCCCTTGTGGCCGCACATGTAGCAGTTCCACGGGTCCTCCTTGATGGCAGCGTGGGCGGCGCCCTGGCCCACCAGGAGGTCCACGCACTCCACACAGAAGCACCTGGCCACACACCCCTTTGAATTCAAAACTGACACTTGACTACACTTTGACTTGGAAAGGACGTCGACACGATTTACCGGCAGCAGTTGTTGTTGCCGCACATGAGGACCTCGCGTCCGCCGCAACAGATGGTGCAGTATGACTGATAGCCATCGTCGTCATACTGGTAGGCGCATTCCAAGAAGCAGTTCTGAAAACATCACGTCAACAACACGCTAAAGACTGCACGATTTTGAAGTGGCCACTAGTTGGCGCAGAGTCTCCCACCTTGCAGCCCAGGCACATTCCTCCCGCAAACAGCGGGTGCTCCAGGCTAACATTTAGACTTCCGCAGGAGATGCAGATGTCTGTGTGGAGAAGTTGACGACTTAACGACTTGTCACAGGGGACAAAGACTCGGCGACCGTTTGCATGACTTACCTTCGATGCTGCGGCACTTTTGTCTCACTTCGTAGATGAGTCGCTCTGAAACGACAACGCAACATCATCACAATCGATTGGTTTCGGTTCTATTTTGCGCGTGGCTCTTTAAGATTTTTAACTGCGTCCTGTTGAGACAGACCTTACAAGAACTTGAGAAATGTTCCCAAATGTTGAGACCCTCAAAAAGGCAGCCAAAAAGTTTATGTGCAAAAGACTAATAAGCAGCAAGAGGGGGCCTAGAAGGCATCCCTGAGGTACACCACAGGAGTCAGTCTATTCTGACCCAGTAGAAGAGACGTACTGCTCGTTAGCATGAAATGAGACTCTCTTACCTCGCGTTCCATCGTCGATGATGTCCTTGACCCTGGGTTTCTCTTGGTTGCTCTTTCGAGGCTTCTTAGCGGGCGGTGGTGGCGGCGTGTAGGAGGCGGCTTCTGGCTCCACCCACATCTCTGGATAGACCTCCTTGTATGGGTTGCGCTCTTCTGCGGGTTTCAACATTCGTTAGAAGCTACTACAAAAGCTCGACTTTCCCTCGAATCTTCTTGTGCTTACCCTCCGGTGGCTCCAAGCCTTTGGGTCCGGTCGGCTGAAACCCGGCTGAAGCCCACTGAATCATCTCCTTGTTCAAGAGGTCCACAGATTTGGAGCTATCGCTGTGGTCGCTGTCTGGACGGAGCGTGAAGGCTTTGCCTGCGCGGCTGCTGGCCACCTGGGTTCACCATATTAACCAGCTAAAGTCGTCCCTTTGGTACATCCTGATCTTCTCTTCAAGCCAGAAATTGTAACTCTGACCGAGGCTTTCATATTTCACACTCTTACCTGTAGCACCTCGTAGATTGCTTTTTTGTACATGGGCTGCTTGTTGTAGGTCGGTTGGTGAAAGGCATTGTTGAAGGAACTGAGGGGCAAGAGTTTTTCAACACAAACCTGAAAAGGAAAACAGAGAAAGCCTTCACTTTCCCATCACTCCGTGATCCAAACATGTCAAGTTGGAAAATAAAGGAAATAGTCACCACTGAGAATTTGCCATCCCCAAACCACATGACCCATCTGGTCCCCTCTGCGGCTCTGCTGCGCCCCGTCATCCACCAGGACACGATTCGCCCCGGCCACCAAGAGAACCCTCTCAGCTTTCCCCAGACAAGGTCGCCAATGCCAAAACCACGATCGTCCTGCAAATACCACACGGCAGCATTTAGTCACTTGGAAATGGCACTTAAAGTCCCTATTTGCTCCCATTTTTTTCCATTTGCCATTTCTTAAAGCGTCACTCTTATGACTCTTATAAAAAGTGCTTGACCAGGCTGTCGTCTTCCTACCTCATACTCGGGCTCAGTGTCTGCAGCTTTGGGGGAAGTCTTGTCTCCACCTACAATGACGACAGGCTCAGGGGTGGTGGCCACCGTAGGTGAGGCGGGCTCTGTAGGCTGCTGCTGCTGCTGCTGCTGTTGTTGTTGTGGCAAAGACAGTTGCGGTTGCTGCTGAGGCGGACACGGAGGCGGCGGAGACTGGCGTTGCTGCAGAGGCTGGCGGAGCTCCTGTGGAGGCGCTTTGAGAGCTGACAGACGTTGACTGGGCAAAATGTCCTGTTCTGATCTTTCGCTTTCCTTGCCTGGCTCCGGATCCGTTATTGTGTTCATAGCTGACATCAGTTTGGCCTTTTTCTCTGCCTGGGAAAAAAAAAAAAGAGATGAGCACATGTGAGAATTACACGGAACCCGAGTCTGGGAGGGGAAACCTGAACTTAGGCTTGAAACCCAAATGTGAAACTCTAACCTCCAAGACTTAGTTCAAACCTCAACCCAGCTCCTTTTAAAATCCCAAGCTGACTTGTCGTCATGAACGTACATACAGACATTGCGCAATTTGCAAAGCTGAGAAAGGCGTCAGCCAGAAAAAAAGCCCCCCCCTCTCCTGTAAACAATAAGCCCTTTAAGGGTGGGCGTGGAGTCGAAACATATGCTGCTCAATCGAGAGGCTGATGGCGCTTTCTAAATATCCGCACTGGCTGCCTGAAAGCCTCGAGGACCACATGGCGCATCTCGCTCACTGGGCACACTCCAGCCCGTCCTGTGTGCTGCTCCAGTTTCGGTAAAGACCAGACTACAAGACTTCCTCCCACTTGTAAATGTGACCCAGCGCCCCCCTACTCCTCCCTTTTCGGGGGGCCTCACAGTGTACATTCACTTGGGCGCTTCTCAAAGACGAACGGGGGTTAAGAAGCGGCGAAGACACAATGAAGGCAACAATGAAGGCAATCTTGATGGTTTACACGCTCGCTGACACTTGGGGCCACACCACTATAAATCCACAGCACAGACCATTTCAAACCCCGACCTTGGCTTAAAACCTTCCTTTAATACTCTTACTCTTGCTTAAGACAACAATTGGAAACCACGACCCAGGCTTGAAGCCTTAATTTGAAACCCTTAAACTCTAAACTCACGCTTGCAAACTTCATTCAACTACCCAAACTCGCCTTGAGATGTTTGAACCCCTATTTTTGACTGACCGTGAAGTTTTGCCTCTCGCAGAGATCTGAGAAGTTGATAATCCGACTCGGGTTCACTCCGACACCCCGTCGGGGCCTCAAAGGGTGACAGAGTGCACTCGAAGGCGGGGAAAACTTTCACCCGCCATCATGTGTCTTTTCTGAAAAGTGAAAAAGCCGCAGCGACAGGAAGATGAAGCGGCTAGCGTAGCTCACATGGGTTGACTTCCTCATGCAACGCCACCGCCGCCACACAAAAGGAAGTCTGACCTTTGCGGGTTTCGCAGCCCAACGGCCAGGAAAGACGAAAGCGGGAGCAGTTTTGTCTGCTGGACTCTGTACAGTTAGGTTCACATATAGCATAGCTTTGGGGCTGAGCGGCTGAAAAATGGCCAAATACAAACTCGTTTTCTATTGAACCAAAAAAAAAAGAAACAATAAGACGTAATAGCAAAAGTTCATTAACGATAAAGAATATATGCTCGTAATTTTATCTGTCTACATGTGTTGCTTCACTGTTGGTGTTCAATGGAAAGTTGCTGGTATAGCCCCAACATTGATGCTAAGAGTTAGCATGTCAACGGCATTTGTTAACATTAAACTAAGCAGAGTATTCCTAAGGCAAAGCCGTGAGGTTGTTTGAAATACACAAAGTGTAATTCGCTTTGCTTTGGTTTGATTGCGAGCTGGCGGAGCCAACACAAAGCTTGAAGCCTCTTTTGTCAAAGTGCTGCTTCGATCATTTTTCTCTCTTGACCACATTGTGAATCTTGCACGTGAGCTAAACCACTACAAGCACTACAAGGTGCCGCAGTGGAACAGGAAATAGTTGCTGCACGAATCGACCCTCACGTGGGGGTGAGAAAAAACCCACCACTCAAGCAACTCTGCCGAATCCTGCACGCTCAAATTCTTCCTTTCTCAGGAAGAGGGCGCGCACAACACAAGAACAACAACAAGAAGTCCCAAATGGAAAATGGCTGCAGTCAGCATATTCTGCTCAATCAGACCAAGCATGCAAACAAAAAATGCAAGTGCACATACCCAAACACGAGCCTCATAGTCCAGCCAGTGTGGAGGTCTCTTCTTCCTTTTTTTTCTTTTCAAGCCCCTGCCCCCGCCCCTTCCCTCACTTCCACTCACTCACACAGGCATGCACATTTCTTTGTCTGGGAATTCAGGGTCAGGTGGTGGCCCAAACGCATATCTGGTTGGCTGGAGAGGACTCGCCGAGCATCTGGCGGCCGGCCAGGAGGAGGCTTTCTTGTGAGCGCACAAGTTGCCGCAAAACGCTTCAAAATCTGCAAGGCACCGAATCATGAATGGGGCAGGGAGAGCCACTGTAACAGTAGGCGCATTTTTTGGAGAGGAAAATAAAATAAATAAATAAATAAATAAACAATTTTAAAAAAACCTTAAGCCGTGTGGCCGTGCAGTGGCATCCTGACATCTAAAAACGCTTTCTTAACCCTCCTTGCAATTGATGCCTTTAGGGCACCTTTGTGGGTAAAACAAAAAATGACAAAATCAAATAACATAAAATAAATAGGTGCACCAAACTTGCGCCACTTGTGTCGTACTTTGTGGCCATTCTGCTACGTGTGTCAATATTTCCTCTACCCGGTCACTTTTATGGCCACTCGCTGAGCAGAGCTGAGTGGGGGGAAGGCGTAGTGGGGGAGGGGTGACACGAGGAAGGAGAAATGGAAATATAAAGTCCCACAAGCCGAGCCACTTCGCAACCAGGAACGACATTTGACCAGGATGCAAAAAAAAAAAAAAAAAGCTCCAAGATTTATGCTGCAGATCAACAATCATTCACACTCGGGGGCAATTTCAAGTCTACAAAAGAACCAAGTTTTTGGACTATGGGAGGAAGTCGGACTGATTGACTGGCAAAAAAAGACAATGTCAAAATTTGCAGCCGACATGAGCATCAATGGGCCACGTCTACGATGATAGGAATAAAGCGAGGCTTCATTTCCATGGTAACCATCGGTAACCGTGCCAAACTAAAACCTACAGGAGCACCGGAGACGCATTCCAGCTCATGACATCGATGCGGCTACATGTGATTTTTTTTGTTCCTCCGCAAACGCGATTGGCAGCACAAAAGGAGGAAATGTGGGAAGCACGTGAGGCTAGCTCGGCCAGGAAATGGACTGACATCAAAAGGTACAGTCACGTGATAGCCATCAAATACACTTGGCTCCCGACATCTGGCAACCAAACCCCCGTGCCGCCTTCAAAATGGCGGTGGCTGTGCTACTCACCTCCATCTTCCACTTGGCCAGCCACTCCTCTCGGGTCCGCTTGCTAATGTAATAAGGGTCTCCGGCCTGGAAGGTTATTCTGGGCACGGGCCTCTGACGAAGGCTGATCTCCCCGCCAACTCCCCCGCGTAGCCTCCCACGATCTCCCTGTTTTTTAAAAATTCAAAGTTAGCTACGTGTTTCTTCCAAAAGAAGCTTCCCGTCTGCCGATCCTGTCAACATTCGCGGAAAAATTCCAAGTGTATTTGATGTCTCACAATTTAACACCAGGTACCATTTCTTTGGTAAAGGCCAAGAGCAAACGTTTCACTTCACGTTAGTCACCGACGTTCTCGTCTTGATGCTAACCTCGGCTAACTGCCCAGTAGCCGCTGATTTTTTCAGAATGAGCAACTTGCTCATCTCCTCAATTGTGTTTGCAAATCGATCAACTTTCTTCCTGTGCTTGTGAATGGTTGGTTCATCCGTCGTGTGCCAAAATAACATCCTTGGTCCAGTTTCTATGCCAAGCCAAGCTAAGCTAAGCTAACTGACGCATAACCCAGGATGGTCGGGATCATAAAAAGGACACTTACCTCACTCTTGACCACTTCGCTGTCATCTTGCTCCGTGTGTTCCACATCTGCAGAGGAAAAAGACACTTAATTTCCACTATTGCCACATCTTTCTTTGCATCGTGTTGAGAAGTATACCACCCTGCTTTTTCAGGCGTCAACCATTCAAGGAGAAAAAAAATGGATGGAAAAATGGAGTCGGCGTGCCAACAAAATTCATTTGTGTAACCTCCTCTAACAAAATACAAGCCATGTCTCGGCATTTACATTTGGTTTATTTTTACCCAGGCGCTTTATTTAAACACCATCCTCTTAAGGATTGATGGAGGTCCCGCTCGGGCTCGAGAAGCGGCAGCTGACAAAACAAGTTCCACCGCACGTCTTCCGGTTTCAAAATGAAGACTTGAAGTCAGTTTTCTGTTTTCTACCTCAGGTGATAGTTTCAAGTTGGCCTTTAGTTTCAAGTAAGGGATACGGTTTTGATTTGGGGTTCAAAGCCAAGGATAGGGTTTCAAGACGGGTTTTTAGCTCTCACGTTCAACTTGAGCTAAAACTGAGGGTCCCTGAGAACCCGAAACCACAGCTGGAGTGCAATTCTGGGCACGACGCCATTGAGCCAGCGGGAGTCCCGAAGGAGGCTCGCTGCCAGGCGGCGCTCTCGGCTGCTCTACGCTGCTCTACGCTGCTCTACGCTTCTTCTTCTCAGCCCTCATCAAGGTCGCGGGTGAATGAAAGCGAGGCATTCAGAGAGGGGTGGGGGCTAATCTCCATCTCAGCCTGTCATCGTCTCCCTCCCCAAGGAACCGCTGTGATTTATTGCTTTCTTTCTTTGAATGTACACCACGACAACTAGCATCTTAGGAAGGATGGGGAATTTTTTTGTCTGTGGGGGGATTACAAATTTAATTAAAAAAAATTACAATGATTAACATGCAATTGTGCACTGTTATGAAACTTTTAAGGAAAATATTCCTTTTCTACTATTAAAAATTTACAGAAGAGGAAGGTTTACTGTTCCAAATAACAATATTTTCGTACTATTACATTATTTTTTAAAGAATTACATGAAATGTTTTTCTGCACTATTAAAATAATGAATCAAAATCAATTCAAATAAAAATATATAATTTACTGTTAAAAAATATTGAAAATATCACCTATTAAAAATACATTACAAATATTAATATTTTGCACAATTACTGTTATGTTTTTAATGTTCACTGTTGAAAAAAATATTGATTTGCTATATAAACAAGTAATGTACAGTAAACTAATAACTAACTAATGTCTGCAAGTCTGGAAGGCACGCAAGCAACTCACATTTGGTGGGTCGCTCCAGTTTCCGCCTCGCTCGCTTTTTGTGCGGCGCTGTCCGGTCGTCCCTCTCGTCGGGACTCGGACCTTGGACTCCGTCCTCTGGCCGGCAGGAGGAAGAATAAGCGAAGGACGAGGAGGAGGAGGAGGAAGAGGAGGAGGAGGGGGATGGGGAGGATGAAAGCTCCCTGAGGATCCCGTTCACTGCTTCCCTCCTCTCCGGCTTGAGGACGTCGGACGTCCGATTTGGAACGTGGCCGCCCGCGTCGCCGTTGTGGAGGGCCGCCAGGGCCCCAGGGCGGGCCTGGACGCCATCTTGGAAGGAGTCGCTGACGCTTTCTATCTGTGAAAGGCACACGGACACAAACTAAAATACACTAACTGATAATTACAACCTGTTAATCAGACTTATACACACACACTTACAATGACCAAAGTGCAGCCATAAATGGTGATTGTGGGTGATTAGGATGTTTTTAAATGTGACACGTCAAAGATGTCCTCACAAATACGTGAAATCAAGTATCTGTACTTACGGTGAGATGTTTGCGTTTCCGCGTCGGCTTGACGCTAACGTTGTGAACCTCATCCGTCATGGGCTGCATGTCGGCTGTCGTCGTGCTTTCACTCTGCTGATGAGTGCAACACAACATTGATATTGTAGCCTTTCATCTGTGCAAAGAGGCTGTCGATGACGGGTGTGTACACTTTTGAGCTCAAGGCTAACGAGATATTTTCATCAAATAAAACCAAAAATGCTAAATGTACATTAGTAAGATTGCTTGACTATTTATTATTCAATATTATTTTTTTCCAACAAAAGAAAAATTTTACTCACCAATCTATTCTGGTGAACTTTTTTAAGGCAGAACAATTCTGAAAAATGATCCAATTGCCATTTTTCTCCTCAATATTGTGATTGCAATTTAATATGCAATCATCTTGACAAGCAAACACAGGTGATACGTTTCAACGTCAATTTGAATGAATTTTCTTGCTCAGCTCGGCACGTGCGCCTCGCGAGCGCTGCGGCGGCATAATTTGCATGTGAAGAACGTCACCTTTTGTGGGCTGACTCACTCTGCTGCCACAAGGCGACTTCCTCAACACAACAAACAAACAGAACGCCATTTTGACACTCGGCTTCAACCGTGTTTTGGAGAAGGGGGGGGAACAAACAAACACCAGGAAGCTGCATCATAGCCCAGGGGTACCACTACCATGCCGACTGTGCACTATTTCTGTCCGAGTAGCCGCTGATTAAAGCTGTTGCCAGGCAACAAGGGCTGTACTGTGTAATGGAAAGAAGACAAGAGGAAGAGGACACAAGCCTCCCCGCCAAACTGCATCTGGCGTGTCCTCTTCAACGATGATCACAGCCCTTGTCACAAAGTGCCATCGCGTGAGACGACGGGTACAATACGGAAGTTAGCATCTGATGCAGGGGCTCAAACAAACTACAAACTTGCTACGGCAAATCTGGACCAAATTCTTACCGTTCTGCTTCCCGTTGAGTCGGAGCCTTTGAACGCAGCCATGACGGCATTGGACGGCATGGCGAGTGGGGCGGGAGATAGTGGATGGCGAACTCCAAAAATTCAAATTAAAAAGTGAGCAAAAAATTAGATGAGCCCTCTCCTCTCTTCTTCTGGAAAATAAAAATAAACATAAATGAAGCGTTCGCTCTAAGAGTATATGTAGTAGCTCAAGCCTGGATACAAATGAAAAAAATTAAGAACATCCAGACTAAAAACTGTCCAAAACATATCACGTGACTGATATGCACACTTAAAGCTACTGGGCTAAAGACTCAATTTGGATCAGACCACAAATTAGGTCAATTTGACTCAACTTTGTGTACAAAATTACCCAAAAAAACAAATTGACTGAAGTAGAGGGTCGGTCCATTTTTTTGATCTAGCAGTTTTAAGTGTGTGGCAACCCAATGTGATGGGAAAGCTGCTTCTCCTTCGAAATAAAATGTGTGCTTTTTTTAGCCACAACTTTACTGATAACCCGGTGACCCATTCCTTGGTAAAATTAGCTTATGGGTATTGGTAGTTTTTACCCCTTGTTGGACAAAATCTAGGTGAAATCCTTATCCCATTGCACTGGGTGTAAATAACACCATAATAACAAATAATAATCTTAGCCATTTCACCTAATTTGGGTTACTTTTGTTTAAGGAAGGATTTTGGAGCGTTTTAGGGCCGAGCACATGCATTGCTGTACCTTTAAATGTGTTTTCCTCACAATTTCCTATGCACTCGGACGTACAGTATACGCTTGAGTGCTTTAAAAAAAACGGCACAGGTGATGCGTTCACTTGCCCCCTGTCCATTTGGATGCTAACAGAAGGTACCGGAAGGTGTCATCGTGGTGATAATTCACCGACAATTATACGTAATAGTCATATTTATGATATGAAGGACGGAATGGGGTGGAGGGTATTGGGGGCGGTTCTGGCTGCAATAAGACCAGGGGGATCGGGGGGCCTTCTTCCAGGCCCTGCTTGCAGCGTTTGGCGAGGTCATTCGCGGTCCATCTTTTTCGTCACTCTAAGCTGTCTAATATAGGGCAAACGTCGCGCACCAGCCAGCTTCCTTCCTGCCTTCCGCCTAAATGTCCCCCCTTTCCGCTAGCCCGCCACGACGCCCCCTTCCTTCCCCTGCCTTATTGCCTCCCCTCTCCAGGCCGTAAACGGACTTAAGGTAAAGGAAGACATTACCCGACGTCCCCCCGCGTCCAGGGAGGGCCTCCTTTTTTTCTTCCTCCCCTCTCGTCTCGTCCTCCCGGAGCCTCCTTCCTGCCTTCCTTCCTTCCTCTCTCTCTTTCTCTCCCCGTCCACCGCCTCCCCTGACCGGTCACAGCTCCTCCAGATGCTCAGCTCGGCTCGCTCGCTCGCTGGTTCTCCCTCACTGCAGCGGGGCCGGCGCGCTGCCTCGCTAGTGCGCCGCCGGGTCCTAACGCCCCACCAGCAACACATACTGTGGATGGACATGGCAATATGTGAACGGTGCACCTGTGACTGCGTTTGCTTTAAATGTCACTTCACCCCATTAAAATGTAGTTGCACTTCCAAACAATTAGCGTAGCGGGTTTTTTTTTTCTTCATTCTCAAAAGTTTTAATTATATTTATTTTCCCTTAGAATTATTTAATGTGCGATATGGTATGACATCATCACAGCAATCTTAAAAAAAAAGACCTTACTAAAGATGACGCAAAAAGATGTTGATCGCCCCCTAGTGATTACCTGCGGGAACGTGATACTGGAATGGAATGGTCGGACTCAAGGTTGGCTGCTTCCTGACACCGATTAACTCCTGTGCATTTTCTACCATGAAAAAAAAGAAAACTATGTGGTAAAGCCTAGCAGCATTTTCGTACAAGCATAAAAATAATGTATGAAAATAAAATAGCTGTTGAAAAAATTACTCACCCCTATAATGAACAGTTTCCCCTTGTTGTCCATTTAGCTTTTGGTAGCAGGTTGGAACTGAGCAGCCTGGACAGTCTCGTGAGATTTGCCAATCGTGACAAACAACGACACCACCGCCAAACAATATTTTATTTTAATATCTCACATTTGATGTATTTACAAAAGACTAGTGGACTTTTTTCCCCATGTAAAGTGTTTGAAAACCAAACATAAATGTATAGCTGTAGCATAATCTCACACACATAGACTTTAATAAATAACATCTTTTTTGCACATTATTTAAAACAACAAACAAAAAAACTTGCCGCTTGTGTTTCCAATGAGCTCTGCTTGTACAATAAACACTTGCACATTTTTTTCTAGCTTCTTCCATTTAAATGCAAGCATGTCCAGGCATTATGTGAATGATTAATGGTGACACTGACACACACACATTCAGACGCACACATTTTTAACACATTTAGTTTTGGCACAAACGACAAGGCTGACAAGGAGACAACCAACCAATGAAGTCACACAAAATAGCAGGACAAAGAAGAACGACAAGAAAAACAGGAGCTTGTTTCGATGCTTCAGTTTTTTGTTGTTGTTTTTGTTAACACAGTGAATGGCGCTTGAAGAAAGTGCCGGACTCTACAGAAGGGGTGGGCAAAAAAAAAAAAAAAAAAGGAAAAAATGTGAGTTCCCGGCAGGCCTGATTGAAGAACGGAGCGGGCCATATGTGGACCGTGAGCCGTACTTTGCCCACCCCTGCTCTAACCACTTTGTGCTCCAGTGCATTTTGTTTTTTCACGCAGCAATCCAGCAAAATAGCCACATCAGAAAAAGCCACAAAACGCGATCACGTAGACAACATGCTTCAACAAAAACACAGTTGCCCCCATACGTGACCTTATCAGCCTGGTAAAACACACACACACGCACACACACGCACGCACGCACACACACACACACACACACACACACACACACACAGTGAGGAAATAAAAATCCACTTTTTGACTTAAGCGATGGGTTTCTTACGGAATTTAACGAGCTTTCCACCCGTTCCCAATTTGTAGCTGTGCAGTTCCTGAGCAGCGGACTGAACCTCCATTGCACTTCTCACCTCATTGCGTAATTTGAGGGAGAAACAGCACACTCAAAACACAAGTGAAGCGTCCACGTCGTGTCGTGTTGTGCACAGTAGCAGCAGTGTAGCGGCTAACGTGGCCTGCGTGCCGTCTTTCAACAAAAAAGTGCATTTTTTGTCAATGTCAATCATTAATATTCGTAATGACTCTTTTAGTCATAAAATTTACAAGTTGCATGTGGGTTTTTTTTTTGTCGCAGTGCAGGCAAGTGTGGATGTTGAAAAAAGAGCGTTAGACAACCAACCCAAAATCTAAATGGGCCTCCAAGTGTAGCAAAGCCACAAAGTGCCGCTGCAGTATCAGACACAAGTGTCGCTTCATGCAAAAATAAATTAAAAACAAATCCAATGCTAACGCTAAAAAGCAACGTGGGACGAGAACCATGTCGGCGTGGTCAATATATACAGAATGAGTTTGAGCTCACAGGACAACACACTGGCTAATTTGACACCTCCTGCTACTCCTGCAAGGTGCCAAGAAACTTATTTTTTTGCCTCCTGTTTGGATGACAGCATGCAGTCGAGTTAACGTGCGAAGGCCCGGCCGGTGTCATCGTTGTTGATTGTTCCCGATTTGACGATGCACCAGCTCCGGCTTCACTGCTTCTGTACTCGCATGGTGCCTGCAGACCAAAAAAACACGTCGGAAGAAGCACGTTATCAGTAAAAGCAACAATTTCTCGAAAAGCATTGAGTTTTGTCTGTGGCCTACCTCTCTCGCCTCCGTTTCTCATGTTCGTCTCTTCCTCATCCGCCCCGTCGTCCACTTCAAGAATAATAGTGCGCCCACCCCCCAAAAAACATTTATTTTTTAGAATTTACTTGATGCTTTTTATTAGTTTGCTAGGGACTGATTTCACCTGAGTGGAGCTCTTTGACCAGCGACGACATCGTGTTGGTGATGGAGTCGGCCGCCACGAGTAGGTCATTCCGCAGATTTCGAGGTACACCTGACACCAACGGGACAAAATAACAATCACTTCATGATGCCTTTTGTCAATCGCAGCTAAAGTTTCCTGGAAACATCAAATTTGACTGAAACCACATTGACTTGGCCGTGCGGGAGGTGTTAGCTTAATGCTAAAGCACAAAGCAAAACGCCATTGACGGGCTAATGAAACTAGCAACACGTAGATTTTCTGACCTAAAAGCACGTTAGGAAAATTGCTGTAAAGCAAGTTTTGTGCTTTGTCTGCTCTGTTTTTTGTCTTGGCCTCACCCTGAGCAAAGGCCTCCAGCACATCGCCCCCGAGGCCCGCCATGCAGTCCTGGGGCGTGTGCGTCGGGGTGGAGCCGGCCGAGGTGGAGCGTATGGGCATGGGCATGGAGCAGCCTGCCCCGTGGCTGGGCGACGAGTGCGGGGAGCCGCTCGACTGCGACTGAAGAGAGGGAGCACAGAAAAAAATCAAAACCCTCTCTTGGCAAATAGGCTCAATAAAAACGAAAACACTGGAAGGTCATAGCAGTCAAATCCTAATAATCACACTCAATCGTTATCTTTGTCTTACGTTGTCATGTGTTAATAAGGCTGCAATGTCCATTCAATGTATAAGCCAGCAAATTACGAGAAGGTCCACTCACCGCCTGCTTCTGTTCCTCGTCCTGTCGGCCCGACAGATAAGAAGATGATGGAAGGGGAAGAGGAAAGGCGTTAGTGCACTGTGTTAACGCATGCTGTCCTGTGCTTTGGATTTGATTGGAACCTTGAGAAGGCGCATGAGTCCCTCCAATTGCACCATCAGCTCGCGCCGGCTCTCCTGCAAGGCCGACATGCGCCTCTCCAGCTCGTCCTTCCTGTGCCTGACGGGACGCAAATAATGTCATGCTAACAGAGGCTATGTGAAGACTAGGGTGCTTGTTACCTGAGCAGCCTGAGTTCTGTGAGGAGCGTGGGGTTCTGCTGGGCCTTCTCCGGCGTGGGCTGCGACGCCCGCTCGTGCTCCAGACGAAGCCTCTGGATCTCTTGAAGGATCTCCCTGAACAAGACGTGACACATTTGTTGTAGCATTAGGATTCAATTCAATCATATGAAGTACAGTTATATTTAAAAAACAATTTTGCCATCCCCAAGTTTGTAAGGGGTCTGCATTTTTCCCACCTGTTTTTGTTCTCCAGCTCGGCAATCAGTTGCCTCTGCTGCTTGTTGGCGTCAAAGTTGAATGTTAAGTCGGAAGGAGGACATTGTTGCTGTGGAACAAAAGAACACGTTACAAATGAATACAAGAATCAGGCTGGTCATTTGTGATGAATTCTGACCGCGGAGTTTCCCGCCTCAGCGGCCAGGCGCGCGGCGTAGCGGGCGATGAGGCGGTGCTCTTCATCCAAACGGCTGGGACTCTCCAAAACGCTGTGAGGAAAACAACAAAATTGGACTCAATTGGAATCACAGTTCATGATGAAGTAAAAAGGATTAGCATGGCAGAAAAATCTTGTTCGCTTTTAGAAGATTTATTGTAACTCACTGAGATCTTTGCAGGTTAAATAAATGTTGTACCAGCAGAGGACGTTGTAATAGAAAAAAAAAGAACCTTTTCTATTTGAGGTGAAAGTCTCAAATAGAAAAAGCTCTTTTTGACTTTCTTGAGTTTTTGTGGTCATTTCTATTTGAAATCACTGTCAAGTGCAGATGATTTCAAAATACGATTCTGATTTTTAGATGACATGACATAACATTTTAACGAGACATTTTGATGACGCTCGTAGGAAGTTGATGAGAATTGACGACTTACACGTTGTGAGCGGGCTCCTGGGGTCTCTCAGCCTGCTCGGGGAAGACGGGATGCGGTGGCTCACCGATGGGAACGCAGCCAAGTGATTTACTGATGGCGTGGCTTAGCTTCTTGGCGGGAGACTTCTACAAGAGGCGAGGACCAAGGGGACAATGACGATGAGGGCGTTGGTGTGTTGCCGCGGCAACAAAGCAAATTCCGTTTGAAACTCCAGATGGGGTTAAGCAACAATTGGGAACATTTCCAAGTGCATTCTTTGAATTTTGGGCGAAAGAGTTGGTGTAGTGGTTACCCAGGACGAGTGCTCCTTCATCTGGTGCTGGTTGCTGTGCGGTCCGTTAGCGTGGCCTCTCCAGAAGCAGCTCTGGCACAGCTGGTATCCATGGCACTGCTGGCAGCGATAGCGGAAACCCATCATGCTCTCGCTGCGGCAATACGAACACTCCACCGGATGGAAGACTGAAAACATTTACAGTCCACCTCCTAATGTGAGAATTGGAACTTGGAATTCAAATTCTGAAAATCGACCCAGAATGTACCGTTTTCCACGTTAGCCAGTCTGTGCATGAGCGGTAGCCAAACGAGGCATTGCGGTGGAGGGTCTGCCATCAAGACGTCTAAAAATGTGTTCAGCGTGATCTTCTTCTGGATGCAAACACACACACGCACACACACACACACACACACAAGCACGCATACCAATGACCAATGACCAGTATGACTCAATTGACTTTTTTTTCCTTTTCAAACATTGAAGTAAAAGTAAAAACTGGGATAATGGGATAATAGAAGCGTGCACACCCTCTTCAATGGAAATAAGCACACCAGCCACCTCTATAAAGCCACTGAATTACACCAAATAAAGTCCCGCTGTTCTCATAGTTTTTCCCTGACATACGTATCTTTGCTCATAAGCATAAGTCGGAAGGCTATCTAGTTTCTCAGTATCCTAAATAGAAACATTTAATTATTTATTATTGAGGCAAGGCCTTTTTTTTTGTTTTTTTGGGCAGGATCATCCTGACAAATGGGACAGGAGTGAAGAATGGGCCGCAATGTGGCCCTCCCACCTGCTGGGGGAAGCAAGTCCTGAGCGAGTGCTCGGTGTACCCAAAGGAGGGCCCCTCAAACACCGCCGTGGGAAGCTTGAGCACCTCGCGAAGGAACTGGTCAAACTTGGCAAACACCATCACGCCACTCGAATCCGACATCTGGGAGAAAATATCTGTAAGGAAAAAAAAGAAAGACAAGTTTGAGCCAGGGAAACAACAGCGCCCCCCGGAAGGTCAAAGTGTGCAGCGACAGAAGCTACATGGCGTTCAAAAAGGAGTAGGAAAGTACAAACTTATTTTTTTATGCATTTTGATTGCATTCTGCACTTTTTGTATTGATCTGACGAAATAATTTATCCCAAACGATTCTGTGGATGACCCTTTCATGTTCTCGCAGACCCCCTGTGTACTTACAGCGCAACTTGTCCACAATTTTGCCTCCACACATGGTTGCCAGCATTGCTTTCATGGAGAACACCGTCAACTTGCCATGGCTCTCGCTGCACAAACACAATTTCCATTCAACATCCGTGTTCTGCTGTATCTAGTATGTATATAAAATACAATTCATAAATCTAAACTGGATATCAGGTCAGGACAGTATAGGACAACATAGGACAGGATGGGTAGAACAGACCAGGCCAGCAAGATCTGTGATTTTGTTGTTGTGATGTTTTGTAAGGCTGAGTGCACCTGTCATAGGTGGCCACCATGAAGTTGAGCAGCAGTCCGATGGACTGCTCCACGTTGATCTGGTGCGTGGTTGGCAGCCGCTTGTTGAGCTGGTAGTAGATGGAGGACAGGATGGTCTCCAGCCGAGACACGTTGATCTCGGCGTGGTGCTCCAGCGTGTTGAGGCCGTTGTCTCGGAAGGCCTCGATCATGTTCCACACGTCCACCAGGTGTACTGAGGCCACCAAAAAAAGAAGTAAGGCTGTAATAAATAGTTTTAGCGTTTAGCAGGTCAGGACAACTCACGATTGCACCGCTTCTGCACGAATCGTAGCTTGCACGCTGTCCTGTATGTCGACAGTCGGATCACGTCAAAGTTTTGAGCTCCTGAAAACAAGAAACAAACAAACAAAAAAAAACGTTTTATTTTAGCTTTCATTCTACTCATACAAGTGTACAAAGAACGGAAGCCTAATCCACTGGTGTCTACTCACTCATTTCCATGAAGAGCTGCCTCTTCTCCACGGCGGCCTTGCCTCGCTTGCTGCCCTCCTCGATCATCCTATGGCAGGGTAGAGAAAGAACATTTACTTTATAGTACTCCATATCATTCAATGTCATAAAGACCGTTGTGGTTTGAATAGTGACAAAATTGGGAGCAAAAGAGTCACTCAGGATTTTGATTAGATGATGCTAAGCTAAGAGTGGTGACCACCGGCAGCCGCTGCCAATGCAAAAAATGAAACATGCTAGCACAATAAACAAATGAGTCCTGTCTGACAATTTGTTGCTCATCTGAAGTGTAGGAGGTCTTGTAAGTGGGTTATTTTTAGCCTTTCCAAAGTTCACAGCGAGGCTGTTTGTTTTTCCATTGGCTAAGCTAACAGGTTGGTGATAGCTAGCACTTGACAGATCAGGTAGTTGTACCTGTCGGTGGCTCAACGTTGCACAAATGGAAACTCTTTCAACAATGAGCCTGGGAAAAAAAAGACAGAGATGTCAATCAAAGTCCCGCATTGAAATAAAATAGAGTTTATGCACAAATAGCATAGAAATTATAACAAAATAAATGTATGTTTTATGTGCTGCTGTATTAGAACACATGTTACGTGGTGATTATTATGCATACAAAAAATACAGTCATTATATATGTATAATATTAAAATGCACTATCATGATGGTTAATAGTTAAATGTTATTTGTTTTATTTTTCATCTTTTTATGTTTTAAATACGTTTAAAATAAAGATATCAATCAATCAATCAATCAATCAATCAATCAAATAAAGTGTAAGTACAGGCCGTATGGAGGATTTATGGAATAAGTGTTAACTATAAAATAGGTCATGTATTTTTTTAGTTAAAAAAATCTAGACTGATTGCAGTCACCAAATGAAAATACTAATTATTTGAGTATAAAAATTCTAATAAAATGTTGGTGGAAAGTGTAGTGCTGATTTGCACTCAAATCATATGAAACATACTTATGTAAAACCGTCTTAGTGAAAAAAATCTACTCTAATCATAAAATCTAAACGACAAAGGCACAGAAACTAGACACATTTTAGCAAATGCAAAATGGTACCCCTACAAACTTGAGATGTATGATATTGATTGCAAATATGCATGGGCTGTATATTTTGCTGTGCGGGATAATTGATTTCAGTGGAGGCTTGTTGGATGGATGAATAACGAGTTGATTTATGCTGTCAAGAACTGAGTGCATAGAAAAAGCCCCCCAGTTTTATGACATAATAAACGACGGCTGTGCGAATGACATCATCGCTGCTGATGTTGCTGCTGCTGCTTCAAGGTGCATTCACGTACAAACCGCACCTTCAGCATCCAGTTGACGCTGCTCTGCGGTATCTCGCAAAAAAAATCACCCGTGTAGCGGCCATGTCGCGCACACGGATCCCCAGTTTCTCCATCCGTGACATCATAGCACTATCATCCCGAATAACGTGTGATTCATTCACCGACCTGCGTCGAAGTCCCTACTGCGGAAGCTGGCCTCCAATCCCGCAGTTAAAGCTCCGTCAGCATCCTCCGCTGCATCAGCACCAGGATGGAGGTTCCCCGAAAAAGAAAAAAAAAAGGAGAGCGAGAGGCAGAGAGACAGAAAAGATCGTGCCACTCTTCTCAGTCTCACAGCAATCTGCGTGATGACCGTAAGAAGCGTCTTGAACGACCGTCCGTCATCGTCGTCTCGGTTCTCTCCGGTAGCCCCCGGAGCACTGCGGCGGTGGTGGCCTGGCACACGGACGTGCAGCTCGGCATAGCCAGCGAGCCAGGCAGCGGAGGCGGAGATGCCATGCGCGGTCGGTCACCTGCTCCTCAGCACGCATGCGTGCAGCCGCGCCGTTTAAAGGCGCACCGCCACACTGCTCCAACTATATAGGAAATCAAGAAATACATAATCACATGTATCATGAAATAATTTCTCTTTTCACTGTCTGATATTGAAACAGAACATTATTTCACTTTTCTGGGATTTAATAATGTACTATATATATATACTATTTTTATTTAAACAATGTTTATTTCACAATTAAGTTATTCCAACATGTATTTGTACGTAATTTGATTGCAAAATAGAGCAAATCACCACATATTCTCAGCTCAGACTGCGCAACTGGGGATCTTTTTTTGTATCGGCTGTAAAACTCACCTAATGGTTGTGCTCAAGTGAAAGCAAAGGCATTCTTGCTTTGGCGCCACCTAGTGGTTTCTTGGAGTAAACAGTTTTAAAAGTAATTCACTTAGTATGAAGAATTTGGTTGCTTTTTTCTTCACACTCCTTTAATTTCATTATTTAAAATGTTACAAATTTCATGATAAATTCATGCTCATTTTAAAATTGTATCTGTCAGTAATTGTCACAATAGTTTTTTTAATGTAAAATTATTTTCATCAAATGAACTCCTTCATCGCTAATTGAATTACAACTAACATATTTGCATTCTATTGCATTAATAATTACTTCACCAAATGTTTCATCTGTTGGGGAGGCCAAAAAAACAGTGAACATTTACATATATATATTTTATTCATAATAGTCTAAAGCCTTTGATAAAATACACTTGTTTTTTTACACAATCAGGCTGATAACATTACATTCACCTGATTAGAACGGACAACAAAATGACATTTGAGTCTTACAATGGTAGACATTGACCTTTTTCCTATTAAGGAAATTTTTTTAATTATTATTTTGTATTTGGGGGTTAAATTTATAAAGATTTTTGTACCTCAAAATTCCAAATCCCCCAAAAACAAATGCATTACAGTCACATAATTTGTTTTCCGATTATTTTTCAATATTTCAGGAGGGCTTGTCATGAAACTAACAACATGAAATGACTAAACGTGTCTCTCGTACTTAGAGCTCCCGATTTAACGGATACATGAAAAATTCTCGCCTATCCACACAAATGTAGACATATCTAAAACACATAAAACACATGTCACGTATATATCTGGGTGCTTAAGACCTCAAAAAGCTATGGTGGCCTGTCAGGTCCCCACAAAAAAAGACCCAAAAATGGAGGGAGAAAAAAAAAAGTACATACCCTGTTGATTTTCAAACGCAAATATATTTTTATATTAAAATATATTATTTAAAATATATTACTTTGTTTTACAAGACATTTTAAACTTGGATATAATTAGTTTCTTTTTAAGGTGACTTTGGCGTTTTTGCTATTGCACCTGCAGGAAATGTTGCGTGCGTGTTTCAAAGCCAAGTGCTTTATCGCGCGTTTCCATATCGCACCACAAATAAATCGCGCGGTGCCAAATTAAACACAACGGCTGCTGATTTGAAAGAAAACATTTACATCCAGGCCATGGCCTTAAATATTTACAGAAAAAAAGGAGGGAATCGGACGGTCTTTCTATATAAATGAGCCCTCAGTGAGTTTTAATTGCTAAATGCTCGTGCTACTTTTTAATTGGGATTTGTTTGTGCAGTCGTAATTTATTTGAATAAAGTGTAACATAGAAAAAAAATGCTTTTAAAAATCTATATATGAATCTTGGTGAGTCTCCCGTGTCAATACAAAACAGTTGCACTTTTCCTCAGTGTATGTGCAGGACAAACACCAACAAGGAGGTATTTTATACACCGTGATTATCGTGAACGCCCTTTTTTGCCTTTAAACTGACATAGGCCCGATAGTAAAATAAAACGTGTTAAAAATGCTAAAACAGTCTTGAGGTTCTATAAAAATAATCGTCCCAGCCCCTCAATTTACTCGCTTAAAAAATGGTTTTCATAAATCTCTATTTTAAAAATATATATCACGCTAACGCTAAGTGCAAACATTGTCAGATTGGATCCGACCTGACTACCGATTAGATTAAGAATGGATATTTCAAAAACGTCATCCGTTTTCGAAAGGAGCTGGAACCTTTCCCGGCTGACTCTGGCGACATGCGCAATGGATTGCTTTACCAGCCAGTCTTACTCACATATTCAACTTCAGGGTGAAAGTTCAGGGTGTACTTAAAACGTTCAAGTTGAGGATTCAAAAGTTTGGGGAAGAACAAATGAGGTTACCCTGTTACGCTTGTAGTGCATTTTCGCTTCATCCTGAAGCTCCACCCAAAAGTCGGCTTGCAAGTCGCCATTTGTCAATTCAGGGGAACGTACGTATCTTTCGCAAGTCGCTGGAAAAACTCTCCTCAAAAAGCCCTGTCGAATAGAAAAATAGTGCACGGGCATCATCTGGCAGTAAGTTGGTGCTGAGGAACTAGGTTGAGGTGAGAGGTCTAATCGCGAAATAGTGCTTTGGCGCCATCCCACGCCAACTGTAAGCAGGGGTGCACATAAGTCAAAGCATTTTCATTTTGTGGGGTGGAGCGGAGCGGCTTGAGTCCCTGAAAAAGTAGCCCTCGAGGACCGGAGTTGAACACCTGTAATTTAGAATCTTCAATGAAGCTAAGGCGGGTTTTTGGAATGTGGGAGGAATCCAAAGCAACTGGCGAAAACTCGCACAACCACGGGGAAACAAGCAAGCACCACGCAGGGAAGGATTAGGACAGAGATTCTGAGCCTGAACCTCCGGTGTGCTAACCCCTCGTCCAGTGTAAACCTCACGGCAAGCGCTCCGACCCGAGCGTCATCGTACCACCAGACACGAGACGCACAGCTCAGATGGTCCGATGCAGTCGTGGTGGCAGAAGGCCCCGCAGCCTTTGCACATGATCATGGCCTTAAGCCGACAGTAGCACTTGGACTGTGTGTCCTCCATGCCGGCAGCCTCCATGAAGGATGGCTCCGGCGGTGCCGGCCCGCTGGGGTCACCGGAGTCCAAGGCGCTGGCGGCTGCAGGGATGGTGGTGACAGTCACCGAGAAGGACATGACGCTCCCGCCGTCTGGCGCCGTTTCGCCGCCGCCAGCGTTGTGGTTCAAAGTGTGCGGTACAGACACACTGATGGTTCCACCGTAGCGGGACGACAGCGATTCCTGATGGATGGGCATCCTCGGAGTCGGGAAGGCAGACGGTCGTTGGTGACTGGGCTCTTTGAGTGGAAGGTATGGCTCAGCTTTTCCTTGATTGCAGACTTGCTTGTGGCCTGGGATCTTGTCGTCTGTCGCATTTTGCTCACATCCCAGCTCGCTTTTAATGGGCGTACAAGGCAGAAGGCTGTCGGCTTGCTTGCGCCTGCTCACGGACAATCCCCGCTGCTCCATTTTAGATTCATATGTCCCCTCTGGCGCCGCCTCCTGGCCATCCGCCGCTTCTCTCTTCAGACCGACCACATCGGGTAAGGCGGCTCGGTGGGGCCGTTTGCTCTCTGAACCTCGGCCGTACGTGGACACGTTGAGGAGATAGTGTCCTGACATGGCGGGCCTCGACGTCCTCTTGTGGCCCAAGAATCCAACGGATATCCGCGGTCGGTCCACGTGTTCCTCGCCGTGGAGCGCTTGATGTCCACCGTGTTGAATTCTCCTCTCCATCAGAGTCTGTAAGATCTGCTCCTGAGTGTCTTTGTCCAGAGGTTCCTTGGGATACCTGTTGTCATTGGCGAAGGACCAGCCGGTGGTGTTGCTCTGGTGTTGTTCGGGACCGCCAATGGTCTTCTCCTTGCCGGAGTGTAAATTTGACATCTGGGTCTCCACCTTGCCGAGTGGTTTGGGGAGGATCTGCTCCAAAGGGACTTCTTTGCCTTGCAAGAGCCTGGCGACCAGCGGGTTGTTCGCAGGGATGCAGAAGCTGCTACGGGTGGATCCACAAGGGGTTTCCTGACAGCCGGTTGCCGAGTCTGAAAAAGTGCCAGACGGTTGCACGTGGACTGTTCTGACGTCCGGAATGTTTAAGGGGCTGACTGGATTGAGGGAGTCCTGCGGGTGAGACGGTGGTGTGCTGGTGGTGTTAACAGATAACCTGGCAGAGGCCTGTGGCGATGTCGGCCTCGGGAAATGTTTCGTCGGCTCGACGCTGCCTGCACCTTGCCCAGACTCGGGCCGAGCAGCCCTGAAGGCAGCGGCCGCCGCTGCTCGTTGCGCTCGTGCAAGCTGAGCTTTGGCTTTGATGTCTGCCAAAGTGCGAGCGCCGGTGCGAGTCGGGCTGCTGATGGAGACAGGCAGAGGCGTCCTCGGCGACACGTCGTTGGTAAGAGTTCTTGAGACTGGAATCTGAAACCAAACAAGTAAGTGAGGGTGGATCGACAGTCAACAGGAAGTAAACAGTCTTAACTCGTTGATCCCAGCATGTAAATAGTCAGACCTGACATCTGAATACAAGCGAATTCCTAACCAAGATTTGTATTTACAAATTCACTTTGGTTTGGACTGTCTGTTTTGTTCAGTCCAAGTTACTCTTTTCTTTGTTGAAAAAAGAAGAAAAGAAAATGCTACCAAAGTAAGTAGCGCAAGAGTAATGCGGTCACAGGAATCCGTTGTGGCTGTTTTCATTTCAAGTTTACAGCAATTGACGTCTAAGTTTCAAAGGCATATATCGAGTGTCGGAGCGGCTGAAAGAAAGCAAGGTAGGGGCTAATGCACTGCACCCATCGACCACCAATGGGCAGTCGCTGCCAGTGGGAGACATCTTCCTACCATGAGTGGCGGAACTCTCTGGCTGCCGGCCGAGGTAGGCGCGGCCGGGCTGGGAGTGGATGACGCCGGAGGGGAGACAGAGGAGACGGACGACACTGAGGAAATGGAGGACATGCGCTGTCTTTTTTCCGGCGTGGCCTCATCCTCCGGCACGCCCACAGGCTTTCTTTTCTGTTGTTCTGAAGCGCCTTCTGGCTCAGCCTTTGTCTCTGCAGGAGGCTTAACCCCAGACGTCAGTGGATCCTCCATGACGTCCATTCGAGCTTGAGGAAGAGGCCTCATATTGGGAGGAGACTGGGGCAGTTCCACTTTGTTTTCTTTCTCGCTCGGCGTCTTTGTGGTGAGGCGCTCATCGCGCTCTTTGGGTACTGCTCCCAAGGTCGGCGCGGGCATCTTACGCTCCTCAGCTTGCTGAGAGCGTCTGGTTTTCATCTGTTCTGGGACATAAAGAGATTCTCTCGAAGGAGGTTGCGTTTTCTCCATTGATGACATGGTCTTTGAGTCTTTGACCTCGTTGTTCCGGCTGCACCGGTCCTTGATGGTGTTAGCCTCCTCCGACACTCGGGCCAGCTGTCTTGGCTGACGTGGCTTGGGCTCCCATTTTAGATTGTCTTTGGCCAACTCTTTAGATTCCTCAAGACTGAGTCCAGAACTAGGTAGGGAAAAAAATGGAGTGGCATGAACAATAAACCACTTCAGGTCACAGGCGGGAGTGAGTTTCGAGCAAGTCCCAAGTTAATGTGGCAAGAATCAAGCAAGTCATCATCATCTCCAGTCAACCTACTTTTCGCCGTAGTAGCTCTCAAAGAAGGCTTCTTTCCAGTGCTCAACTCTCTTCTCCTTTTCGATTTCCTGGCGCATCCGCAGCTGCAGCTCTGGAGTAAATTCACCTGACGAGAAAAAAGAAAAAAGTCCTTGGTGACCCATCCCGGGATGGCGGCGGGATGGCACCATCATGGGTCAGGCAGGGGCAGTCGCGCTCACCCTCGGCCAGCCGTTCTTTCCATGACTGCGCCGCCGATGTGAAGAATTCGTTGTTCAACGCCGAATTCGTGACTTTGAGGAGGCCATCCGTGCAGGCCTGCTGGAGAAGAGCCGCGCATCAGTATCGCAGACGGTTAGCGTGCAAGAAGAGCCGAGGTACCTGCTGGTCTACTTGGGGAAGTAGTCGCAGCAGCCTCTGCTGGCAGTCTGGCGGCAGGACGGAGAAGGTGTGCTTGTTGATGATGGCTCGCAGGTTGGTGTTGACCAAAATGGAGTCTGGGGTCTCCACGTCGATTTTGCACCTGTTACGTTTTAGGTGGCCTGTACGGCAAAAAAAGCATGGCTCAAAAACTGGGTTCTCTGTTTCTGACAGAGTTCCTTAATTATGGCGGCGTAACATGAAATTGTATGCAAGCTGGTCGTGTGCCGTTTTTCTTTGGACGTTACCTGCACTGAGACGACGTGGCCTCTGAGAAACCTTCCTGGGGCCGCTGGCAAGGCAGAGATCTGCGAATGACGTTCATTAGCAACAAGAAGTTTGGCTGGCGGGCCCTAAACATGGGCGACCCACCGGTCTTGGCGGCTATGTTGTCAGCCATGTCTTTGATGGTCTTCAGCAGCAGCCTGGATGTGGATGCGCTGGGCATGGCCGCCTGCCTGCGTTGGTTACGCTGTTGCTGCTGCTTCAGGGCCTCCAAAGCAAACGCGAAGCAAGAAATTCAACAATGTAAGACCAAAACTATTTTCTTCACCTCTAAGCAAGCGGCGGCCCGTGACAGCACTTGAAAAGAGTGATTACCTGTTTGAGGGCTTTCTTGCTGTGCTTCTGCGAGGGCGAGATGAGCTTGGCGGTGATGGACGGGGACGAGCAGCGAGGCTGCGGCGACGTCGGCTGGGAGGGAACTGTTGAGACGCCAAAGGCAGATGTTACAAAAGATAGTTCCTGAGAGCGACACGCCCGCTGTGTCCTTTGTTTGGATGAAACCAAAACCACAGCGGGAACACAGAAACGCCCGCCCATGGGATTATCGTGCAGATAATAACGACACGTAAACATGCTCACTGGGACGATTTTTAGGAACAATCTCTGCAGACCTCTTTTCTTGTAACATCACTTTTTTGGAGTAGAGCACAGAAATGTTGTCTTTACATTTCAAACGCAATAGAGGTGCTAAACACAACTTTCAATACCGTTGTCTCGGAACTCAGTCAGCTGAGCGGTTCACATGGCTGCGTGCGATTACCTGGCCGCATCCAGCGTCTCCTCCTGCCTTCCTGAGGCCCGCTATTGTTTTCAGAGCTCCGTGAGTCAGAAAGATTTTCGCTGCTCTCCTCGGATTCTTCCTCCGACAGCTCGGTGGCCACCTCAGCGATGTCCTTCTTCAAAAAACACACGAATTGGCTGCGGCACACCTTTTTTTGGTCTATCTAGGACTTCAAGCTGACCTTCAAGGTGTATACGCCCATCCTGCCTGGAACTTTGTAGAAGATGCCCTCCTCTCCACGAGAGTTTGTGTGCAGCATTGCATTCAGACAGGCCAACGGGGATGTTCCGCTTCATTCGTCATCAGGCGAGAGGGCGAAATCGTTAGCCTTGTTTGCTAGCTATCAAATGGTTTTTAGCATGCTGCGACAACCGATACAAAATAATGTGTCTGTAGATTATCAGTCATTCATAAACATGGTAATCACCAAAGCTTAAAAACAAAATACCGGACCACATTATTAGTCCTATCTGAAGGATTTACTTCTCAAGCATTTAGCTTTTGCTTTAATTGGGTTTTAAGCCCGCTAGAGATGTGCGGGCTCCCTCTAGTGGCGGTACGTGGAACAACACATCCCCAAAGCTAGTACAGTGCATTATTTACATCGGGGCTGTGAAACTTGTTTTCAGCGCGGGCCACATTGTAGGAAGGGCTCTATGTAGACTGTACATATAATCACGCCTAAGTGTAATGCTAGGAAATAAAACAACAATGTTTGATATGTACCTTTGTTTTAAGTTCAAAGTTTAGTTCACATAAGGTACAACCAGGGAACAAAATCCCAAACTCACATTACCTGCAGTGACCTACTAAAATAGCATACTTCCAAACTTTGTTTTACAATTACCGTTGGGTTTGAAGGCAACAGACGGTCTTTATGCAATTTACGGTACTATGGGACACATTGATATTAGTAAAGTCATGCCAAACAGTGAGCTTGTTAGATATGTGGGGGGGGTCTAACCTGTTCTTACCTTCTGGATGAAAACAGTGACAATGATATGGAGAAAACAAAAGAAATGAAAACAATTAGAAGCGTATTTGAAATGACAAGAAATGTGAGCAATTTGCTGTGGTGACGATAAAGACAACACGGGTGAAAATGTACATACTGTTATTGTTATTTTACCTTATCTCTTTAAGTCTTTCTCTTTGGATGACCTGCAAGATTTCTTTATGGCTCATGGGGGTGTTGGGGTATTTTTCCAGCACCTGAGAGTTGAGGTGGAAAAAAAAAAACATGAATTTATGAGGTACACCTGCACAGCTAGTACAAAAGCTGAGACAGACCTTTTTAGAATTATACATCTGGGTGACAATACCAAGCCCATCAAACAAGTCATTTACATGTACATTCAAGCATTTCAAAAAGTACAGAGGTTCCCCATGCCATTGTGCACCTCTGGACACGACTGCGCCCTGATAGCCAGCCTGTTGAGCAGTGTAATTTTTAACATACGCTTAGCTCAGACCTGGACCTCCAATATGGCCGACAAACGACGACCGATCACGTGATAAGGAGCTAAGTATTCACTAGTTGGAATTTAACTGTTATAACCGGTGTCATATATAGTTGAGCTCCATGCCAAAATCCAACTCTATTGGTCTGTGCAATAAAACTTTAGTTATCAAATCTAGTGTCAGTACATAATAACTGCACTAATGCTAAGAGTCATGCAATCGACTGGCAGACTGTTTTGACTCCATTAGCACTCCTTGCTAACTGTCAAGAGGAACGTTCCAGGCTTCTCGTGTCACTATTACGTTTAAACAATGACATTACCAGCATTACATAATACATTATACATTTTGTTATAATGTGCTTTAGTGACGTGTTAATCGTTGTTTTTGCGACAAAACTTCGGAAAATCGAAGTAGCATATCGGGCTAGCTGGGTTAGCTCTCGCGCCCCTCGCGACGTAAGTCGACTCAGCTCCTCGACACACGTACGTACATCACGTTACGTGCACAAACAACTTTATTGATCGGGTCATTGGTGACACCTGTCTAATGTCATACACACAAAGCCTGCTGTGCGTGTCTGTCTTGCGTGGACGTTGTACAACTGGTGTCACGCAAGTGGGTGCGTTGGAAGGCCACACATGACATATTTGTACCGTCTTTGCGGCTTCCGCCCACGTCCTTCCTTTCTTCTTCTTTTTCTGTCGCTCCCTCATCGTCGTTGTTGTTGTTGTTATGCAACGCTCGTCTCTAGTTGAACCGACGATATCGCCGCCAACGACGCGTAGGCCCCACTATGTCCACCATATTGGATTTTACTGTAAAAAAGGTGGGGGGGGATCACGTGATCGCCTCCGACTGACGTCATGCTACTGTACTTGTGTCACTCTAATCGACTCTGCTGCTGTTTGCAAATCAACTGATTTTTAAATTAAAAGTACGGCTATGCATTTATCAATCTTTTAATGTTATTCATTTTACAACATTGATTTATTTTTGGTAATTTTAGGCACATTTTTTTCAAAAGTGCTGTTTTTTTCATCAACATTTTTATTATCACATTTAAGTACCATACAGTAAATTTACTTGTGACAATGTTGCTCATGTATAAAAATAAGGCAGCTAAATAGCCAGCGCAAGCATTTCTCATACAAACCATATTTGCCTCACCGTAGCAAGCAATACATGTCAATATCACCAATACAGGACTCCAAAATGTGCAAATGAAAGGCTAAAAACATGGAAGCTTTGGCTGTGCTTTTTGCTGACATCCACTTTGTTAGGAAGTAGCATTAATGTAGTAGATCCTCATGCTGACCGGCGTCGTTGTAAATATGCGGTGCCAAATCCTACTCAGGGGCTGGTTCGAAGCGAGGCCTCGGGTGCGAGATAGACGGCCGAGCAGGGTCTGGGTCTGTGACACGGACCCTGAGGGAGTGACGTCAGGGCGGTGGATGACGCGGATGACGAAATGCACGTCGCTTGTGGGGCCTGATACCTAAAATGCTCAAAGAAAATAAATTCTGGAATTGCGTGACAAAAGAGTAGTGCTCAATATTTCCTAAACATTTTTTTAAATATTCACTTTATATAAACATAGATTGTCTGTTATGATTATAGATTTTTTAAATTCATTAGCAATTTCTATGGTTGTTTAGGAACAGTCGTAGTATTCCAATGTAATGATTTCTAGTTGTGTGTAATGTATGTGTGTGTGTGCGTGTGTGTGTGTGTGTGTGTGTATTAGGGTATTTATAAAGTTCTTGGCATTTGTTAGCAATTTCTATGCCATTTTATTTAATTATTATTGTCATTAGTAGTCGTGGTGGTATTTCATCATGATAATGATCTCACCAGGATTTTGACTTCCTGAGCCGTGTCGATGACTGGGTCCTCTCCCGCATGACGACATCCGACCCGCATGACGACATCAAGCTGGGGGAGAAGACCCTCTCCAATCGAGACCCGTGAAGGTTGAGAGTGAACATGCTGGGCGGAGACACGTCCAGTTTCAGTAGCATGACGTTTTCAGCCTGGTAACACACACGTACGCACACACACACACCATCAGATGATAGTATTACACTTCATATTTTGTCTGTACAAACAGCAAGCGCTGACCTGATATCTGGACGGGGCTCCCGTTGCCGTGGCGACGGCCGCTTGTGCATGCTGGCTGATTGGACGCTTGTATCCCACGGCGGACAGAGGCCTTCGCTTCACTCGAGTGGCCGTGCTAGTGTGCACATGTGGGCAAGTGAGTATTTTTTTTTTTTATGGCAAAGTAATACTAAATGTTTGCAAATGTTTCTCAGTGAAATAGTTTCATCCTATTCTTGTGTCACGGTCATATTCAGTACGGGATGCGGTTTTCTCTATGGTACCTTTCCAATGGGATGACCGACATCAGCCTCCACTGATCTTCCTCTTCGTCAAAGTGAAGTCTGTTGATCAGCTTCTTCTTTTCGGCAGGGGGGACAAAGTTCTCCATCAAGAGGGATCTGAAAATTGGCACCCCCACCAATTAGGTGCAGTTGAAGTCATGGTCATATCTAAGTGGAGAACATCCCACAATAATCATTACATGAGCCGCAATAATATCCGTCCTCACTTGAATTTGAGCTCTCGGGTGAGTTCATCCTGCGTCTGCTCCAGTTCCTGCCTGGTCGCGACGTGCTCGTCCATCACGTCACGCGTCTCGGCCCAAACTAGCTGCAGTTTAGTGTACAGCTAAATGTGCGCACGCCACAGGAGACAACAGCAAAGTCAAGACTTGCATCGACAGTAGTCATGAAATGGAATCTGGATGGGCCAAACAAGGAAAAAAAAAGAAAATTACGAAGAACAAAAAGACAAAATGTTTGATGGAAAAAGTGCTGTTGATTTATATAAAAAAATAAAATAAAATAAAAAATCCTATACAATCTACCCGTTCTGACCTTCCTCAGCTTCTTGGTCTTCATCTCCACTTCCTGCTGCAGTGAGGAGAAGGTTTCCCTCATCTCCAGTGTCTCCTCGTCCCGCAGCATCACCTGCTGCTGCATCTGCCGCTCCCGGCAGATCTTTGAAGAAGAAGAAAAAAAAAAACATCGCTCGCTCAGTCACTCGCTGCAATTGTCAGCAGACGTTTGAGCAAGATGTTTTCTCACCTGCTCGGCGATCTCCTGCCGTTTCTGTTCAAGCAACTTTTGTTGCTCGTTGGTGTGATCCATGATGGTCTTGCCTCCTTCAAGCAATTTGCTCTCCATAGCCTAGCCACAAACATATTTTTCAAGTAAGTTTTCGAGTAAAAAAAGTGCTCTGCCGCCACCTTGTAGCATCCATAAGCAATTGATTACTGCTGTTTTGGGGTCTACCTTGTACTTCTCGATGATCTTCTCCACAGCCTCCTGATCCCACTGTCCGTCATCCGTTTTCCCAGCAGAGTGTCGCCACTTCATCGAGGGCCCGCCACTATCTTCCCCCTCGTCCTCCTTCCAAAGTTGCGTGAGGTCCCTGCTGAGTCTCTTGCTTTCCCTCCGCCGTTGCCGCCTTTCCTTGGCCAGGGCACCTCGCTCCTCCAGGAGGGCCTTGAGTCTGGCAATCTCCTTTTGGAAGTCCCTGAGAAGGACGGCCTCTGGGTCCTCATTGACACGGGGCTTGTTCTTGATGTTCTTGGCCCGGCCGGCGTACCTCAGGGTGGCCAGAGACTCGTGGCGGTCACGCTCCGAGGGCCCTACTGTGGCGATCATGACCGTCTTGGCATTGCCGCCCAACGAGTCCCGCAGGAGCCGGGTGAGTTTGGAGTCCCTGTAGGGGACGTGGCCCCCCTTGCCGTCCGCTAACGCCGAGATGACGTTACCCAAGGCAGACAGTGACAGGTTGATCTTGGCTGCCTCACGCAGGCGGCCGCCTTGGGCGCCAGTCCGACTCTGGCGCTCACTCCCGGCCAAGTCCACCATGTTGAGGCGCCCCACGCGGACCGGGTCTTCAGACTCTGACCCACATTCAACCGTCACAGCGAAGATGGCGTGCGAGCGCGAGCTACACCGGTTGGCGTTGGTGGCGCCCACCGAGCGGGAACGGTCGCCCAGCATCAGTAGGTGGTGCATCTCAGCCGGGTCCTTGGTGACCACCCAGGACAGATCCTTGACGTAGACACCCTCCTGTGGGCTTTCCTTCAACTCCAGTTTTCGGCCTCTTTCCACTGAAAAAATAATAAGATTTGTTCAACTACATGGGTTTCCTCTCAGAATAGCGATGAAGGAGCAGGGAATGATGAATGAATGATCCTGAATGCAGTGACTGTGCTCCAAATCATTCCCTACTCCCTAATCTCTACAAAGCAATTGATTAACTATCTGGTCCACTATTCAAAAAATGCAGAGGCTGTGTTTGGAGTAATTCTCTTCCTTGTCACAGCAGATAAAAAATATAGGCCTGTAAGCACTGTCTGATTGTCTCCATGTGTTGTTGAATCATTTGTGATCGACGCTACCTTTATTACTTTTGTCTATTTTCAAGGAAGAACTTTAGGGGGTATAAGTGAGAGGAAACAATCCAATATTTGACAGAAAAGTACACATTTTTTCAATCACTTTTGAGTGAACAACTACAAACATAGTTATTATTCTGAATGATCATCATCACTGTATGCTTACTCAGCAGATCCCGGATCTCCTCCTGGTAGATCTCCAAGTAAGAGGACCGGACCAAGTACTTCTGTCCCCGGGTCCGAGAGATGTGCGCGAAGATGTGGTAGAAGGCGTTGGGGATGACGCCCCGCTTCTCCGGGTCGGCCGGCACCCCCCTCATGGTCCAGGTCTTTCCCGTCCCGGTCTGGCCGTAGGCAAAAACCGTGCCATTGAAGCCCAGCAGAACCGAGTCCACCAGGGGTCTGACTGCGTTGTCGTACACCTCGCTCTGGGTGGACCCCCAGCCGAACACTGAATGGAAGGTGAACTCCTTAGCGGGCTCGCCGGGTGGCGCGCTCGGGTTACGGACACAGATGCGGCCCAACTCGGCGTCCACTTCCAGGATGGTGCGTCCCTTCTCGGCAGTCGCCTCCTTGTTGCTGGGCGGCCGGCAGCGGACCACCACCCGGACCGACTCGGACGCCTTCCCCTTGTTGGACATGGTACGGGGAAAATTCGCTGGATGCACGGAGGACCGCGCCTACTTTCTTTTTTCTTTCACGCTTTCATTCATGAGGCTGCCTCACGGTGAACGCCCGTATCCGTATCCGTGACGCAGGCTCCGCAACCCGGCTCAGAGGATGACAACACGCCGGTGTCAACAACTGCAGCTCTGGCACACGCCCTGATGACGACGACAACGGACAATGGCAGGCGAGACAAACACACGTGACCCGCCCACCACCATTCACGTCACTGCAGCACGGAACGAACCCGCTATCCGCCCGTCATGTAATGCTGTATTTCTTGCATAATATTACCAGTTTCTTCCCAAAATTGGTTACTAAAACGTATTTTATATATTATATATTTGCCCATAACACTAAAAAAATTTCCTTACCTTGCCACCGGCCAAACACATACAAATATTCAAGTTTATTTTTTTTTTTTAGTGAAGTACGTATTTGAGTTTTTACCATATGCATAATACAATAAAATTTAAATAGATTAACAAATAATTTTAAAAAGCTATTTCCCATTTTGTTACATTTCAGGCACTATAAGTAATTTCATATGCATACAAAACACAAAAAGCCTTTGATTCAATAACAAAATGTATTTAAGGCCCTACATTTACATGATCAATCCCATAACATTTTTAAATGTACAAAACAAACACTACCTGCCATCCTGGTACATTCCAGCGTGAATTATTATATTCTTTCGGAATATTTTAATGCACCTATATCACCGACTACGTGTGTGTTGATCTGGTAAAAATGAAAAGCATCCAATTCTTGTGGTGAGGCACCTTGTTGATGTGGTCGACTGCATTCGTGTTAAGCGGCGACAGGCCAAAGGCAACGAGTGGTTCATTTGTGAAATTTCTTTGTGGAGTCGCTGGCGTGATCCAGGAGGAGCTGGCACGGCGTGAAGTGATCCCCATAGACCGCCTCGTACCTCCGCATCTTCTCCACCAGCTTGTCGGCGCCAAAGGTGTCGACAAAGCGGAACGGGCCTGGAAGTCCGGATGGAGACGTGAACTCTCATTATTTGCAAATACAAACACGTTTCCTTTCTGCATTTACAGAAAGTGATAAACATGAACACTTTTTTTTTTTTTTTTTTTTTTTTATAAATATGTCCACTTTATACATGGTGTGACAACAGAATAAGAAAGTCTGACCTCCAAGGCAGGGGGGGAAGCCCAAACCGAAAACGGCGCCGATGTCTCCCTCCAGGGCGCTGTTCAAGATGCCTTCTTGTAAACACAACACCGCCTCGTTGACAAAGCGAGAAACCAGTCGGTATTGGACGTCATAGTCTGACGAACTGAAAAAAAATAATGATTTGGAATGAAGGGGAAGACGCTTTCAGAATGGAACCGCAGCTCAGTAATTTCATTGACGAGCATGAACTAACACAGCAGGGTTGGGAGCGATTTTGTATTTCTCCAGGATTTCCCCTATCTCCGGATTGACGTCTTTGGATTTCAGGCCTGGCTGGTACACGTAGCAACCCTTTCCTGACTTGCGACCTAAAGAAACAAACAAAAAAAAATCTTCATCAATATAACATTTTGGAAAATCAGACAAAAGCATTGCTGTTCCACTTTATATAGACCATAACTAAATGAGTAAAACTGAATAATTTATTAGTGTGATACCTGGGCTTTAAATTGTGTACTTTTATTTTTTTTAGAAAATTACTTTTCTAAACAAAATTCGTAATGCTACAAGATTAGTTATTTTCAACAAAAACTCAAAAACTACAAATATAAAGTTGGTTATTAAAGTCAAATTTGAGAAAATGAGTCGTCCTTTGAGAATACAGTCAAGTTGAAAAAACGTTTTCAAGTCAAGGAATGACTGACCTTTGAATCCCATGTCCACCAGTGTCTTCAGGACTTGCACGTCGCCACCGCCGAAGCGCGATCCGAAAGCCTTGCCCAGGTCCTCAGCCACGTGGGCAGCCACATCGATGCCGACTTCGTCAATGAGCGTGGCAGCGCCCACAGGGAAGCCGAAGCTGGTGGTGAGCGCATCCAGCTTCTTGGGGTCCGCCCCTTCCTGCGGACGACCGACCGCACGATGAGGCCAACATGCTCAACATTTTGCGAGTTTATTGAAAAATCCTGACTGCTACTGGAGATTATCCTGAACTTGAAATCGCGACGTGCACTTGAGCAAAGCGCGATACGACAAACCTGAAATACTCGCACGGCTTCAGCCAACATGGGCGCTAAACAGCGTGTGGTGTAGAATCCTGGTCCGTCCTGTAGACACAGTCGCTTCCATGTAATTGCTGCACACTTTTTTTTCTTAAATTCTCCTGAAATATGTCCAAGAAAGCCTCACCCCGACCACGATGATGACTTTGCCCTGCTTGAGCCCCACAGCCACCGCCGACGCCGTGGTGTCCTTGGAGGTTTTGTCGGTGGTGATGATCTCTAGGAGCTGCATCTTGTCCACCGGGGAGAAGTAGTGCATGCCGATGACCTGACCATGACGAAGATTGTTTTTAGGTTTTCGCAACTCTTGCTCACAAAAAAAAATAAAAAAATTGTTCCAAACCTTGTCAGGCCTCTTGCTGGCGGCGGCGATGTCCTTGATGGGCAGAGCCGATGTGTTGGTGGCAAAGATACAGTGAGGAGGAACCACCTGGGTGGATGAGTTTAAATGCAACAACTCATTTACAAACCAAAAAAGCAGCACTCACCGAATCATGCAAATAGACAGACCTAAGATTTTTTTTCCAATGAAGGGTTTGCAGCATAGTCTGCGGCTTGAATGTGAATTTCATCAAAAGCATAAATTGCGTTTATGAGTTGTACTCACAGCTTCCACTTCCTTGAGGACAGCATGTTTGACTTTGAGGTCTTCAAACACGGCCTCGATCACCATGTCGGCCTTCTCGAAGCTGCTGTAGTCCAATGTGCCAGACAGGTTGGACAAAATGGAGTCCCTCTCAAAGGACGTGATGCTCCTCTTCTTGGTCTTGTCGTTCAGCCTAACAATGAAAAAACATTTGGCATGACAAAATTTATAAAAAAATAATCTGCCAACCCCGAGTTTGCGTTGTATGGCCTCAAACAAACGGCCGATCCGAACAGTCTTGCAAAAATAACGCACCCCTTGTACACCTGCTGCTCGCCGCGTGCCAGCCCGGCTTCTGTGGTGTCCTTGAGGATGGTGTGCACGCCTTTGTCCACCGTCACCTGGGCGATGCCTGCTCCCATCAGGCCAGCGCCCAAAATTCCCAGCATTCTAGTGGAAGAGAAACCATTCGGTTCAAACTTGAACGGAGGACTACAAAGATGGCCGCAGAGTGACTCACTTGACTTCCTTTGCAGGGCTCCCAAAACGGTTTTTCTTGCACGCCACCTGACCGTGATAGAGTCCAATGAGGGCCGCAGACTCGGTGGTTTTGGCCAGGTGCCCAAAGTTCTGCCGACACACGGAGAGAACAAATCGGTTGTTACCTGCGCCAAGAATGCTTTCCTCGCACACGAGTGGCGAATTGTACCTGAGACTCTGCCAGGTATCCGGCAACGGGACCTTGCTCCACGCCAGTTTTTACACACTGGAAGCAACAAACCAAAGAGTTCACCTGCAGGTCATGTCAAATGTTCATGAACAGGACAAGAACTTACTTCAATGATCTTGAGGGGGGCAGGATAAAGCCCCTTGCTCTGTTTCATGACTTTGCCGTGGACCGTCTTGTATATCTGCTTGCGCACTATCTCAAAGCCCATCACGTAGTCTTGGATCTCTGCCGATGGGGAGACGGTCAGAAGTGTTCAAGTGGCGTCGTGTAGTGTCCGGACGGAAGGCCGTGACCTACTTTGCATCGTGCCCTTCTCCTTGCGCAAAGGAATCTTCTTGCTCACGATGCCCTTGGCACATTCCACGGCAACCTCCTCCAGGTAGTCAATGGTCCTCTCCTCGGGGCTCTTTAGACCGGGTCCTGTTCAGGAGGACTATTAGGCAATGTTCGACAAATAAGACACGAGGTGAAGGAAGTCTTTGTCTTACCGAGGGTATCTACGAGCTGGTCGACAAGGCCCATCTTTTTGGCTTTATCTGCTCGAATGTTTCGTCCCGTCAGCATCATGTCAAAGGCGCTGGGCAGACCCAGCTGGAGGCAGCAAAAGCAACAGTTGGGATTCATCCTTAACAAATATAAATAAATACAAAAAAAAAAAAAATCGCAGCACCAACCATTTTGGGCAGTCTCTGCGTGCCTCCGGCTCCCGGCAAAAGGCCCAGCATGACTTCTGGCGTACCCAGCACCGTTTTCTTGCTTTTAGTTGCGACCCGGTACTGGCAGGCGATGGCAAACTGAAATGACAAGGAGAGCATTGAGAGGTGAAATAAAAAGAGGAAAAACTCGAGTGTGGCAGCAAGACACTCAGCTGACCTCCAAGCCGCCTCCCAAGCAGGAGCCATTGATGGCGGCCACGATGGGCTTTGGGGACTTTTCGATCCTCTCAAACATTTTCTGGCCTTCCTGCGAGAGTGTCGTGACCTCCTCGGCGTTACTGCAGTTCTGGATCATACTACGGCCCAAACGTGGTCATTGATGACATTCCCCCAAAATAACAAACATTGTTATGAATGTTGGACTTTAGAGGTTCCGTCTTACTTGATATCCGCTCCTGCAATGAAGCATCCCGGCTTGGAGGAGATGAGGACAGCGCTCTGCACGGCATTGTCGGCCCACACCTCGTTCATCACCTCCGTCAGCTCCTTTTGCATTTGGACCGACAGTGTGTTGACCTGAATGAAAGAAGAATTACTGGCAGATGCACACTTCTGTGCATAGACATTTCCCATATGCAAAAAAATAGCCTTTTAAAGGCACCCCCCAAAAATAATTGTGTTTTACCTTGGAATTGGGGTCATTGATTCGAACCACAGCAACGTCGTCCTTGACTTCATAGCTGACGTGTGTTCGGGCTTAAAACAGAAGGAGACAACATACTGTTAGACAACTAAACTGTCATTCTTTACTATTTACAATCGTGAAAATCTGCCAAGTTTTTGATTAGGAAGGTATTATCAGTTAAGTGATACCTAGCATTGGGGTGGCCACTGAGAAGGTTCGAAAGGAGGATCCTGTGTAGTAAAACAAAAAACGAGCAAATAGTAGATAGTTCAGAAAAGTAACACAAAAAGAATGCCAATACACTACCACAGTAACGCTGTGTCTTTGATAACATGTGCACTGCTGCATGATAAATATTTATTTATTTTAGTATTCGTTTTGTCATATGGCCGTCAAGAGGATTTGAATGACCGACCTCAATACGCTCCCACTGCAACTCTGTGTCATGGTGACCCTTCACCCACATTCGAGATGCCAGACTTCTAATCGGAGCCAATTCAATAGCAATTTGAGACTAACATTAAACGAAAGCAAAATGAAAAAAGAAATAATTCAAACTGACACCTCATTTATATTATCCGCAGCATAATTGTCCAATTTCAACAGTCTTTTCTTGGCAGTACTGATAATGAGCATTAAACCCAAGTTCCTTCAAGAGTCACATTTTGAAAAGCATGTCAGTTAAAAGTGGGGGAAAGGTGACTGTGATATAGTTAACGAAGGACTCTCAACCTTGTGTTATTTCATACATTAGCCTTTGCACGCCTTTCATTTGAACCAGTTACCGCTTTTAGTCCACCTGAGTAAGACAGCCACCCTTACATACGCTAACTTAGACAAAAGATATGTTAGAAACATTTAACAACATCAAAACATCCCGGTGTGTTTTACCTGGTGCGGCGGCGTATCTCCTTAGCGTCAATTTGGAGAGAACACCCAGGGAACGAATACAAGCCATTTTGCGGCAGGAGCGGGCGGAGGTCAGTCGGGAACGTCTAGCAAGCTAGCAAAGTTAGCGCTACCTCTTCTTCGTCGTCTTGAGTTGAATGAGAGGCTGGAAACAAGCGTTCAGGCTCATTAGCGCCGTCTACCGAGCTAGATTTAATAGGTAGAAAGAATTTGACTAAAGTATCCATCTGTTATTCAATTATTTAAAATAACTTAATTTCAAACCGTTTATTTTAGTCATAGGTCCTATTTCTATCTAATTAATTTCAATAAATTTATAAATCAGTGTGTTCACTGTGGCATCTCTCCTTGCATGCTTGAATGTGTGTGAGTGATCGGGCTCTGGTAGTGACATGCGGTGAGGTTCATGACTGGGGAGACGCTGACGCCCCCCCCCATTAAAATTTGTCCAACACCTAACCGTCTCACAAAAAAGATTGAGGAACGCTGCTCTAGAGTAGCTTATTCATTATTTAATTTGAACTATTTTAATTAAAATCCTATACGAGCAGTCTTCACACATAAAAAACACTCAATAAAGCACATGGAATCAAAAACTTGTTTTCAATCGTTCTTTATATATATACAAAGTCCATGCGCTGCTCCTTCTGGACAAAAGCATCAAATACTTGTTTGTAAAAGTTGTCCTCGTCTTCCTTTAGTTTTAAAAGTCTCTCAGTCTCAATGGAGATCACTGCTAGGGAAGAAAGTTGTTCTTGCTCAGTCCTGTTCCGACTGTATGTTTTCAGCCTCTTAAGCGCTGAGGAGGAGAGCTCCACAGAAGACGTCGTAGCTGGAACAGTGATCACGAGCTGAAGTAACTTTGTCGCCTCAGGAACTACTTGAATGAGCTGCTTCTGGACCAAAAAGTTGAGAAGCTGTCCAGGAGATTTACATTCGTCTCTCACCGTTTGTGAGCCGTACAGTCCAACGAGATCCGCCTTCAGGTTCACAAAGTCAAAAAATTTGGCGTATTTTGACAGACTCTGCATTTTCGTGTCATCAAAATTCAGGGACATTTCTGGGAATTTTTTACAGTCCACCAAACCAAAGAAAGCCAGCTCACCAAAATGGTCAAATCTAGCCTTCATTTGACAGCTGATGTTGTCCAGAATGTTACAGAACAATCGTTTTTGTTCATTTGTGACTGATTGTTCGCTTCTACTCTCTATCAGGCCAAGTGTGATGCATTTCCTCTCAAATTGGTCATAGAAGCTGTCAAACTCCAGTTTCATGCGCTCGAGAGCTTCATTGGTGTCGCGGATGCGTGCAAGACAGTATTCAATGTCCATTATTTTGTTCTGCAGCACTCTGTAAAGTGCATTTGTTTCATTGAAAATGTCCTCGTATGTCATGAGAAGAAAGCATGTGGATGATTTTGACAGCCACCGATCGTATCCTTCTGCCAGCATTAGTGTATCATTATCCCAGCTGTCAGGGTTTTCTTGAATGGCATTAAATAATGCGCGCAGATCATTTTGGTGCATGCTTATAGTCTGCACCAGCCTGGAGTTTGAGTTCCATCTCATAGGATCGGCTTTGGGTAAGCGGCGCTTAACAACTTCATCCAGCCAGTGAGTGCGCTTTGTCGACTTGCTGAAAAATGATGCTAGTCCCTCAGCTGTTTTAAAAAATGTGCGACACTCGGGCATGCACTTTGCCGAATGCAATAGCACCGAGGTCAGCTTGTGTGCATAACAGTGGGTAAACATGGCTTCGGGCACTTTTTCTTTAATTTGAGCTTGCACACCATTAAGCTCTGAGGCAATTACAGCTGCTCCATCATAGGTCTGAGCTACAAGCTTTTCAACACAGCCATACCTCTCCAGCACTCCCAGGACATACTCGGAAAGAGCAGGAGCAGCTTTGTCCTCACTTACGTCATCAAAGCCCAAAAACGCCTCCTTCACCTCACAGCCTGCTTCAGTTAGAGCCACATAGCGCAATATGACCGACACCTGAGCTTGGTTTGTCACATCAGTGGTCTTGTCTACCTCTATGGCAACAAATGGAGCTGCACTGATCTCCTTTTTAATGTCATTTATAATGACATCCCCAACTGCTTCAATTAAATCATTTTGAATACTGTTTGACAAGCCAGAAAATACAGTGGATTTCTCATCTTTCTCGGCAAAGGCATGCAAGAGCTCCACGTGGTTGCCACATTTTCCACGAAATGCTAGCTGCTGTTTGGCGAGGAAGCAAGTGGCATTGATGAGATCTTTTAAAACTTCTCTGTTCTCTTTCACCTTTGCATTGTGAATGCTGATGTTCAGTCTTCGTTGCTCGTCCAAAGCGGAATCGATCCCCGACAGCCCAAATGTTTTCAGCTCGATCTGGCTTTGGATGTGACTGGCGGACCGCTCATGTCTGAAGAGGCTCCTCGGCAAATTTTTTAAATCGGAATATCCATTGGTAATCCAAACGCTGTCAGAGCCCGAGAAAAGCAGGCAGGGAAAGCAGAAAAGACGGTTTCTTGTTGCACATCCACACAGCCAATCTTTTCGTTCGTACCACTCCGTTTGAAAAGATCTGCTCCGAAGTCCCGTTGTCCAAATCAAACCTTTTAACTCCGGAGTTGGCCTTCCTTTAGTGATAACCTCCTGCTTCGACCACAAATCCATAGTTGAAAACAGTTTGAGTTCGGATATGTAACCCTCCATTGTAAAACGAAATGTAAAAACGAAAAAACAACGATGGTAAAACGAAACATGTGGACGACTGCTCCTCAGTTGTTTACTGTAAATTTGAACTGGAGATCACTTATTCTACAGGGGGGCATGAAGCATCCCGGGATCATTAGCGCCACCTGCCATAACGCTGGAGAACTATTGTTTGTTGCCTCCGTTGGGATAACACGACGTTACAGACAGATGACAAAAAACACTAGGTATTATATACATCAACTTAACTACAGAAATTAGTTAATATAGCCACAGTGTTTGAGCACTTAAACAGCGACTTAGAGACAGACAGCAGTTCAGTCCAACTGCATAGCCTGTCGGCATAGGCAGCCGTGTGATTACGCAATCCTCAGAGGAGAAAAGGCAGGAAGTTCCTTGCTGGGCTCTGGTATGTTGTGCACGTGGTATGAGATTGAATTATGATGAATACAATACAATATTAATAACAATTAACCATCCAGATGCACTTAAACTTGCATTTAATATAATTCAGTAGACTGGAACGGTATTTTATTTGACTTCATTTTATTTCAAGAAACTTCAGCACTCTCGCTCGTATTTTTAAATCGTATTTTATTAGACTTCATTTTATTTCAAGCAACTTCTGCACTATCGCTCGTATATTCTAACGTTATTGTCCTGGAACTTTTCTGACACACATCATTCACTGAACATGATTGAATCACTTATCAGATGATTGTCATGGAATATAATGAACGTATTTGTCCTCGGAGGTGGAACGAGGGGCAGATGAGGGGGAAAAACAACCGCAAGTCCCATCATGTGTCGACGGCATAAAGCGGCCAAAGTTCTATTTTTAATCAGCAACCCCTTGAAAGCAGCGTGGAGCGGCAGCGCATGCGCAGTCGCAGGCGGAGCGAGCAGACAGTAGCCGAGCCGAAACGAGCGGCGAGGAGAGCAGAGGGCGGCCGGAAAGCAACCAGGGCACTCAGGCAGGAAGGCACAGCGCACCGCGGAGGCTTTCACGGTACCACGACGACAACGGACAGAAACCGGAACGCAGTAAGTAAGAGCCAGTAATTGCAGCCACCCCTGCTCGCATCTTTTCTTCCTCATTTCGAATGATGATGTTTAGCGTGGAGCGATCGGCAGTGCGGAGGTATGTGCGGAGGGAGGAGGCCTTGTCGAAAGCGGCAGTCAAGCCCTTTTTGTCGAGGCTGCGAGACAAAAACATTCCCCCCCGAATAGGAATGACAAGCAGACCTCCGCCCTTTTTTGTTGTCTGGCCGGCCTTGGGCGTTTCACACCCCGGATGTTGGTGCAGTCATCCCCCGGTTAACGAGGCCCTGCCGGCGGCTGATCGACGGAGGACAAACGCCCTCCCTCAGCACCATCATCGATATCTAGAATAAAAAAAAAAATCTCACTCACTTCATTGCGTATTTTCAGCCAGAAGGAAAAGAAATTGAAGAACAAGGAAAAGAAATCGAAGAACTTACTTTCCGTAAATGGCGGTTTACTGTGTTATTCAACGAAGTGTCGCCGTTGGTTTATTACTATGAAACGCATGAGACGTTACAGTGATCGCAGCTTGCACCAATAACTATATTGTATATAGTGATGCTTATGTAGACGTATTTATGTGTATATATTGGGTAAATTAAGAATATTCAAACATCTTTTGAAGGGATGGGCGATTATTGACACCAGTTATTTGTATTGACTAATTTTTAGGTATTGGGTGCTCTTGGAGGCTACTGATACCAATCCTTCGAGAGATTGGTGGATTAGCCATTTTCAGTCAGTCCCTTTTTGTCTCTAAATAATTTGATGGTCATTATTTTCTTGTCCATTTAAAAACGCATTTTGCCACTTGCTGCCGGCTGAATATGACATCCCTTGTCCCGAGGGCTCAGGTAAAGTGAGCATTGAGAAGGCTGATGCTGCCAGATGTTTGATCTCACACGCACGCACACGCTTAAGTGTTTGTGTAAGACTCCGAAGGGATTATGCTCACTAACGCACCCCTGCCGCACACGTGCGGATTAGCGACAGAGCCAACGACTCCTCGCCCGTTAAGACGCTCAAGAATCACCACGGTGTTTCCACGACAACAGGATCTCATGCTTGACGAGGTGTTTCATGTGGCACGCTAATGGAAGGACTTTTCAGCAACGTGCTTTGTTTTCAGGTCGGGGATGGCAGTGAATGTGTACGCCACGTCTGTCTCCATTGACAACCTGAGTCGCCATGACATGCTGGCGTGGGTCAACGATTCCTTGCAGCTCACCTACACCAAAATCGAACAGCTCTGCTCAGGTAAGACGGGATTGGCGGAGGTACTCACAGCAGCGGTGGCAAACGGTTCCTTTTTTTTTTTTTGCAGGGGCGGCGTACTGCCAGTTCATGGACATGTTGTTCCCGGGCTGCATCCTGCTCAAGAAGGTCAAGTTTCAAGCCAAACTGGAGCACGAATTTATACACAACTTCAAAGTTCTCCAAGCGGCCTTCAAACGGATGAGCGTCGACAAGGTCCGACTCGCTTCGTCGACACGCGTCACCTCACGTTCCGCTTTTTGTTTTGAGCTCATCTTTTTGTGCTCCTGTAGATTATTCCGGTGGAAAAGCTGGTCAAGGGCAAATTTCAGGACAACTTTGAGTTTGTGCAGTGGTTCAAGAAGTTCTTTGACGCCAACTACGACGGCAAGGAATACGACCCGATGCTGGCCAGACAGGGGCAGGATATGGCCCCTGCCCTCAACCCAGGTGATCACTTTAGCCACAAAGCAAAGAGAACTCCAGGTAACCAGAACCACTTTTTGGGTCCATTGCTGCACGGTCTTTGCTGAGCTTTGCAAACCGTGAATGGCCGTCAATTTTTATTTTTGCTAATCCCACTTTACGCTGACCGGTACCGCTTCCTTAGGGCGGTCAACCGATCATCGCAAAGAATGCCAACCAGCTGAATGAACTTCATCTGATCCAAGAATGAAGACGGGAGTCAAATCTTAGAGCGCCACTTTAAGCACTAACAGCACTTGAAACTTGCCTGACTTGAGTGCTTCTTTCTGGCAAATTGCCTCGTTTGACTTTTTGGTTTGCAACTTGAGCTGCTTTCTTTTTGAAATGTTATTTGTCATTGCTGGTCTTCGGGTCTTGTCTGTGATCCCAAATCCATCCAAACACGAAGGTGGCGTCGTTATGTGCACAAATACAAAACAAGTTCAGATCAAATGCCAACCGGGCCTCGACCGTGTTCTGACTGCCACCAGGACCGCAGAGGACGTCTCCGACGGTGCCCAAAAACATGCCGACGCCGCAGAGGGTCCAACACACCACCCCAGCCTTGAGGAAGAACCCCACCCTGTCTCGGAACGGTGGCAGCGACGCGGAGATCACAGAGCTCAATCAGCAGGTCGAACCCCGAGCCTGAGAGCACAGTACTTGGGCATTTCCGTCTGGTCGCTACCATTTTTATTTTGGTCTTCCCTTTTGGTGCAGCTGATGGAGTTGAAGTTGACAGTGGACGGCCTTGAGAAGGAGAGAGACTTTTATTTCAGTAAACTACGAGACATCGAGCTCATCTGCCAGGAGCACGAAAGCGAGAGTAACCCGGTGCTCAGCAGGATAATCGACATCCTTTACGCCACAGAGGTACGCCACACTAATGTGAAAAATGCTCAAATGGCCATTGTTTGGAAATTTGAACGTCTTGAGCAGCTTGTGACATCATCACACACACACAGACACACAACTACTAAATGGCAAGCAACGTTTTAAAGCTTGTCAAATGTGAAATTGTTAAAATGGTGATATTTTTCCATACATTATTTTGCCATCAAAACCAATCGGTGTTTAGAGTAGTCAGAATGCTCTAAACTGGCGGGCTTTTTTTTGGAGGGGGGGTTTCATTGTTATATTTTGATCACTGTGCTCCTTGTGTGTTCCAGGAGGGGTTTGCGCCTCCGGAAGATGAAGAACTTGACGAACAAGCCCACCTGGACCAGGATGAATACTGAACACCGTCCTGCTGCCCCGCCCCGCCCCCTCCCTTTATCTGATTGATTTTTAACTCTTTGTGCACGCGCTTCCCTACTAAACTCGGTTGCCACCTCACGGAATGGTTGTTCCCCGTCTTCGTCACACGTTATTTTTTTCTTCGCCGTCACACAGCTATGCTGTTCGCCGACGGCGCCGTGCGACTTTGGCGCCGTTCGCTCAGACGAGGGCTCTGTAAATAATGACCGCATTTTGGGTTTTTGCTCGGTGGGGACTTATTTATTTTGCCTCTGGTGTGCGCCCTCGCAGCACTTTTTCAATGACAACAAAACTCAAAAGTTAATTTTGGGTAGCAGTTTCTTATTTATTTAACTTATCATATTTTTTATCAATCTCCTGTAGCAGAAATCTACTGTAAGAGAAAACTTGAGGCCAAGATTTTTGGTTTCCGCTCGAGTTGGTTTGTAGTGTGTAGGGGGGGTATTTGAAGGATGTGATCGAGGCGCCTTGATTGATTACTCCGATTGAGCAGCCACATATCTGAGCATGAGAATGTTATACATTGACTGTGAATGAGTGATATTTTGTAAAAAGTGTTTTATGTGGAGATTCTGTCTGTCACGCTGGTAAATGCAACACAATTTTTTTTGCGGCCGGTCATCAAAAGCACGGCCAATCAGAGGCGCCAAAAATGACTATTGAGGTGTCGACCACCCAGCACAAACGGTGACGGCAAAACAGTCGAGTCGGGGTCGTTTTCGCAGTATTCAGACTGTCTACGTTTTGTCTCATTTGTTGGTCGTCCTCTTTTTTGGGGCGGGGGAATCATCGTCAACCTTCTTGAGCATTTCCGCACAAATTTTAACACCTTATTTAAAAAGGTACTTTTTTTCTAAGGGGGGGGGCAGAATCTTGCCGAACAATACGAAACAAGTCATCTGGCTGCCTCCTGTTTGCTATTTTTTTCAGAATCGCTTCAAAAGTGACATTCATCCGCAGCATAAACATGGACGGAACGCTCATCATTTTTGAGTTTTCAATAAAACAATCCGTTGTGAAATTGAACAGTATGCTGTTTTTTCACCATTCCTTTGAGATGCAATACTGCCATCGAGTGCTCAAATAGAGATGACATACCGATTGGATAAAATGTTATGTACCAAATAAAATAACATCAGAGGCCAGTAAAAACTTTGTTCAAATATGATTACGTTTAATTTAAAAAAAAAAAAAAAAAAGGGGGAGGGGAGGGGGTTAGAATCAAAAAACCGCTTGCAATATTTCAATGTTTTTAAAAGTGAGGACAATTTGCAATTTGGGTATTTTAGCAAGGAATATCGAGTCAATGCACATAATTTGCTTTGGCAGTCCACATAAAATAACGGCTGGGCCAGTTGGGGCTCAGACACCTGAAAATTGGTTAGATAACCAATTCATTATAAAAAATAATATATTAATTTGATGAATAGGCAAGCGGTAGGGAAGTCTGTTGCTGTGATTTTTGCAAGCTTAAATTTGACAAATTTTTTTCTCATTTTCCTTCTACTTATGTCTAAAATACACTCGTGAATTTCAGCACAAAAAGTTTACAACAAAAGTAGACCTGGAATGTGCACTTTTTCACTTTTCCCCGCCATCTTTGCACAGGTCCAGTCTGTACTCAAGGAGCAGGAAGTTTGAGAGCCTGGTGACGACGTCGGGCTCCAAAAACTCTCGCACCTTGCGGAAGCCCATGCCCTCGTACAACTTCTGTGCGTCCGTCTGGACCACCGATGTGATCAGGACCACGGCAGCGAAGCCTCTGTCGCGCGTGAAGTCCACCACTGTCCGGCACAGTTTTTTGGCCGTGCCCATGCCGCGGTGGCTGCGCTGCACCGACATGCGCTTCAGCTCCAGGCAGTCGGGGTCACCGATCCTGGGCAGGCAGGCCACCATGCCCACCACGCTGCCCTCACTTTCGGCCACCCAAAAGCAGGCGTCCCTGGGCGCCATGTAGGTCTCGCCGATGGTGCTGAGGTCTGTGGGATAAGTGTCATGTCATGTTATTATGATGCTCTTTATTTGTGTACCAACCTTGGCCACCGGGGGCAGTATAGTCAGTCCCCACTCAGAATAAGATGCAATAAATAATATTGTAATATACGAGGCGGGCCTCGAGTTTGACACCTGTGCTGCAGCAATCGTCGATATAGGTGTTGAACTTATGCACCAGCATTTGGCGGGCAGCGGCCAACAGCAGCGTGACGGCGAGAACGGGCAGCATGAAGGACTTAGAGCTGGCCAGCAGGGTGCAGAAGGTGCACATCAGCAGCATCTGACTCAGCGGCTGCTTGAGTATGTGCACGAAGGACGCCGGCACGTGTTCGCTCATGCCCAGCGAGAAGATCTCTCGCACAGTAGAGGCGTCGCCATTGCGGTACTCGCGGATCTCCACGTCGGACATTGCGACGCTCAGCTGCAGAAAAAGGAGGGGGCAAATGAGATGCAGCTACTCCAGAGTTATCAATTATTTAATTGCGTAATAACTCATATTTATGTGAGTGTGAAATTTATTTCTTTTATTTTTGGGGCAGTAATGATTCCTTCTTTTCTTTTTATTGTATTATCTTAATACACATTTTAATTCTTTTCATTAACATTTCTACCGTGGCACCATTGAGAGCGTCCTCTCCAGTTGTGTCGCTCTGTGGGGTGGTAGCTGCACTGAATACAACATGAAGGCCCTGCAGTGCATTGTGAACACAGCTGGTAAGATTATTGGCGCTTCACTCCCCTCCCCTCCCTGAAGGACATTTACAAATTTACATCATTTACACAAGATTGTGTGTGATGTGAGTCAACCCGCTCACTCTTTGTTTGATCTTCTGCCCTCTGGGAAGAGGTACAGAAGCCTGCGCTCCCGCACCTCCAGACTCACCAACACCTTCATACTCCAGGCTGTTAGGATCCTGAACTCTCTCCCCCCTCCACCCTCGGCTGCATAACGTCCTGTACTTTTGCGCTATATTGTGACTGTCTGTTGTATGCACACTTGCTCCATTTTTGCTCCTCTTATTTATTTATATATTATTTATTCATCGCTCTTATTTGTGCCTTCTTGTTTTTACTTTTTGTGCTGTTTACTTGTATGTATATTGTGTAATATGTCCTGTCACCGTGGGATAGTGGGAAACGTAATTTCGATCTCTTTGTGTGTCTTGACATGGAGAAATTGACAATAAAGCAGACTTTGACTTTGTTGTCTTATTTCTGTCCCAAAGCAAACGTTCACCGTTCTCTATTCCTGGAGGTTAGAGACAGTGCATCCACAAATCCATCTCGCAAAAATGTGGCAAGAAATTTTGTTTATGCTTTCAAATATTAAGTTTCTCAAAACAAATGACGTAACAATGACTTGATTTAGGAAAAAAATATGCAACGGAAATGCACAAACAGCAAAGCCTAACCAGAACCTTTGCTAACAACCCAGACTAAATTTAGCTTCTCCCTGACATACAAAGATTGTCTCTCAGACAACATTAAAAAAGAAAAATTTTCAAATCTTGTTTGATATTAAGTAGGGTGACCAGACGTCCTCTTTTTCCCGGACATGTCAGTCTTTTGAGCCCTAAAAAAATGTCCGGGGGGAATTTGCTGTTTTAAGCATATCGTCCAATCTTACAGGCACAAACCAAAGACGCTGTTTTCTTAATTTCCACAACAGGATTGCTGACTCGTGCAAGAACAAATGACCTATGACCTCAAGGCAAAAATGACGTGAAGAACAAATTCCATTGTTAGATAAAGAGACAATTTAATGTCCTGCACGATATGTTAACTTACAATCGCCGTTTTCCAGGAAACCAATTACGTTTGTGATGAAATTGCTCGCAAAACTGCTTTAGGATTAAATTAAGCGTTTACGGCAAGATCGTTAGCTAGCTAGCATAGATACTAGGTAAACAAATATTCGTCCGGCACGTTTCCCCCATTATCGCATTGCGGAGAGGACGAGAAAACAAAGAGAAAGAAATCCGTCATACCTGTGGGTGGACAAGTGTGTAAAATATTCAGCAGAAACGCAACTAAAACCGTAAAACTGAATGCGCAATGAACGTCGCACACATTGCTCTCTAAAACCTTGAGGCATTCTGGGTATAGGATAAAAATGGGAAAAAGTAAACTCCCGAGTTATTTTTACAACGACACAACCGGCAGTCATATTTATTTTGTATAATCATTTTAAGCACTACATTTTTCACTTGATTCAATATTTTTGATCATTTATTTAATTAGTGTACGTTTTTTACGTTTTTAAATAATTAATTATTGCATTGTTTAACTTATTTTGAAGGGTTACATTTGCATATATTACGATTTCGATGTTTTTTCCATTAGTTACACGTAATGAATTTATTGTATTAACACCTAGCAAAAATATTTATTCACACAGAAACAAAGGGCAACATTTTTAGTCCATTTCAAATTTATAAAATATTAAAACAAAATTAACTAATTATGTATCTATTGTCAAGGTCGGGTGGAGCATGGAGGACCAAGTGCAGCTTGGACCAGGGTTTATTGGTGAACTCAAAAAGGCAAACTGACACGACGTAACCACAATAAGATGAATGAATGACCGGGACGTGAAACCAGACATCAGGACATGACGACAGCAAGACCGGACGATGACAGGAACACACACCGTAAACCCAACACCTAACAACCACAACCAACGATCCGACAGGGAGTGAGGGGCAGACAGGACTTATATACACGACAGGTAACGAGAGGCAGGTGGGAATAATCACACTGATCATGGGCACACAGGAGGGGAGGGGCGAGCACACAGACAGAAACCAAGACAAGACAAATAGTGGAGCAGTTGGGGACGAGACGTGACATCTATTTCATTTTCAGCAGCAATATGTTCATTCGTAGAGAAACAAAAGGTCATCAATGTCCACAGTGAAACATTTAAAATTTCTATTGGAAATAAGTTAATCATTCTTCAAATTTAAAATTTCATAAAAACACTTTAAATGTCAGAATGTAGAGAAATCAAAAAGGTAAACATTTTAAAGCGCCATTACACAAATCATGACATATATTTACAGTATTCAAAATAGGCATTAGGCTTTTGCATTTATATTTCTTTCCATCAAAGTCCGATTCACACATTTTTGTTCAATGTAATCGGAATAAACCTGAGCAAAGCCATATAAACCCTCTGAAACCTAAATTAGAAATCTGCGTCATTTAAACAATGTTCCTAAAATTAAGTTTGATTTTACAACAAAGTAAAGACAAAAAACACGTAACACGCACACAAAAACTGGGGTGAAAAATAAAAGGCATATTGTCTAGCACCAACCACAATGTCTTTTAAGGGGGAAAAAACAATGAATGGCTGTCTCTAAGACAAATCAGCGGCGATTTCATGAATAAAAAATTAATTCCTATTGTGTGTGAAGTTCATTTGATTTTGTTTGCACAAAACGTTTTGAAATCCTTCTGGCCGTCATCCCAGGTTGATGTCTCGGGCAAAAATGGTGATGAGCAGGATGATGGTGAAGCCACTGAGCAGCCCGGCATTCTGGATCAGGAAGAAGACCACCTTGGAGGAGGTGTTCTTCTGTTCTCGGGCGATGGCGTCCATCTCGGGAAACTAAGCCATAGAAAGTCTTGCGTTATTATTTGAGGCAAAAATATGCAGCCAAATACTTGGCCAAATGCTTGAGAACACTTTGGATGCATTTTTGGACCCAGATTGAGTTGTTTTGACCCAACTGTTCTTCAACTGTAGGGTCAGGGCATTACATAGGGTTCAAGTTATCACAATAGGCAGAGCTAAAAATGTTGATAAAGACAAGTGATAGCCCTTTTTTTTTTTCCAGTGAGTGCCGTGTCTGTGTTTTTTCTTTGTTTTTTTTTTAAAAACAGCGTCTTTGATAAGATGCACTCATTGTACCATGTCGGCCAGCGCGATGTAGAGGAACATGCCGCCAGCAATAGCGAAGATGGCGTTGGGGGCGAAGTTGGTGCCCAGCAGGATACCAAAGACCAGGCCCACGTAGCACGCCAGCGCTGACAGCAGGTTGAAGAAGATGGCCTGGGGCACGCTCATGCCCGAGTTCAGCAAGATCACAAAATCGCCTGGACAGCAACAACCACATCATCATCATCGTGTCACACTTGATGCATTTTTACAAGCTGCCACTAGATGTCAGTCAAAGATCAAGTGTTGAAAGCTACTTTTAAATTCTGATTTTGTTGCCATGAATGGGAAACATAAAAAAATGACATATTTGTTTTCACGAGTACCAAGCTCATGGGGGAACTCCTCGCAGACGATGGCGGTGGACGTGCTGAAGCCGGCCAGCGTGGAGACGGTGAAGGAGGCGCCGATGGCCAGGCCGTCGATGAAGTTGTGCACCGCGTCGCTCAGTGTGATCATCCATGCCACAGTCTTGACCTTGGACAGACGCTGGCCGCTCAGGCAGCAGCATGCCTGGCTCGGCGCCTGCAAGTCATGCAACAGGGAAAGAAAAAAAAAAAATTGCAGTTCTTTCTATTAGAGTGACTTTTTAAAAAAAAAAAAGGCTTATTCTGTTATTTCAATCATTTAATTTTTTTTTTGTTTTAATTGGCTGTGTTGTTATTATGAGGATTATATGTGTATTAGTTTTATAGTAACTATTTTGAGAGTCTAAACGCCTATTTATGATTTTATGTTGTTAATATTTTAAAAATATACCATTGATGTATTGTGTCCGTAATCTCTTAGGTATTTTTTGAACAGCAATTACTCTTCGGCAAGTTGGGCTCTCAAGAAATTTCCAGCCCGAACTTAAGCAAACGAGTGTTTAAGGAAAAGCGACGTTGAGGAATGTTGATGTCAAGGTGAGAACGGACACCCATCGGCAGCCTTGGCCACCTCACAATGGCAAATGTGTGCCCGCTGGCACAAGGCGTCGTTTGTGCTCCGGCCGGACAACTCTGCCTTTGACCAGGAGGGGGAAGGACCTCCTTCGTCCTTCCGCTTTGTTTGCTTCGCTCTTGTTTGCTGGCTGGTTAAACGTTAACCTCAACCGCATCACAAATCTTGCTCTCTTTTTTGATGATGTGACTTGAACGCAGTCCAACGTGTGGTTGGCGGCGGGCGCCTCCGCGATAACAAGGCCAATGAGCACATCCAGTAAATAATGATGACTAACTGTATAGTTGATAAGATCAAAAGGACTCATTAGGTGTTTAGGTGGCGGACAAAGTGCACAGCTTCACCACATTACTCACAGTGCAGATCGTCGCGGTCACATGTCGTGACGCTAAAAATATGACGCGATTAAAAGTGTGTCAAACAGCACCTGAGAATGTTGCACTTTATAGAGCTAGAATGTAATAAATGAAAAGCTGCATCATGATTTCATGTTGCAATCCAATTCATTGTATCTTCTGGTGTGCCCACCTTGGCCACCAGGTGGCAGTACGCCAACCAAGACAGACTTCTTCAACGGCTAATAATTTATAGCAAGATGCTGTACAATGAGAGCTGTTTCATAAAAGACTGAGAATATACACTTCTCACTGTTGTTATAATATGTCTACATGTTTTGCTTTTCCATTTGAAGGCAAAATTTCTGATGCTAACAGTTAGCATGTCAATACTGTTTCGCATCGTATTAGTATTTAGGCAAGCTGGCTTCCCTAATGCAAAGCGATCCATTCAGTTTGGCTACTGGGAGCGGCGTTAAACATCTCAAAGCTTCTTTGTTGAAGATCTGTTCAAAATGTGCTGCTGACTCTGAGCGGACTGCCACTGCAAGGCACCGCTGTTCTTTTTTTATTACCAGATTTGAGGCTGCTAATTTGATGGCACATGTGACACAAAGAGGAGCTTTTCGTGTTCAAGTGCCTTGACGTGGTTCTTGTCCACCATACGGTTTGCCGAGTCGCTGACCTGCTCGGGGATGATGTTGGTGTTGGTGCGTTCGGAGCTGACGCTACTGCGCTCGGCCGTGTTGATGCTGCTGATACTCGTCAAAACTAGGCTGGAGTCCTTCTTCAAACTGGGGTCGCCGTTGGGCAGTGAGTCATCGGCCAAGCCGAAGTGCGACGGCCCGTGCTGACGGAGACAACGGAAGAACAAAAGTGAGTAGGCAAGCATGGAAGGAAGAAGGAAGGCTTGATCAACGGCAGGATGTGAAAGCAAGATTAAGTGACGAAAACCCAAAGGGAGGAGGAGATAAGGATGAGAGGAGGAAAGGAAGAATGAAATAAGAAACCAAGGAAAAAAATGATAAAGAATTAAGACGGGCTGAAGGAAGATAAACGAGAGGATGAGAGGACGTCAAAAGAGAAAATGAAGGACAGAAGAGAAATAACAATAAAAGGAAGGAAGGACAAAAGAGGAAGGAAAAAGGAAGCAAGGATGGACCCAGAAGATGTGGGAAAAAAGAGCTAAAGGGAAGGATGACAGTTTTTAGCTACATGCTAACACCCTAAGAAGCGTGCAAAAAATCGGACCTGGTGCTCAACGCGCAGCGCCATGGTGAGGATCCTCTCCACCACGAAGAGAAGGTAAAAGCCTCCAAAGATGCCGATGGCGTTGGAAACATAGTTGTCCGATTTCGGATCGAAGCCCAACGCCTCGACGACGATGATGACAGAGATTGAAGATCAACGCACAAGCAAGGACCCTCTCACGATTTGGAAAGGCGGCTCACCTCCGGGATGAGCTGCAGCACAGCATTGGAGAAGAGCGTCCCAATGGCCAGGCCGATGAAGTAGGTCAAAACTTTGGGGAAGTACGATTTGCCCGTCAACGGGATGAGCAGCAGGCCCAGCAGCGCCGCCAGGTTGATTACTGTCACCGACAGGAAGCCCCAACCCCAAACTGCACAAAATCACAATGTCATTTACACACACAACCACACACACACACACACACACACACACACACACACATACATATATATATATATACATATATGTATATATACCCATATATACACGCCCTCTCATTTTTAACATCCATACATTTTTTGTGTATCAATAAATGTATATTAAACCATATAAGGGCATATGTTATCATTAGAATATTAAATAATAGTTTCAAACATATAAATAAAATTAATAAATTATAATACAAAATAAATAAAAATAAAAAAATAAAATAAATGAATAGTGTAAATGACATACAGAAAATAATGTATAAATAATATAAATATAATACGTGTGTGTGTGCGTGTGTGTTTCTTTTATTATTATAACCATTTTTTATAACAAGGTACAATACTGTAAATGTGTTTTTAGAAGTCTTATTAATACAACAATTTTTTTTATAAAAAGATACAAGTGTACGTACTGCAATTGTTTGGGCACTCCCTGCCTTCTGCTGGCATTCGGGCAACCTTCGTACCATAATTCTTCAATTTTGAATTTTTATTTAGAATTTTTGATTATTGTTTTGGGGGGAAAAATCTGCGATGTAGCGAGGGATTGATATATACATATATATATATATATATATACACGTGTATATACGTGTATATATATATATATATATATATACGTATATATATATATATATATGTATATATACATATAGTATACACACACACACACACACACACACACACACACAGTGAAGTGTGCACTCTGGTGTAGTACAGTACATTTGACAGAGTGGTGAGTTATTAATTTCTAGCTAATGACACCCTGCTGATAAATATTAAATGGAGCTGACTCAGGCTTTTTCGACATGCTTCGGCAGAGGAACTTGCTCAATCCAACAAACACACACACACACACACACACACACACACACACACACACACACACACACACACACACACACACACACACACAAGCAGCGTGTGACAGCGAGATCAGAACCACAGCAAGTCTCTCGCGGCCAGCAAGATGATTTTTGTAATCACAATTATGTCACAACAAGCCAGGAATTAGCCACCAGATTTCACAAATTTGTATTATTATTTTATTTTGTAAATTTGGGTTTCCTTTGGCAAAAAAACGTACATATTTTTTTAACTTTGCAAATTTCATTACGAAATGATTTTTTTTCGCATTTGTTTTGTACCCTTGAACATGTGTTTTGTTTGTTTACAGCTGAGCTAGCAAATTTCCTGTTGTGGGGTTATCGCTCATTGTGGGGTTCATTTTCTTTTGGACTGACCTGAGTAGTGGAGTGCAGGTGGCGGTGACGGTGTGCTGATCTCGGGGGCGGTGTTGGGACAGGAGGGCACGAGCACCTGGGTCAACACGGCAGGGCAAATGGCGTCCAGATGTCCAGTGCTCAGCCGGCTGACGTTGGGAAAGCCAAAGTAGGACAAGATCTGCTGGGCCGACAGGCACTAAAAGCCACGGCCGCAAACAGACCAAGATGCAATGTTACTGGAGCAGAAAAAAAAAAAAAAAAATATATATATATATATATATATATATATATATATATACACATATATACATACACACACGTACACATATATTACCTAATAATTACACACACATACATAAACACCATGTATAGACATTCTAGATAAAATATGGATGCACTCTTCACAGAATGACACGTGACATGTGAGAGCTGCTCCTAGTATTTGCCCCTTTAATCGAAATATTAGGAGCACCAAACATAATATAATTGTCACACGAACGCATAGCGTGTACCTAATAAACTATCCGCTGGGTTCCCTTACTTTGCGTTCGTGGAGCGGGTTGCCGTCGTCGGTGACGTCCTGGACCCTGCGGGCGGCGACGATGTGCAGGAGCTCCTCCAGGTTGCGCACGGGCATGGACTCGTTGTGGCCGAAGAAGCGCAAGATGTCTTGTAGGAACTCGGTGGTGCCTGCAGCGAGAGCTTCCCGGCCGTGGGCCACCTCCACGAGGAGCACGACCCCCAAAAGTCGCAGAAAAAGCGCAGCCATGTCTCGCTCACTTTGCACGCAGGACTCCTTTGAGAAGAAGTGCCCCCCCCCCACCCCTCAAAGAAAGTTTTTAACTCCTCGACAAGGATGACTTCATGACCGCACACACGCACGCGCACGCAATACAACAGGACGTTGCTTTCCCGGCGGGAGGTAATCAAGAATTAGGTTCAAAGCTTACTGGCGCACAGAAACATGGAGGTGAGCGACCGGCCACGTGCACGAGGTCCAATGATTTCCTTTGTGCACATACCGCCCACTCGCTCCCCCTCAATTGGAATGCACCACACGGGCACGCGCAAACAAACACGCACGTGCAGGAAGGAGCTTTGGGGGGGTCTCAAGTCACGTTTGACTGTGGGGGGAGGTAAACAAAAGTAAAGGAAGGAGGATTTGTTGGCGCCCCCTGGTGGGAACATTACGCATGCGCACTGGAAACCCAATGATTGGCTCCTTGCACAATTGCCCAATTCTAAAGAAATAATAGAATAAAATCCTCTGTCAAATCCTCAACGGTGCCCCAACGGACAAAGGTCTAAGGGATTGGAAGTGGAAGTGGAAGACGTGGAAAGAAATAAAATACAGTCCATCCATCCACTATACCGCTTGTCCCCACAGGGGTCACGTCGACCCCCTATATTTGCGCGGGACAGAAGCTGGTCACCAAATAGCAAAAATATGTCGTTTCACACAACTTGCACACTCAGCACTATTGTCTCTGGAAGTAATAATTTATGAATTATTAAGAATGCAAATAATTTAACAGGTTGTGCCTCACAAGTTCATGCTTCTTTGTGCAGTTCATTCTGGTTGGTCTGCATGACTTCCACTAGGGGACAATGCAATCGATGTATAACATGCCGGTCACATCTGCTCAGAAAGCTGCAGTTCAATAGTAGTTAGTAGTTCAATAGTTCAGAGGATAAGGAATGTTTGACATTTCCATACAAACGACGTGTCATCTTATATGTTCCAAGATGGGAAAAAAAATCTGGTGCCCTCCCGCTGAACTGACAGGCAATCAGGATCGGGTGGTGACCACCTTCAAGGCAATTTAAGGTGAGTAGAGGTCGCTCAAGGAGGTGACGGTGAGTGCTTGGGAGAGTTCCGTAACGCTTGTGTTCCTCCCGGCGCGGAACGCCACTGTCCTGTTCCTGGACAGCATCAAGAAGCCATTGGTGCTAAAGCGTCCGGGAATGTTGCCCGCGTCCAGCCACACGAAAGGAGCCACGGTGCTCGCCTGGAGATCCACCACCAATCCCGTTTCGTCCTCGCGAACTTTAGCCTGCAAGGGGTTCAACAGTGTTTTCAACAGCGTTTTCAACTTTACTTCGAGAACGCTTTAAAAACAAACCACAGCTGCCCAGGCTTTCAAATTGTGTGTGCGTGTTTGTGGGTTTTAAGCTAACTAAACAAAGAAGTTACTCTAAAAATAATTTGGGGTTTCCAAGAAAGTAGTCTGGATCTGTAATTGTCTCTAGAAGGAATTCTGAAACTAAAGTGTCTCACTGTGATGTTTGGTGGTCGTAGGCCCAGGGCATCTTTGGGCGAGCACAGGAAGTGGTGGTTGGCGGGACCGTGTTGGGTGCCATCGCCCTCCTCCAGGCGAAACGCCAGCAGACAGCTGAAGCGGCTGCAGCGTCCACATCCAGCCAGTAGGGCAGCGACGCGCCCTTTGAAAACCGCAATGGCGCTTCCTCCCGGGACCGCCACAAGATCAGATTTCAGCGTGCAAAGCGGCTCAGGGGTGCTCCATGCGTAGACTGTCACCTGGTGGATAGCACGGTTACAAGAGTTTGGATTATTTATGATGCTTAGCTTGTGCTTCATTTTGACTTTTTTTTAATTCAGTTTTAGCTTTTAAAGCAGGCTTGTTAGTATTCTGCATCAGGTCCTACCACAGCTCTGAGTTTGAGGTCTTGGCTCAGGTCAGAAACGGCATAGATGAGCAACGTGTCGTCGTCCTCGAAGGCAACGGGCAGGACGTCGGCGAAGAAGTCGGCGGCCAAATAATGCAACATCTTCCACTTGCCGCCAAACTCTGCCGGGTAACGGGAACTGACAGAGGTTGCGACAGCAAACGGCAGCGTTTCGGGCCCACTTACCGATGGACGACCAGGAGGGCGCCTGCCAAATGTCGTTGAGTTGCCAGTAGAGTGCACCCATGGTGTTTCCGAGGCCCCCAACCAGCTCACTGCGGCTGCGCCGGTAGAATTCTGTCTGAGTCTTCACGCACTGAGCCTGCATCACCTGGAAACAAATCATGCACAGAGCGTTACAGTCTGCTTGCATCGGGGTCGCAGACGCTTGTTGTCACCTGTGTGAGGTAGAGCGTGTGCGTGAAGTTGGCGAGCGGTTCGCTGGAGTTGGGCAGGTAGAAGTGAAGGGCCGCCTGCTTCAGCATCTGCTGGTTTCCATCCTGGTGGTGCTGACGGTGGCGAGCAAAACGGCTGCTCATGCTCCAGTCCTCCGCAAGAGACACCTGCAACGTTGAGTCCAACTTTGCTGAACAGCTTTGCTTTTTTTCTTCCACAAAATTTGACATGTTGCACTCTAAAATTGATCAGTTGATATTCAGCAAATTTAAAATCAGAAATGTATAAATTTGCACAACTGTATCTTCGACTGTCCCTTGGAAGCAAAGGTGACACTTACCGGCCGCAGCGTGGAGAGCGACGGCCATGACTGGAAGCCGTACTCGGAGGCGAAGCGTGCGCGGGGGAAGGCGCGCCAGTCCCAACAGTCGTCCAGGTAGCTGTAGAAGTGCGTGTCACCGTAGCGCGGGTCGTACGGATCGCTGGCCACGTACCCTTCCCGCTCCGACTCGGCGCCGTTTGTGGGACTGGAGACCAGGAACGGCCGACTGGGATCCTCCTGTGGGACGCCGGTTTGAGAAATGTTGTGGAAAGTATGATATCATAAAAAGGAGGCAGACCTGTTTCACGACTGCCATGATGTTGTCCACGTAGAGCGTGACGTAGTCTTGGAAGTAGACAGGCCGCTTCCAGATAGGAATGTGGAACCAGTCAGTGGCCAGCGCCGCTTCGTTCTCGTTGTTGGCGCTCCACACGATGATGGACGGGTGAGATTTCAGACGCCAGATCTGGGGAAAAACAAAACAGACAGAATAAGAAAGGAGGATTCCTATAAGACGAGATGCCGGCAGAAGAACGGAGGACAACATGTGGCGCCACCTGTTGGTAGACCTCTTCCCTCACGCTGCGCACAAAGTCGTCCTCGGTGGGGTACATGGCGCAAGCGAACATGAAATCCTGCCACACCTGAAGGCAAACATGCAAACATGACAACAACATGGTGCAAGCGAGGAGGGTGCAGGTATTCTCGGCCGCGCTCACCATGAGACCATTTTCATCGCAGGCCTCGTAGAAGGCGTCTTGCTCGTATACGCCGCCGCCCCAAACGCGAAGAACGTTCATGTTGGCCTCAGCCGCCGACCCCAGCAAGTCCTTCAAGCTGACAACGAGGCAAAGCGCTCAACGCAAGTATCTCTTCAGAACTTTAACTTAACGAGTAGACTACAATAAATATGACACTTATTTGTTTTCATATTTTCCCGTTTAGGAATTTAAGACAGCAAAATGTGACTTTGGAAAGAAAAGACATACACATGAGGCGTAACTCTGTCTTGGAAAGAGTGCGCTGGGATCCAGTTGGAGCCTTTGAGGAAAATCGGCTTCCCGTTGATGCGAAAGTAAAAAGTCAGACCCGACGAGCCAGCGATGGACTCCTGGACCAGCTCCACTCTGCGGAAGTAAACCTGCAACACACAGCGAGGGCTTTAAATGACTCCCTTGGATGCCGTCTCCTTTGATTACTTCCATTTTTTTCCCCAGGGAGGCAACCAGGTACCGACAAAAAAAATATTTGTGAATGATTTTTAAAAAATACTTTCCATTCAACAGGGGGAAAGAAAACAACAAATAGGAAGGCACATTAACGCGCCAAGATTGTTTGAGGCATTCATCTAATGAGATTTTCTAAGTGTAGCAGGGTGGCTCTCTCTAGTGGTACATGAAAGTATGACATGTAAATGTTCAAAGTGAAATAAAAATGGTATAAACCACGAAGTGTTTTCCAAAAAAACAGGAGTTGCCCGCCCAAAACTGTTCTTTGTCATATTCTTACATTGTTTCTGTCTAATATAATGTAACATTGACATATTTTTGTTTTTCTTTGATATTTTTGTCAGAATAATATTTTCATTTGTGTACTTTTAATGTCATATTTTCGCCGCATGCAATAACAGGACGTGAGCTCTTACCTTTGATTGCGCCTGGAGTAGCGCAAACCCATCCAGCAAACGCGCCGTGACCAGGAGGCGGTAAGATGTTTGTTGGCCGTGACCATTGGGCCACCACAGCTTCACGTTGCTGCTCTGAAAACAAAATGTTGATCACGTCTTTCCTCACGTACGTACGCATTCGCACAGTCGCATACCGCGTTGACGTGGAGGGTGAAGGTGTAGGTGAAGCCTGGACCCTGGCGGATATTTGTCAGGAAGGTAACACTGGAGTGCAGCTCGGGCAAGTCCAGCGTGATTTGGGCCGAGGTGGGCACTAGCGCGTCCACGAGCATGTCCACCTGCAGCGACCACGATGAGCGGACGATGTCTACCGCACAAAAACAAAAAAGGTTTTGTGTAGTTCCGAATTTTTGTTGCAATTTTTGACAGTATTTGCATATTTTTTACAATATGTTCATACCGTAGAGAGGAAGAGCGGCCAAGTGGACGAGGCGCAGCAGGTCAAAGGCCTCCAGGCGGACGCCTTTCCATAACCCGGCGCCTGGGAAGGACGGACCCCAGTCCCAACTGAACGAACTCTGGGCCTGAGCCACAAACACACGCAGGAAGCAAAGCCTTGACACGCGAGTTGAATTTATTTCATGACCGGCAAATCTGATACCCATTGAAATACACTGGAATTAGTTTTGTTTTGTTTTTTAACAAAAAATTCTTCAAACCTGGAAAATGGCATACAAAGAAATGAACGGTCGCTGCTAGTAGAACGAACTATTTTATTTAAAAACTAAACCCAATAAAAAATTAACAAAAAAAACATGCTTTAAAGAAAATTAAATTAAGCAAGAAAATATAAACCCAGGCAATTTTAATCCTGGTTGGGACTCACTTTCCTGATGAAATTGACGTGACATTGTCCTTTCTGGACGTCGGGCGGACACTCGGGAGGAACGCTGTAGGCGGTGTGAGCGTTCCTTTTCTGGGCGGCGAACACGACAGAAGACAGGATGTGAACCGTCAACGTGTTTTCCGCGGCCTTCAGCAGTCCTTGGACGCGAAAGACCTGCGTGAGAAAAACATGTTGGAAGAGTTGCGGAAAGGACGGACGGACGGGCAGACAGGGTGAACGCACATATGGGCAGAACATGTTGTCCGTGCTGCCCACCAACACACCATTGAGCCAAACGGACGCCGCCGTGTCCACGCCGTCCAATATCAGAAGCACTTGCCGCTTGGACCTGTTTACGAGGACACAGTTACAAAGATGGCTCTGTAAAAAAATTATATACATACATATTTTATAAAATTTACTTTTTGATGTCTAGTAGTAGTTATTTGTCTGTAATGCCTACAATGCAGTGCAAGTAGGAAATTTTAGCTCAATCTGTGAATGCTGTTTTTCTTTGCTGACCTGAGCTCTTTGGACACCACGAAGGTGGTGGCGTATGTCCAATTGTCCAAAGAGATCCACTCATAGAGTAGGTCATTGAAGCGGAAGTAAGGGTCCTGCAAGATGCAGCAAATGTGTAAAGAGTAAAATACAAGAAAAACAAAAACAAAACAAGGCTAAATAAAAGGTCTGGATCACACCAATCCAAGTGAATTTTTGGGAATTTTTAAATAAATTTACATGCGAGGCAGGGCTCGTGCAAGTAAAATAGCCAAATAAACAACAATAAAACAAGGAGTGACAAGGGGAATAAATTGTAAAAAAAAAAAAAAAAAAGAAGTCATAAAACAAACTCAAATAGTAAATAGTAAAATAGACAAACTAATGCCTGGATAAGTAAGGAAAAATATTTAAAATAATCACTAACAAGCTAATACATAGAATCAAAATTGGTAAAATAAAAATGGAAAGGAAAATACGGTAAGCTAAAAAAAGGTAAAAACTTTAAAATTGCGCTGTCTTTCTCGTGTGGGCTCGAGTTACGGTTGACTAAAACATGCCAAATACTCGTGACTTTTGATTGTGATTATGATTGTAAATATTATTTTAAGGTGACCTGTATGAAGCCTCGCTCCTGCAGCGCCGTATGGACGCAGCCTGGCACCCGAGCGCTCAGAGAAATTGACTTGTTGGAGTTCCACAAATTCCACTCCCCGTCCAGACTTTGGACAAGAGGAGAAATACCATCATGACTCCACACCTCCCGAACGCCAAACGATAAAAGAAAGAAGACTAAAACGCGTACATTCATCTTCGCTCAGTTAAGTAGCGTTTGTTAGAGTCAGGAGTTACTTCCGGGTTTTAGTCACATGACCGGGTTGTAGGCAAGGGGAAGAGGTTTGTGAAACGATTGTGAAAGACTGCGGCGCTAATTTGTTTTAAATAAAGGCCAGATTTGAGAAAATCTAGTACTTCGCACTACATTAAAACAAACATTTGTGTCACAAATTCCAGTGTGCTTTAATTAGTACTTTTGACGACATTTGGAACAACTGGCAAAATGAAGGGTAAACAAGAGAAAAACTACAACAGACAATAAAATGTATCGAATATAAAAACTTTTGAAATTTTGATTCTTGACTATTTTAACCAGGGGTGTCAAACTCATTTTTGTCACGGGCCGCATCGTAGTCATAGTTTCCTTCGGGGGGCCATTATGACCGTCAATAAAATGATGAATATCTAAGTTTGAAACCGGTTACGAGTAAATATATAATTCCAAAAGATCAATGGTAACAAAAATTGCTAGCAATATCTGTATTGAAGACAATTTGAAACTTGAGTATTGACAGATTAAGTGGATGCACAATTTGTCTTCTGGGGCCACATAAAATGATGTAGCGGCCTGTATCTGGTCCTTGACTTTAACATATACGATTATAACAAACAAACGAGACCATCATTCACATATTTAAGGTTGAAGTAACTTTATTGAAGGGGAAACTAAAAACAGCCGTGAGTTGTTCAACCGCCAGCTTCGCATTATACATACTTGTGTGGGTTGGGGAGGGAGGGGGCGTACATGAAGACAGTTCGTGTGGGGCATAAGCCAAAAATTCATCTAGTGGCTTCTAGAGCTCGGAGGAGAGAAAAATAAAATAAAAAAAGCCTCAAGAGGGGGAACCAAATTCATGTGTTGTATATAGTAGCCTACGGTTTATTTATTTTTTTATAATTAACATGCATAAAATACAACATACTTAACATTTTGTCTCTGGACTGCAGTGCTTTTCTTTCTGTACACGCTTGTTGCCTCGGCTCACCGCTTGCTTCCTATGCTAACAGGACCACGCGGTCATCTGCTCACAGGAAGTCACTTTCTCCCTGTCTTTTGCCAAATCGATGGAGTTAACTAATTCGATTTTGTGTGTGCGCGCATGTGTGTGTTGGCTAATCATGCATGGCCAAACAGGGTGTGTGTTTGAAACCGGAGAGAAAATAAAAATCCAGGAAAATTTGTCGTCACGCATCCTGAGAGAAAAACACGACCTTCTTATTAGCGCACAGATGAGAAAACCAAAGAGGGGGGTGTAAAATGCTCTGGATTAAACAAAAAAATATATATAAGTGGAAAAAAGACCAACTTTTTTTTTTTCAGTCTGACCCAAAGAAATGCGCCCCCCCCCTCCTGCCACCAGACCATTTTTTCCTCCATCACATTGCATATTTTTGTGTCCATTCTTTCGCCATTTTGGTGTACCTGCAAGGAGAAGATGTTCATGAGCAACATTAGCATGTAGTCTGCAGATATGCAAGCACATGACCACACTTTGATTTTAAAAAAAGCCAGTCGGAGAAGGCAATGACTACACATTTACATGCGCAACCTGAAAACTTTTTTTCAAATTGAATTGAGATTCACTTTATTTGTAATCTTTATTATTTTTGTCTGATTGGGCATAGAACCCAGTCCCAATGCCTCACTGGCTTGGGAGCGCAGATTGCTAATCGCTGAGTTAAAGGTCCAGAGAACTCCTCCGTCTTGAGTCAGCATGTACACGTCCAGCGTTTATCCAAGTGAGCAGCAGTGTACGAATTGTGGCCTACAGCAGTAACGTAATAAAAGGATAAAATAGGAGAAACTTCCGTTCCAATTTGACGAATTTTCTTTTCACAAATCTCTCTTTTTAAAATTCAACAGCAAATTGGTGCCAGTTTGCAGAAAGCGAAAGCAAAATCATTTTCTAGGGTGAAGAATTTTGGCTGCTTTGTCTTAACATCTTCCTACTGTGCGCGTCATTCCAATTGTCTTTCGAGCAGGATACAAATCTGGTTTGTTCTTTAAGGCAACCGCGCCAACCGGCTCAGCAAGCTCGGGAAGGTCGGCGAGCGGGCACGTCAAAAACCACAGTGATGATGCCGGACAATTTTGGGGCTGAAAACCCCGCAGGTTCGAGAGCCCAAAATTCACTTTTATTTTTTTGGGCTTTGTTTTTATGTTGTTGTTGTTGTTCCAGTTCCTTACTTGTTATTATCTGTTTTGTAGATTCGTGCAATCTCTGGCACTAGCGGGTCGTCGGGGTTGGGGTCGCATAGCAGCGAGCAAATGGAGAGAAGAACTGCGCCGACAAAAGTAAACAAAAAGAAACACAAACAGGTGTGACATTCCGGAAGTATCTCAACGCCGAGGAAGCCAAAACGGCGAACGAGCAAGTCACCTTTTGAAATGGTAAGTGCTGGAGACCACTGTGATCTGAGAATGTCCAGACAGATACTGCCATTACTGTTAATATTTGGGTGGTAGATTCTTGTCGTGAACGCGACCTGGAAGACAAACAAGATATGAGGCACAACGTTGGACCATCTTATGCGACTTTTGAGGGTGCTCGCTTGCCTTGGGTGGTTTGAAGGGATAGTCTGTTGGAAAATGAATGGTCAAGAAGAAGACGCCTCCCTGATATGGACTGTCACTCTGAATGGACAAAAGAGTAAAAAAATACATTTTAACAATTCTGCCCTTACAAATAGAATAAATAAATAAAATTCATTTTAAACAAGGGGGGAAAATGATAAAAATGGAATTTGCACTTACAGGGCCCATGATTGTGGCTTGCCAGTGAAACACTGCAGACAGGACAAATAAAACGATTAGACCTGAAAAGGCGCTTGGAAGTGTCGATTGTTTGATAATGACTTACTGTCGTCGCCCACTGGGCCGGCCGAGCACTGCGCTGGTGGGTCGCGAGCCAGGTCGTGAAGCTCCTGAAATGGGGAGAAATTATTTGATACCACGACAGTAGCTTGAAATTTGATGTTTTTCTTTGCTTTGGTTCACGAGGGACCGAAGTGATTTTTCCATTACTGCGCAAAAAACTTTCCTAAACGATTGGCAATAGATTGGTACATTTTGGCCTTTTTGTGATTAAGCAACTTTGACATTTAGGAAGAGCAATACGACACTTTGCTGATTCAAATTGGCATTGTAAAATAAATTAGGATTCAGTCACTGATTTAGTTCATAACTTGTGCAAAAGCCATCTGTTTCCAAATAAAAAGCAGAAATTTGCAAATCTCCAATTTTGATTCAACATGGTTTGTGTTCAAGTTTGAACAAGATTTACTATTGAAGCTGAAATTCTGAGAACTGACGGGGCAGGACTCAAAACTGGTAACCAACAATCAAAATAGTTGTCAATTTGCTAATCCATTAATTCCAGATCAATTATTTATTGCTTTTTCCCAATGCCTGACATGTATCCAACAAGGAAAGGTATGTCAGCCTGGCGATGTTGTCACGGTGAATAGTATCTACGCATTTTTATGGACGTAGAGTAAGGATTGAATATTTAGCTCAGGAAAGAGAGTAATGTTTTTTTTTTTTTTTTACACACATGCTGAGCATTATTTCTACTTTTTAATTAACCATACTTTTAACCAAGTAGTGAGAGGAATTTTGGCCCTCCGATTGTGCAAACCAGTTTAAAGCAGGACGAGACTGAAGCATCAAACATTTTATTTTTAGGCCTGCTGCGATTTCAAAGTGAGGAGGGTTGTGGGGGCGCACTGCCCCCCCCCCCCAAACTGCCCCACCCGGCCTCCACGGGTAAATACGTATTTAATAAACGCCTGTCATTGTCTGTTATTCGAATTAATAATGGCATTTTAGAAGCCGGCCGGCTGAGCAGCATGTGAACGCGTGACCGACGGGATTGAGTACATTCATCGACGCATAGCACAGACATGTTTCACTCCCGACGCTTTTGACGTAAAATATGACTCATGGTTTCTGGTTAAACGCCGCCTGTGGATGAGTACAAGATATGTGTTGCAAAACGAGCTGAATCACACTTCAGAGAGCACAAACACGACGCTAATACTTGCCATGATTGCAATCTTAGCGCGGACATGTGTGTTTATATAAGCCGTGAGCGGTCTCGGGGCCCTCCGGAGTCAGCTAGGCTGCTAACACCAGCTAGCGTAAAGCACCAATTTCAACTTACAAACCGGGGTGTTGACCAAGTCGCAGTCACTGTGGTGGTTAATTATTTTTTTCTTTTGAGTAGGAAAAACAACGACAATGTTTGACGACGTAATCACGATAACAGGAGAACCGGGGGGCTGCCACTAGCCCGGGCTAACAGGCGAGGAGTCGGGGTGTCAATGATACCTTGTTAATCCTTTTCAAAGCCATCCTTGTGTTGGGCTGCTGCTGCGGCGGCTGCTCCGGCTGCTGGTTGTCGATCCGGGCGATGAAGGCCGGCCGTGATATGCCAGGATGCTGGGGCCTCGCTCCGTGAGAACCGACGACGCAAGTGTCGCACGCACACAACACGACGCCCGGGGCCTTGTCGTTACGAGCTAGCACACAGTTAGCCGACGAAGCTAAAAAGGAATTACGTATGCGCCGACGAACAAATTAAAAAAAGAAGCTAGTGGGTAGAAGCGAAGCCGGGCCGATTCTCAATCAGCTTATTTTCTTCTTAGCCACCGAAATGTCTCTGTAGTTGTCCCCTTAAATTCCGTATCGTCGTCGGGGTAGGGGTGGTAGGTAAGGGGGGAGGGCGGAGAGAAAGCTGGACCACGAAGCTTCCCGTGTCGATTTGATGCCGTTAGCCAGCTAGCGACCGTCTGCATGCGAGTGAGCCTTTATGATGACACCCCGGAGGAGGCGGGGCGAGTGGGCGACGTCAAAACAACTGTGGCCCGGATGCAGGCTCTGCGTGCACGCGTACGAACACGCGTGCACGCACACGCTCATAGGTGTTGAACAATTAATCAAATTTCACGTTGATTAAAATTAAATGACACGAAATGAAATGACACTGAAGACACAAATCATATTTGCTGCAATAAACATTCACCTTAATTTTGATCTATTTCAGCAGACTTTTTAATTTTATTTATATTTATTTAATTTTAACATTTATTTATACAGCGTCTCATAGGTTATACATATTTTGTATATTTATCTAAATTTGCTATTAAAATATTATTCCAATAAAATATTCAAATGTTGTATTTGTATTATCTATAGAGGATTTTAAACAAATTATAAATTAAGACATTTAATAAAAATGTATACAAACTGTATGAGTACAGTTCTATTTGAATAATTCTTTTTGCCATAATTATGCAGTTGTGTGTTATTTTGGTTTCTCTGTATTTTTGAAACGTAGCAACAAGGAAATGCCTTGTTCTCACCACACCTTGAGGACGTCATCAAAACAATTCACATTTAAATTTGGAAAAAAAAGGCGGAGAAGCCACATTGTGTCGTCCAACCAGATTCCAAATTAAATCCAGAGTTGAATTCAACAAATGTATTTATGGACTGAAAGTGAGGTTTCATTCTCATTAAAGTTTGATTAAAAAAGCCGCACCTTAATGACATCATAGAAAGTGACCACAGTAAAAAGTATCCTATTGTACAAAATAGTTATTTTGTCCTTCCTACCCTAACCTACCTTCAACCCAGGTTAGACATTGAAATTAAATTCAATATTCATTTTTGATTGAAAGCCATTTAGGATTAATTCATAGAGTATACTTTTTTGATTTTATAAACTTCATTTCAAAGGATCAAGATTATATCCAGATATTTAATGATTGTGAAACACACCACAGTTGCGAAGCACTCACTATCTTGATTCTATTTTTGGTTTGGCATGTTAGCTTCTAAAATAAACCCAACAACTAAGAGTTCCTTCTTAAGCTTTCAAATAGTTGTTGAATCCACTCCATGGTGTCTTGTGGTTTTAACAAATATCAACAGTCACATTTGGTTAGAAAAAAAAAAAAATCTTCATCCCTTAAATTCTCTTTCCACCGATCAACAAAGTCTGTTTGCATGTAGACCGAAGGCCAAAATAAAGGATTAGAAAAATCTACAATGAGGCCACCCAGGACTCTTTGAGAAAAGAAAAAAAAACAGAGCACCTTATCCCGTTTGTCCATTCATATGTTAGCATGAAACTGATTTAATGTGACCGGACTGTACCGTTTGTGAAGACAAAAAATAAAGACAAAAAAAAAAACATCAAAGAAAATCATCCTCGTCCGAACCATCCTCCGCCGAGTCGAAATCGTCTTCCTCTACAGAGTCGACGTCTTCCTCCAAAAGGGCCCCGGCGTCGGGCTCCAGCGGTGTCGAAGTATCGGGTTCCCTGGCACGGTAGGTCGGCGGGTGGGCCGGGACCGTCTGGTGGCACATGGGGCACGTCCCCTGCACGTGGAGCCACTTGCTCAAGCAGCTGGCATGGAACAAGTGATCGCACGACGTGACCACGGCCGAAGTCATCTCCTGTGAACGCACGTGCACAAGTCAACTTCATAGATCAACGTGGATGATTAATAGATAAGGAGGCAAATGGGCAGGTGTCGACCATGAAGCAGATGGCGCAGACGTCGTCGTGCCGCCCGAGCTGCTCCGGCGTGGCCCGGGGTAGCGAGTTGATCTTCTTGACGGCCTCCAAGCGAAGCACAAAGCTGCGCCAGCCCGAGCGCGCCCGCAGCCACACGTTGCAGTAGGAGTGGACGACGATTACCGAGGCGCCCGTCCAGCTCCACTCGCCCACCAGCGACTCCCAGACGGCGTACGCCACCACGCACAGCGCCACAGCGAACTCCAGCGAGCGGCTCACCGCGTTCACCCAGTAGATGACCTCGTCCAGGTTGTCCACAGGCTCGCTGCGGAACAGCTCCGCCATGAAGAGGGAGTAGATGAACAGCGTGCCTGTTGTCTGTGCCGACGAGAGCGTACAAAATAAGCGCATCGGCGAGCAAAACTGGCCAGAGCAAAAACTGTCATGTGCACCTCAAAAGTCAAGAAATGCCCGAGCAATGGGTGGGAGGAGTCTAAAATGGTCACTTCAAACAGAGACATTTTTTGATGAACCAAAAATGATCTTAGAAGAGCTGAAATGTTCTGAGCCTACCTGAAGGGAGGTGAGCATGCACCCTGCCACCAAAATGAGGAGCCAGAAGTCCATATGGAAGAATTGCAAAATTTCATATGCCATGAAAACTGGGAAGACCAGCAGAAGAAGACACACGCTGAGGCCACGCAAGTGCTTCCACACACTCCTACAAGGAAATGAAATAAATAAATGAATAAATAAATAAATAAATAAACAAACAAACAAACAAACAAATAAACAAATAAATAAATGATAAATTGAGAAGTTTTCTTTAGATAAAAGTTGTGCTTTGCCACCATCTCGCGGCATCTCGCTCTCGAGCAACTATGTCACAGTGAGTTTCGCTCGGACAAAAGTAGTGTGGGCGAGTCAAGGCAAGTACCTGTTTTGCGAGGCGGCCAGAGCGAGGACGAGCGGGTGCGCGATTTCGAGCATGGCCTGCATTGTAGACGTGAGTACGATGAAGAAGATGATGCTGAGCAGGAAGGTCCGCTGCAGCGTGGCCGTTGCCAGCAGGCCTGTCTGCAGGGCCAGCAGCAGCAGCGTCACGCCCTCCGTCACCCCCCTGACAGACAGCAATGCAACTTAGGCTGTCTCCAATAGTCGAGTTTGAAAGCGTGCGCTCACCTGTGCATGACGTTGTGGTTGTTCAGGGCATCATCGTGGCTCCCCAGGAACCACTTGCAGAAGGTGAGCAGACCCAGAGCCAAGTAAGACACCACGAAAGTCAGACCCAACAGGGAGTACGGCGTGGCGCAGCATTCGGAAACACTGCGTACGCGCACACACAAAATGACTTTTACTATTTGACTATTTTTTTGCAGGACCACCACATTTTTTATTACCTAAACTAAAGTTTGCCTAGCTCTGTACTTTTGTTTTAATTCTTACTGAAACATTAGCGTTCAATCAGCACTTCTACTTTTATCAAATCAGTTGAGGAGTTTCATTCAGACCATAATGTTGAAGTGTGTAGAGGAACAAAAATAGAGCTTTGTCTTATGTCATCTACACATAGGTACGGTGAACATTTTAAGGGCTAGGCATCAATTACTGGTGACTTTTCAGTCTTGGCTTGCTCACCTGGTGAGCAGGAAGAAGAGGAGGCTCTGATGGGCGGCAAACGAGGTGGCAGAAGACATGATGCTGGAGCACAAGTGGACCACAAAGAGGACCACCCAGAAGACGCTAAACAGAAGCGGCACGGCAAACTCAGTCCACAAGGAAATAGCCGCCGCCGGCAGGCGAGACAACGCCAACACCTGCGCGGGATTCTAATATCAGGTCAGCTGAAAACTGTTTAAAAAAATAAAAGAACCAAAGAAAAGGTACGAAGATGTGTTTCTCAAGATATGACACCAGAAGGATGAATGAAAGCACCTCCATCTTGAGTGACAAGGCCTTCTTGGTGAGGCGGTAGAGTAACAAGAGTAGGAAGAGTTCGCAGGCGACCTCGCTGAGCGTGGTGGCAAAGACGTGGATGGCAGGGAGCAGGTTTGCAGGGGCGCCGCCCAGGCGGGCCAGCAGGGGGAGAGTGGGGGTCCAGAAGAGCCACACCTTGCGCGTTTTCATCAGGAAAGCACACAGTACGCTCACGAGGAGCTGACCTAAACACAAACACACGTCGCTCACTAGATAGCGCTGTCCTACAAGGGAACGTCCATTCAGTGTCACATTATGACTTATTTGAAAGCCTATAACCTTATCTTGGAGGCAATAATACTTACTTGTCAATGACCGAATGAATCTGTTGAAGGCTTCAGCGTAGAGGTAGGACGCCCCCTGGTGGTCTGACCGTATCTCATCCAGAATGAATTCCCTGGAAACAACAAATGGAAATGACAACACAAAGGGGCGTGGCCGGCTCATGGCAACAACAATACAATTCAGTACACACCTAACCCTAATTTGGAAATGACTGATTTGAAGCTTGGGTACTAACTTTGCAATTTGGTGTCCCACAAAGAGCAGCATGGCAGCCAGTACGTGCAGGTAGACACTTACTATATGTCTCAGTGGGAGCAGCAGCAAAACCAGCATCAGCAAGTGACCTACGCACGTGCACGCACACAAAATATCAGAAAATTATCAATATTTGAAAAAGAAAAATTTACAGGAACAGCAACTTTGCAACAAATATATGGCTAGATAATACAAAAACACAAAAAATGATGAAAAACAAAAACAGGAGAAGACTACATCAATGTTAGAAAACTAATATTAGTTAATACAGAATATATTGGTGGTAGTTGGAAGAACTCACCAAGGTAGAACGTGTCACAAACGAGCCATCGGTACTTGCTGAACACATGTTCATTTTTTACTCGGAGTTGCTCCATTAGAGCCACAATGTCATACTTATAAAACAGGTCCAGCACCAGGATGCTGGGCACCCTCAGGGCCACATTGGCAAACACTTCCAGTCGAGGCATGCTCACAAAATATATAAATAATCAAATAAAAAAATATTATAAGACGATTATTTTAGTGCGTGTGTTTGTGTTTGTGAGTGGAGGGGGGGGGGGGGGTAAAGGTCACATGACCACCATTTCGTTCATCCTGCGATCATCTGAAACAAAAACAAAAACTTGCAATTGATGTATCCTCAAAATAACACCAATACTAAATAAATGCAATACTATATTACAACGCTGCATATATTTGAGTAATAAAGAACACTACAACGGTGTCAATTTTAAGTTAGGAATGGCCAGTAGGCATGAAATAGAACTTACGTTGCAGAGGAGCCATCCTGCTCGTTTCTAAGCAAACAACAAACCATTTTACATTCGTACAGTCAATCAAACGCAAAATTATAACGACACTCGAAGTCGAAGAACTGATCAAATTAAAAGACGATACAGGTGTAAGGACGAGGAAAATGACTTCCAATGTTATGATTCTAGTAATTTGCGTGACCACTTCCTGTAAACGTCACAACAGAACAAGCCAATCCCATCGACGGAAATTTGGAATTGAGGGCGATCGGTGGCACAACGGAATGATCCAATCAGATTGAGGGATACTTGGAATTTTAAAGAAACAGTACGGATGTAATTATAACATTTCAAACGTGAAAGAACAACTACGGTATAAATGTATACAATAATAAACATTAAAAAACAAATATGGAATGATATGAATGTGGGAAAACAAATGGTTTTTGTTTTTTTATACATGAAGCAATGTTATGTTTTTCTTTGTTTTGTGAAACAAATTCTTGTGTACACCGGGGACACTTGTAGACACAAATATTTTTTTTTGTCAAACACACATTAACACCGTCATATGCGGAAATCGAACTCACGGTGTCGGCACACAGGACAGGCAAGTGTCCATCATCGGTGACTCCCTAGAACGCATATTAACCCCCTCTACTTTGACTCGGTGTCAATAAGGATTTTGGAAGGAAAATACTCAAATACTGAAAACAAGCATTGCTCCATAGAGTGCTGTACGTGGCGTAAAATCAGACGACAAAAACAAACAATTCAATAAAACAGCAAATAAAAGTGTGTTTCATGCTGAGTCAAGGGAGTACCTCGTCACCCCCACTTTGCACAACAGACTTGAAAATTAGATGAAAATAGACAAACAGAGGAAATTGTTAAACACTGTGGAGAGTGAGTAAGAATGAATAATTTCCTGTGCTGATTTAGCTCTGGACCTTTTGGATAGTCAGCGTTTGGGAATATGAAACATGTTTTTGTGCAGACTTCTTGCATCAGAGTTATCCAAGTGGTGGATGGGTGGGATTGTTTTTAGCAGGAAGTGGGCTGAATTTCGCAGAAGTGATCTCCTCATAACACTGAAAAGAAGAGTAATCTCTTCTGAGTGTATGCCAAGTATGATGCATCCCATCCTCCAGATATTTATCAGGCACAAACAAGTGCCTTGGGGTCACTCGGAGAACATCTGATTTGAAGCCCTTAAACTAGTTTGAAACTCTACTTTGATGCCTTAACCTTTTCTTGACCCCCCCCCCCCCCCCCCCCCCACACACACACACACACACACATTCGAAAGTGCGATGCATTTATTTGAAACCTGCACCATTTGAAAGTGCACCACAATGATTTTTCTACTTCGAGGACTTGAGACTTTTAGGTTATGAGGTTTAATGCCCCTACCTCTCCTTCTCTTCCTCCTCCCTCTCCCTTTTGGTCCTCCCCCCTCGTCTCCCCTCATAAGTAATGTTCCTGCGCATTCTCTGCACATGCAGCACACAAAGAGAAGGATGGAAAAGTCAGCCTTGATCTTCATCATCCTCCTGGCGGGAACGTTTTGGGCGAGCGCAGACTTCGACAACACGACCGAGACTGCTGCCTCCGAGACCAACACCACCAACACCTTCAAGACCTCCGCCACCGCGGCCACCACAAATGGGGGCATTGCCGGGAGCAGCCCGACGGCAACCCCAGAGTTGAAGTCAACGGCTAGCTGGGCACCAACGCCGTCGCGTCCCAGCAGAATTCCAAAGAAGGAAGAAGATAATCACAAGGACAAACTTGAAATGGGTATGACCAATCACACATCATCAGTCCAATTCTCAATACCTGAATTTGAAATCTCATTTGATACGTTAAACCTGGCTAGGAATTCTAATTTTAACACCATAACCTGTTTGAAACGTCAACCCTGTCTTGAAACCCTAATTTGAAATCCAAGCCTTAGTTTCAAACCCTAACCTTGGATTGAGACCTTAACATGACTCAAACCCTCAATCTGAAACCTTAACCCTTGTTTGAAACCCTTACCTTGGGTGGAACACTAATCCTTGTTTGACACCATAAAACCATCTTAAAACCCAAACCGTAAACTCCAACCTCACCTTGAAACACTAGTTTGAAAGCCTAACCTTCATCCAAAACATTATTGATTTTGAATCCTAAATTATAATAATTTGAAACCCAGTCCAGACCTGTAATTTGAACGACTGCCGTGAAATGGAGGTCAATTGGTCATGTTTTGAATGGCGCTGTTTTGTCTGTCGGCTTTGTTGCCAGATGTGCTGCGAATCCCCCGAGACAAGTTTGTCGTGACTCGTCTCCATGCGTGAGAACACGGGGAACTTTCTTGAGCCCAAAACACTTAAATCTCCAAAGCAGACACACTGTCAGCGATTCTGGTAGACGCTCATGTTATTGCCTCGCAATTCCCAGCGGCTAGAACATTCAATTTTACACACGACCCTGTTGGCTCCGGTTGTGCACAAAAATGCCTTATCTGGGCGTCTTCATCCTCCTCCTCCTCGAGGAGCATGAGTGGGAAAATGGGAATGGGGCCCTCTCCGCAACCCGCATAGCCGAGCTGCTCCGATTACATCGCACTCACGCCGGAACACTTTTAACCCCTCCACGCACGGCCGAACCAACATACAGTAACAGTAACAGGAGTCAATCATCATGTAACACACAGTAACAGTAACATGCGTTGTTGGAGTGACAGTATTGGCGCTATCTGGCATGTTGGCTTACAGTAACAGTAACCCACAATAACACATCAGCAGTATCATCTCAGGTCACTTGCTTTCCAATTCAAAGTCGACCGTTTTCCCAAATTGCAAGGCAGCGCGCCACACCAAAGTTTGTACGCAGAACGCGCATCCGGAAACTATTTGCACTGCTTCATTTTTTCCACAAGTTATTATGTCACAGCCTAATTCCTAAATGGAATACAGTACATTCATTTTTTTTCCCTTCGAAATTATAAAAGTCACACAAAGTGAAGCCCGGTGAATATTTTCCGGATGGACTTAGTGCAGTGTTGTCCAAACCTTTTCTTCCATGCAAACAGAAAAATGGAAGGACTTGTAAAATCTTTGATTGTCATGCTAAAGACAATCCACCAAGCAATTTACCGACTTTAAAAACGGCTACGGCACAGCTTTCCAAAATATTGCACGTGAATTGGCAAATCTAAGACTTTTTAGGATTTGTGGGCTGCCTGCCACCCTGCCGCATACTGAACTAGACGCGCCCCTGCACGGCACCGCATCTTCAACTCCATATTCAGAAGCAAAACAAAAACATTTTTCAACATGGCCATTTGTTACACCTCAAACACTGAGAGCCTAATTTCAAACTTCCATTTCAGGCTGTCCTCCCCTGGGTCTGGAGTCCCTCAGGGTGGACGACACCCAAATCCAGGCGTCCTCCTTCCAGAGATTTGGTCTTGGTCCTCACAGGGGGAGGCTAAACATCCAGGTTCCATCTCTTTTTCATTTCCCATTCTTCTTCCTAGTTTTTTTTTTAATCTGTGTTGTTCAGATGTTTGGTCTCGACGCAGAAGGGTGGCCATGTCAACGTTTTAATGCCGGAACCACTTTTCAAAAGTGACAGTTGGGCAGATCTTGAAAAAAAGAGGCTTTAAGTGCTTTATTGCCACTTCCAATTCCAGTCTATTGTCAAACTAATTACACCCACCACACACACACACACACACACACACACACACACACACACACACACACACACACACACACACACACACACACGCGCGCACACACACACCACCCACACGCACACCACACGCCCAACAGACCCACCACACACACACACACACACGCGCACGCACACACACACACACACGCACACACACACACACATACACTGTATAGCAAACAGACATATAGTAATTGAGTCTATAAATCTGCAAGTTCAATGCCAATGCTAACACAGAATGAGAAACACCATAGACAGGCTAACAAATGTGGCAAAAGGTTGCGTAACACTTGTAGACATGCAATATAACAAACATTGAGTTTGTACTTTTTTTTCCATGCCCACTACATTGCCAAATTAAAAGCTTGAAACTGCTTGAGATTTTTATCAAAACTTTAAATTTTGCCAAACTTACCATGTTGGTGCTTGGTGGGAGGATGATGGCGTGCATCTGATCGCATTATTTTTTTTTTTACCTCCATTACAATCAGATGCCATAGATTAGTGCACCAAAAATACGTTCTGAAGAAGTGTAGAGAACCTGCTCCCGAAAATCATGAGCCACAGATTTGAGAAGCCACTGAAACGGACTATTTGAATTTCCATTCATTTTAACGGGGAAAGAGGATTTGAGAGTTCTCACTGTCTTTGTGTTGACTGGATATTAATCAGAAACACAGTGGGGCATAGCGAGGGGCCATCAGAGGAAAAAAAACTGCAAAAATAATGCGGTTTGGATGAATAACAGTATGAAAGGCTCTTATGAAATGGCCCTGGGAGTCTGAAAGCAATTAAGTGTCACTCTCAAGAGCCAACTAGTTTGTGGTTCGCCCCAATGCTGACCAAGCATTCCCGCGCACACGCTCTAATATTTCCAGTCGGGCATTGAGGACGGTGACCTGTACGACGGCGCTTGGTGTGCTGACTACCGGGATCAGCACCAGTGGCTGGAGGTGGACGCCCTGCACCTAACCCGCTTTACCGGAGTCATCCTGCAGGGACGCAACTCTATCTGGAGGTCAGGTAGTGTCAAAAGTTTCCGCAATTACCCCGATTGGGAAATCTGAGCAAACTTTTTGTGTGTGCGTGCCTACGCGTGCAGAGAAGATTGGGTCACGAGCTACAAAGTGCAGCTGAGCAACGACTCCATCACCTGGAAAAGTAGCATGAACGCAACGCAAGAAGCGGTAAGTCAGGCTTCCAACGCCAATCCAACCCAGGCTTGAAACCTTGAATCAATCAATTTCAATGCCATTATCAGTGACAAAAGTTTTTTCCCCCTATACTCAAACTCCTACCTCGATGCTGCAGGTTTTTGAAGGCAACATGGACGCCGAAACTCCGGTGCTGGCCTTGTTCCCCGTCCCGATGGTTGCGCGGTACATCCGCATCAACCCGCAGAGTTGGTACCCCGACGGAGACGTCTGCCTTCGAGCTGAGATACTTGGGTGTCGGGTTCACGGTACACATGCGCAACCCATCCTGCGAGGGTTATATGCCCCGGCCTTGTAATGGACTGTTCGAATTAACTGATGTGATGTTCAACCTTCCAGAGCCGCAGGATGACTTTTCCCAAGAGGGCGGAACAAAGGACAATCTAGATTTCCGCCACCACAACTACCAGGAGATGAGAAAGGTTCACAAGCAGTTCCTTGTCTTTTGTACGTTGAAAACTTTTAAAGTTTGCTATCTCCTTCTCTGAAAGCTGATGAAGTCGGTGGCGGAAGAGTGTCCCGACATCACGCGGATCTACACCATTGGGAAAAGCTACATGGGCCTCAAGCTCTATGTCATGGAGATCACGGATAACCCCGGGAAGCACGAACTCGGTGAGAAACCTTAACTCATTCACTACTAATGACGGCTAATGACGTCAAAGATCCATTTCAACATTCAGTGAATGAATGAGACATTTGGTACCCAGACACAATGACTCATTTTTGATCAGGCGAGCCGGAGTTCCGCTACGTGGCCAACATGCACGGAAACGAAGTCCTGGGTCGTGAGTTGGTCCTCAACCTGATGCAGTATCTGTGCCGCGAGTACAAGCGAGGCAACCAGCGCGTGGTCCGGCTCGTTACCAACACCCGCATTCACCTCTTTCCCTCCATGAATCCGGACGGCTACGAAATGGCTTACAAGAAGGTACTTCATCCTTACTGGTTGTGGCCGGAAAGGTCTGGTGGATTTAAACTCCCGACGTTCCTCAGGGCTCCGAGCTGGCCGGCTGGGGCGAGGGACGCTACACCTACGAATGGATCGACCTGAATCACAACTTTCCGGATCTGAACACCATCCTGTGGGATGCTCAGCATATGGCCAGGGACCCGTCCAAAGTGCCCAACCACTACATTCCCATTCCGGAATACTACACTAAAGAAGATGCCTTGGTGAGAACACCAGAAACGCAACCGTTATTGTGAGGGAGGGGTGGGGGGGCAAAGGTCTGGTAGCACCTCACATTACTCAGGAAAATACCGCCTACTCTAGACGGGAGACCGAAAGAACGTAAAAAAGATCTCAGTGAGGGACCAGAACATCAGTTTGTCCTAAAACAAAAGACCTAAAATTTCAGCAAGCTGATTGTGATTGGGTCCTGGGTTGGTCAGGTCGCCCCGGAAACCCGCGCCGTGATCAGCTGGATGCAGGACATCCCATTTGTGCTGGGCGCCAACCTGCACGGGGGCGAGCTGGTGGTGACGTACCCGTACGACGGCACCGAGAACTGGGCCCCGCAGGCACACACGCCCACCCCGGACAACTCCTTCTTCCGCTGGCTTGCCACCGTCTACGCCTCCACCAACCGAGTCATGGCCAACCCAGAGCGCCGCCTGTGCCACAGCGAGGACTTCCAGGGCTACAACAACATCATCAACGGCGGAGCCTGGCATCACGTGGCCGGAAGTGAGTCAGTTTTGTGAAATTTGGTAGGCGGGTCTATCTTGAGCTTACCTCCACGCCTGAAAAGATAGCCATTTCTAGACATTTTGTTGCAGATTTTTTTTTTGCCGGTGTCTCACCACTGACACTAGTAATTGTCCTTCTCAGGCATGAATGATTTCAGCTACTTGCACACGAATTGCTTTGAGGTGACGGTGGAGCTTTCCTGTGACAAGTTTCCTCACGCCAGCGAGCTTCCCGTCGAGTGGGAGAACAACAAGGAGTCGCTCCTCCTCTTCATGGAGCAGGTTGCTAATCTTCCATTCCTTAATAATGAATGAATCGAAATGTTGCCTTGAGTCATGAGTCAACTTACCCCCGCCCCAAAAAAAACATCTCGTCAGGTTCATCGTGGCCTGAAAGGTGTGGTGCGGGACAAGGAGAGCAAAAAAGGAATCGAGGACGCCATGATCAGGGTGGAGGACCACGGACACGACATCCGAACAGGTAAGGCGGACAAAGGAATGAGGGCTATTGGCAGTCATCTCACAGCCACCTTGGCATGCCCCCCCTCCTCCCTCGTGCAGCCGCCGACGGAGACTACTGGCGCCTGCTGAACCCGGGCGACTACAAGGTGGTGGCGTGGGCCGAGGGCTACTTCCCGGCCGTGCGGCACTGCCATGTAGGCATGGAGCCCCGTGCCACCATCTGCGACTTCACCCTGACGCAGATGCCGGTACAGCGCCTCAAAGAGATCCGAGCCAAGGGCGGCAAGATCCCGCAGGACTTGCAGCTGCGCCTGCGGGCCCTGCGCCTGCGCAAGCTGCGCGCGAGCACCAAGGCCATCAACCAACGGCGGGAAGGTGAAAGGATGCAGCGAGAGCAGGCCGCCCGCAAGGCGCGATCCTCCTCCTTGACTTTATGAAGACGAGGGATTGACACGCACAGTCGCTTCGCCTCACTGTCGGACACAACATTAGGTACATCTGCCACTGCCACTCCAAGAGAAGGTTGTAGAGGTTCTCACTTGATTGTGCTGTCCAAAAGTAAAATAATTTGGGGGAATAAGGAGTGTTAGGGCCACATTAGTGGGACTGTATTTTCTATACTGTGATTTAAAGTGGAGTGAAGCAAATGATTTTTTTTTGCAAGATTGTGTGTGGCCCTAAATGTCCTTTTGAACTGTGACAAAAGTTGTTTAAACAAAAAAAAAAACCCTCTCAGCAATTGTCAGCTGGTCTGATGTAGAACGACTTAACTTTGACTCAAGTCCAACAAGACTACACTGTCTCAAAAAATAATTTTAATAAAAATTCCTTCTACTGCGTTTGTTTGGACTGAATTGATTATGATGCTATCTAGTGGCGAGGAAGCAGAACAACCACTTTCATAACAAAGCAATTTCTTGTTTATTGTTGCCAAGACAAAGTACCTTTCTTTCCTTTTTTTAACGTTTCATAGCTCAGGATAATTCTGTGCGTGAATACAACTTGGCACCGCATGTACACAAACGCACACACAAACACACACAAACGTGTGCAGAAGAGCACTGGAAACGATGCAAAATTGTTTTCTGTTGAATTCATATTTTGCCATTATTTCAGTCTTTCAATAGGAGCAAACTGAGTGACCTCAGTATTCGTTTGAGTTATTGATTATTCTGACATTACATTTTGGGAAAACCTGAAAAACAATTTCCACCCACATTACAAACTCAAAAACAACTCCAGAGAAGCACAAAATCAGAACTTTGATGAAATAAATAATTCAATAAATGCATTTCCATCCGTTGTCTTTCAGGCCTGCCTTGAATATCCGTTTTCAATTAAGTCCTATTTTCATAAGAAATAAGCGCAAGAACACACTATGTGTTTATGTAATAAACATTAGGGCCATAACTGGAAAGAAAAAAAAATATTGTAGCACGAGAACAAATTTAGAAATGTGAAGACAAGCCTTTTTTCCCATTCATAAAAAGTCTGAATGATACGAGACTAAGCAGTGCTTTTATGAGATTTTTTTTAACTAGGAAGTCGGAATAAGAGAGTTGTCGTAAATTTATGTTGTTTTTTTTATCCCCACCTTCCATTCCAGTGTGGTCTGAACAGCCCTTATTGATTACCTGCGGCTGGTATGCATAGTAGTTCACACTTGACTTTCATCTTTTTTTCTATTATTACTTTGGGAAACCTAACACATACTCAGACAAGAGGCAAAAAAAGAGAAAATGGATGACAAGAAATTTCTCAGAAGTGTCTTGGTCATTATGGATTTTTCTTTAGTGTCATAATGGTGGAAAGGGAAAACAACTCGGAACTATTTCCCATTTCTAGGTGAGGTTCTCGATATTTGAACAGGAGGCGAGAACGCAAAAAGAATAAAAAAGTCACCTAAATGCCATCGTTGACAGATTGCTGTGAACAAAAAAAAAAACGCTGAAAGGCCACGAGGCGGAAACATGAGCCAAAGGCAGCGGTGTCCATGTCGTGCCACGTTGAGTCAAAGTGGAAAGCAACCGGCTGGCAAGTCCACAAAATGTTTCTCCATTCATTCATTTTGCGGGCGAGCTGGGGCCTAAGCAGGGTGGACTCGAGATTGGTCGCTAACCAATGGCGACCAATCGGGGGGCAGGAAAATTTCAAAAAGACGACAGCCAATTGAATATTGGGCGAAAAAAAGTAGTGTTTTCTGTTTTACTTTTTCTTTAAGGTTAGATTATGGTTTGCATTGAGAGAGAAAAAAAAAATCACTTCAACCTTACAAGAATAAATCTTTGTCAAATGTTTGTTATGTTTTTGTTTATATTTTTTTCTAATAAAGTAAGCTTATTGAGAAATATTTCAAGATGCAAGCAGTGTTTTCCGCACTGTTTGAGGGAAACGTTTTTATAAAAACTGTACTTTTTTGCTAGAAAGTTGCGGTGCTTTGACAAAATCTGAAGATTTAAGTCTCGTTGAAAAAAAAGTTTCAAGATTATAGTCTGGTTTTTCCACTTTGAGAAAAAGTTGCAATATTTCTAGGAAAAGCCATATTTCTTAGAATTATTTTTTTCATCCATTTAATTTAATATTAATTAAAATTTTTTCCCCCCCTTCTAAAAAGTCACACAGGGCAGCCCGCCAATCGCATTGAGACAAAGAAGCTTTCAGACCTTTGGACAATTTTCAATCTTCAGTTTAGCTCACATGCAGACCACTTCTGGAGAAAATGCACGCAAGCACGCGGAGACCACGAGGATGGTCCACGCGGGACGGCCGCAGCATAGATTCCAAGTCGAGCCTCACAAAGGCAAGCTGGACAGATGTGCTAAGCAGCCGTCGGACGCCTCGCCCCTAAGGTTCCACCTTAAATTTGCAATGTAAGACGGAGCGAATCGTTGAGGCCGCTGTCGCTTCGGGACGGACTTGAAACGTCCCCGGCGGGCCGCAGCACTTTTGAGAAGGTGTGCATAGAAGATGCGGGCGTACTTGGGTGGGTGTGTTCTGCTAGAACTTGGGCTGGTAGAGCGCCACCCGGCCGCTCAGGCAGCCCGAGGCCAGCTGGCAGTGTGTGGGCGAGAACTTGGTGGTGAGCACCACGTCGCTGTGAGAGTAGATGGAGCGCACCTCGCGCAGGCAAGCCGTCTGCACCGGCACGCAGTCGGCTAGCTCGCCGCAGCTGTCGTCAAAGGCAAGCAGACGCACTCCGTAGCCGTACGGCGAGCAGATGAGGCGTCCGTCAGGGCTGAAACAAAGCTCCTTGATGTAGCCCCGCCCCACGTTGGCCTCCTCGATGAAGTGAGTCAAGCGCAGGGAGCAGCGCGGGGATGCTGGCGGGCGGGTGGGCGCGCCCTCCTGGAACTCGTACACGCACGTCCACTGCGGGGGACATGCCGGGAGCGGGCTTGAAAAACCTGCCACAGAGGCCAACGTGCCATCGTCTCGTCTCGGGGCTCACCTCGCGATCGTCCATGTTGCTGGAGCAGCGTATGAGTGCGGCCCAGCCTTTGGGGTGGAGCTGCAGGGATGTGATGCAGCTCCCTCGATCCCGCTCGCCCGGGATCTCCGGGGTCAGAACCTCCAGGCTGTTCCGGGGAGAAAGGCCTGAAGGAAGAGTGTTTAGGTTTCATGATCGGACGTTGATCCTCGACAGCTTTTTACGTCAAAGGGCTTCTCACCTTCTCTATGCGGGTGCAACTTGCTGGAGTCGTTTCCGTGGCGCGGTCCGGCCGAGCGGGATGCCAGCGCGCCTCCGTCTGAGCGTCAAAGCGCACATTTGAACCCACCCGACCGCGATCCCTGCGTGGCAGGAGCGAAGGCCTGCGCCGCCTACCTGAAGTGAGCGGCGTCCGCCTGGCCCGCAGCATGCGGTAGCTGCCCACCTCCAGCGACTGTGTGAGGTCCAAGTCGTGCAGGATGAGCAGGTAGCCCGACGACGTGGAGATGAGCATCTTGGAGCAGTCGGGTGTCAGGCGCATCCTCATCAGGTAGCGTGTGTGGAAGAACTTCTTGTGCGGGCAGCCGTCCTCCGTGAATCTGAGGGGAGCGTTTGGTATTTTATCAGACTTTTGCTACGGTGACGAAATTTGAAAGTAGCTCATGATCACTTTCAAGTAAGACTCTGGGCACCTGTTGGTGTCCCACGTGATGACGTTGCCGTCGAAGCCGGAGGTGACCAGCAGGCGCGTGTTGGTGTCGTACTCGATGTTTTTCACCCAGCTGGCATGGCCGTGCAGCGAGCACACCTTGGAGTTGAGCTTGCGCAGGTCCCACAGCGCGATGGTGGTGTCGTCCGAGCACGTGGCGAACAGACGGTTGTCCAGGAACCTGAAGCAGAACTGTTAGCGTTTCCATTTCAATGCTTGAACAATTTGAAATATGGACAAAAGTCACCTTATGTTGTTGACACAATCCTCATGGGCCTCCGTCAAAGTTTTGATGTGTCGGGACGAGACAGGATCAAACAGGAGGACCTCGGTCTGCTCGCAGGCCACCGTCAGCACAGACCTGAAGATAACACGTCATCGTCGAGCACTTTTTTCTAAACCAGGGTTGTTTTTTTTAAATGAGCATTTAAAGGTGACAGCCAGGCTTTCAAACTGGATTTCAAAGTTTCACATTTGGGTCTCGTGCCAGGGTTTGTATTTCAACCCAGCACGCATTAACGGGAGGACCGAGTGGGAACACAAGGGAGAGCCGGCCTGCTGCTTCAGCTTGACCTGCTTTATTGAGCCGTCTAGTCGCTTTGACCCAGCCACTAATCCGCAGTGAACAACTGACCCTCCCACTCTAATCGATTACACACCTACAAACGTAATCAGCATACAAAAGTCAACTGCCTGTATAACGTGAGCAAGAAAGCAATTTAGGTTCTCGAAGGATCAAACAACTTGATACTGTATCTCAGGGGTCACCAACACGGTGCCTGAGGGTACCAGGTCGCCCGTGAGGACCGCATGAGTCGCCCGCAGGACTGTTCTAAAATTAGCTCAAATAGCAGCACTTGTCAGCGAGCTGCATCTATTAATTTTACAGTCAAACCTCGGTTTTCGAACGTCCCGGTTCTCGAACAAATCGCAATTCAAACAAAAAATTTCGAGATTTTTTTTGCTTCGGTTGTCGAACAAAATTTGGTCGAACCTTGCGAGATGAGCCGGGAGGACCCGAAAAAACCCGACCGCGCGGCCCGGATACCGACTGAATCCGTTGTTATTGCATTTTCGTTACTTGGAGGATTGTATTGACTCCTAATCATACCTCCAAAGAAAGCAAGTGGGAGCAGTAAAGCCATCCTAAAACACAAAGACGCTCTTAAAGTAATGCGACAGTGAGCGCCCGGCGCGCTGCGGGAGCGCGATCGGACCAAATTAAGCTCCCTGCACACTGAAGTCCACTTAAATTTTGGAAAGTACATCAGGACTTTAAAAATATTTTCTAAATTTCAGTGACGGCTCTGTCATGCCCCTTCGTGAGTCGTCACCTTATCGTGGTGGAGGGGTTTGCGTGCCCCTATGATCCTAGGAGCCATGTTGTCGGGGGCTTCATGCCCCTGGTAGGGTCACCCGTGGCAAACGGGTCCTAGGTGAGGGGCCAGACAAAGCACGTCTCACAGAAGCCCCTTATGATGAGTAAAATAAATGGACTTCGTTTTCCCTCGCCAGGACGCGGGTCACCGGGGCCCCCCTCGGGAGCCAGGCCTGGAGGCGGGGCTCGAAGGCGAGCGTCTGGTGGCCGGGCCTTCGCCCATGGGGCCCGGCCGGGCACAGCCCGAAAAGGAAACGTGGGTCCTCCTTCCCATGGGCTCACCACCTGTGGGAGGGGCCAAAGAGGTCAGGTGCAGTGTGAGCTGGGCGGCGGCCAAAGGCAGGGACCTTGGCGGTCTGATCCCTGGCTGCAGAAGCTGGCTCTTGGGACATGGAATGTCACCTCTCTGGCTGGAAAGGAGCTGGTGTGCGAGGCAGAAAAATTCCGACTAGATATAGTCGGATTAGCCTCCACGCACAGTTTGGGTTCCGGTACAAGCCCTCTCGAGAGGGGCTGGACTCTCTTCCACTCTGGAGTTGCCCACGGTGAGAGGCGTCGAGCAGGTTGTGGGTATACTTATTGCCCCCCGGCTGGGTGCCTGCACATTGGGGTTCACCCCGGTGAACGAGAGGGTAGCCTCCCTCCGCCTTCGGGTGGGGGGACGGGTCTAGACTGTTGTTTGTGTCTATGCACCAAACGGCAGCTCAGAGTACCCACCCTTCTTGGAATCCCTGGAGGAAGTGCTGGAGAGTGCTCCTTCTGGGGACTCCATCGTTCTACTGGGTGACTTCAATGCTCACGTGGGCAATGACAGTGAGACCTGGAAGGGCGTGATTGGGAGGAACGGCCCCCCCCCCCGATCTGAACCCGAGCGGTGTTCTATTATTGGACTTCTGTGCTCGACACGGATTTTCAATAATGAACACCATGTTCAAAAATAAGGGTGTCCATGTGTGCACTTGGCACCAGGACACCCTAGGCCGCAGTTCGATGATCGACTTTGTAGTCGTGTCATCAGATTTGCGGCCGCATGTTTTGGACACTCGGGTGAAGAGAGGGGCGGAGCTGTCAACTGGTCACCACCTGGTGGTGGGTTGGCTCCGATGGTGGGGGAAGATGCCGGTCCGACCTGGCAGACCCTCACAGAGCGTGAGGGTCTGCTGGGAACGTCTGGCAGAATCTCCTGTCAGGAAGAGCTTCAACTTCCACCTCCGGCAGAGCTTTTACCACGTCCCGGGGGAGGCGGGGGACATTGAGTCTGAGTGGACCATGTTCCGCGCCTCCATTGTTGAGGCGGCTGACCGAAGCTGTGGCCGTAAGGTCGTTGGTGCCTGTCGTGGCGGCAATCCCCGAACCCGCTGGTGGAAACCGGCGGTAAAGGATGCCGTCAAGCTGAAGAAGGAATCCTATCAGGCCGTTTTGGCCGGCGGGACTCCGGAGGCAGCTGACAGGTACCGGATGGCCAAGCGGAACGCGGCTTCGGCGGTTGCTGAGGCAAAAGCCCAGGCGTGGGAGGAGTTTGGTGAGGCCATGGAGAATGACTTCCGGACGGCTTCGAGGAAATTCTGGTCCACCATCCGGCGTCTCAGGAGGGGGAAGCAGTGCAACGTCAACACTGTTTACAGTGGGGATGGCGTGCTGCTGACCTCAACTTGGGACGTTGTGAATCGGTGGGGAAAATACTTCGAAGACCTCCTCAATTCCACCTACACGCCTTCCATTGAGGAAGCAGGGCCAGGAGACTCTGAGGCGGATTCTCCAATCTCTGGGGTCGAAGTCACTGAGGTAGTTAAAAAACTCCTCGGTGGCAAGGCCCCGGGGGTGGATGAGATCCGCCCGGAGTTCTTAAAGGCTCTGGATGTTGTGGGGCTGTCATGGCTGACACGCCTCTACAACATTGCGTGGACATCGGGGACAGTGCCTCTGGATTGGCAGACTGGGGTGGTGGTTCCCCTCTTTAAGAAGGGGGACCGGAGGGTGTGTTCCAATTACAGGGGAATCACACTCCTCAGCCTCCCCGGTGATTTCTATTCAGGGGTGCTGGAGAGGAGTTGTCCGTTGGGAGGTCGAACCTCGGATTCAGGAGGAGCAGTGTGGCTTTCGTCCTGGCCGTGGAACAGTGGACCAGCTCTACACCCTCAGCAGGATCGTCGAGGGTGCATGGGAGTTCGCCCAACCAGTCCACATGTGTTTTGTGGACTTGGAGAAGGCGTTCGACCGTGTCCCTCGGGAGGTTCTGTGGAGGGTGCTTCGGGAGTACGGGGTGCCGAGCCAACTAATAAGGACAGTTCGGTCCCTGTATCACCGATGCCAGAGTCTGGTCCGCATTTCCAGCAGTAAGTCGGATTCGTTCCCAGTGAGGGTTGGACTCCGCCAAGGCTGCCCTTTGTCACCGATTCGGTTCATAATTTTTATGGACAGAATTTGTAGGCGCAGCCGAGGCGTTGAGTGGGTCCGGTTTGGGGACCTCAGGATCGCGTCTCTGCTTTTTGCAGATGATGTGGTGCTGTTGGCTTCTTCAGGCGGTGATCTCCAGCTCTCGCTGGAATGGTTCGCAGCCGAGTGTGAAGCGGTCGGGATGAGGGTCAGCACCTCCAAATCCGAGTCCATGGTCCTCGATCGGAAAAGGGTGGAATGCCCTCTCCGGATCGGGGATGAGATCGTGCCCCAAGTGGAGGAGTTCAAGTATCTTGGAGTATTGTTCACGAGTGAGAAGAGGATGGAGTGCGAGATCGACAGGCGGATCAGTGCAGCGTCGGCGGTAATGCGGACCCTGTACCGGTCCGTTGTGGTGAAGAGAGAGCTGAGCCAAAAGGCAAAGCTCTCAATTTACCGGTCCATTTACGTTCCTACCCTCACCTATGGTCACGAGCTATGGGTCGTGACCGAAAGAACGAGATCCCGGATACAAGCGGCCGAAATGAGTTTTCTCCGCAGCATGTCCGGGCTCTCCCTTAGAGATAGGGTGAGTAGCTCGGTCATCTGGGAGAGACTCGGAGTAGAGTCGCTACTCCTCCACGTTGAGAGGAGCCAGATGAGGTGGCTTGGGCATCTCATCAGGATGCCTCCTGGACGCCTCCCTGGGGAGGTGTTCCGGGCATGTCCCACCGGTAGGAGACCCCGGGGACGACCCAGGACGCGCTGGAGAGACTATGTCTCTCAGCTGGCCTGGGAACACCTTGGGATCCCCCGGGATGAGCTGGATGAAGTGGCTGGGGAGAGGGAAGACTGGGAGTCCCTCCTAAAGCTGCTGCCCCCGCGACCCGACCCCGGATAAGCGGAAGATGGATGGATGGATGGCTCTGTCATAATAATGCGACCAGCGCAGTACAGTTCCGCGGTAGGCGACGCGCTACGGTTGCGCGTTCAGCGGTGCGCTGCAGTTGTGCGATCGGACTAATACGCGCAAATGAAAAAATGCTTAAAAAAGGCGGGGTTTTTTTTGTCTTGAAACGGATTATTTGTAATGGGAAAAATAGATTCGGAATTCGACCGATTTGCTTCTCGAACTGCCTTCTGGAACGGATTGTGGTCAAAAACCAAGGTTTGACTGTATTTTTGCTATTCTTGTTAAAATCACACTTACATGTGAATTGGGAAATGACAATAATAACACAAAGTGAAAGTCAAATTGAGCAAATTAGCTATTTCAGAAGTGTGTGTCAAACTGGTAGCCCTTTGCCTTAATCAGTACCCAGGAAGTAGCTCTCGGTTTAAGAAAGGTTGGTGACCCCTGCTGTATCTAGATAGAGACTGATTGGACTGGAGGCTGTGGACTATCCATTAAAAACAAACAAAACCCAGGGTTAGGTTTCAAATAAGGTTTGGTGTTTTCAGGACCAGGTTTGGAATTCAATGTAAAAAGTCGTGCTAGCTGACTGGGTATGGGTTTCAGATGAGGGTCAGGGGTGGGGGTCCAGCCGACATTTGTGTAATGATGCATTCTCGGCCTCCACATTCGGGGTCACCCCGACTTGAGGGCCTTCCTTACCCGTCTGGAGAGTATTCCAGGTTGAACACGGCACCGTGCGTCTTGGTGCTCAGGTTGACTGAGTCGGCGGCCGGGTTCATGGAGCTGTACAAGCTAGTCATGGTCCTGAAATTGTCCCGCACCGGGTCCACAAATACGCCGCGCCTGATGGACCTGTTCTGAAGCCACGAGAACAGACTCGGAGCCCGGCTAGTGTCGCAGCCCGAACCCCCACTGCCGTCGCCGCCTGCCGATTGAGGCGCGGCGGCTGATTCTTGACGATCTTCCAAAGTCTCGCTGGTTGCCGGCGGGGAAGGAGGGCAGCTACGAGCGAGGTTTCCATCGTGGTCCGAGCCGTCCATGTGGGGTTCTTTATCGGAGCCCCCGCCGCCGCTACTGCTGCTGCTGCTGGTCGTGCTGCTGCTGCTCCTGCTGTCGGGCCTGTCCCGCGGCTCGTCGGGGTCCTCTGAGCTCATTGTGGTCTCTGGCGAGATATCCGAGCGTCGAATGAGCGCGGTCCACCGGACGAGCGTGAAAGCGGAGCCGCCTCAACACCGCGGCGGTGCCATGACGGATTTTAAGTGAGCTTGAAGCGGACAAATGTTGCTTGTTGTCAGTCTCGCATAAGCCGAACCGCCGCGGTAGAAGCGGAAGAGGCTAGTCGGTGGACAACTGGACGAGTACCGGTGAGACTTTCAAAGTAAATGAATACAAGTGCCGAATCTCACCGTACGCAAACGAAAATCAGCATGACAGTATTTAACGCATATACAACAAAAGACTATTTAATCGATCTTTTGGTTTCACATTGTAAAAAGTAAATTAGTTTAGTACTCTGAAGCACACTACCGGAAATTACTTTTATTCAATTGGCTGGCTTGACTTCATGTTGACAGATATTGCGTAATTCCTCTTCCGCCTTTTTCTTTCAGCGCCTTGCCCCAGGTTTGTTGCTTCCACCTTGTGGATGGATGGACTCTTGCCAATTTGGATTGCCAATTTGATACAAACTGCTAAAGTAATAAATTTGCTAAATAATTTTAATTGTATCCTCATCATTGTTTCTCTCACTAGCTTTTCCCCATGAACGCTGATTTTATCAGGCACGACAGTGCTCACCTTTGACCAGAGGCGGTCCTGGCTGCTTTTGCGCCATGGGCAAAACATCCATCGCGGCGCCCCCCCCTCACACACACACACACACACACACACACACACACACACACACACACACACACACACACACACACACACACACACACACACACACACACACACACACACACACACACACACACACACACACACACACACACACACACACACACACAGGGACACACAAAAAAATACTTTTTTGCAAATACCATCCGGTCCGTCAAACAACTTTAACTTAACGTTAATCACGTTGCATATGCGTGCATCAGGTAATAATGGACTTTTTTTTTGTGTGTGTGTAATTTTTTCACATAACCCAATTGATTACATGTGGATAGGTATTATTATTTTTATGAATGAAATACAATTTATTTGGAAGCAGTTGTGTGGCCTTGGAATCTTTTGCCCCTCTCCCTTTGCTTTTCCTCTCGGGCCTCTGCTGTCCCCTGTCGGCCGCCGCCCTCTTGCCTGCTCGGAGCATGCGAGAGAGAGGCGCGGAGGGAGGGGCGACCCGACACGACTCTCAGCAGCAAATTGACATCACGTGACAATAAGGGCGCCTCAGTGCCCACTGAACAGATTTGAGATGGAACTGACTGGTGATTTTTTTTTTTTCCTGATGATTTTTTTTTTTTTTTCCTGAGAGTGCTCGTGCGCCCCCACGTGGATTGCGCCCTGGGCGGTCGCCCATATTGCCCATAGAAAAAAACAGCCCTGCCTTTGACCTATACTAGGGGTGTCAAACTTGATTTTGTCGATGGCCACTTTGTTAATGCGGCTTCATTTGGAGGGTGGAACCAAATAAATGTTTCATCATGATAGCAGTTTCTTCAACTATCGTTCAAGTGATTGTAAATAATATGTTTCGATATATCATTTATTGCAAACGAGAAACATTTTAATAAACATTTTAGAGAGGGTCATTGCTTGCACGGGCCACACAAAATGATACAGCGAGACGGAGCTGGCCCCCGGACCTTGAGTTTGACACCTGTGACCTATATTGTTTATTCCCCCTAAGATATTGTTTTTACTAAATACACACGAATGCATGTGTGATTTAAAAAACTTTGCCTGTCTGACTTTTGCCGGCGTGGAATGTTTGATGTTTGTCATTGCTTCCAATTGCACAGCTTCCAAAGTGTTATTGGTGTTATTTGATTCAATTTAGCATCAATTTGATGTCCACTCTTTTGAGTCGTCCAGGTGACACGCACAAACACAAAGAAGTTCCAGCAAGCATAAAAACAAACAAATTCAAGTTTGGCAAGGACCATTGGTACTTAGTACTATTCTGAAAAAAATCTATCCCAGGCTAAAAAGCCGAACCCTCCCTTTAAACTTAAATTAAAACCCAAACTTGAATCATTGTCTGGAAAGCTTAATTTGCAATCCTGACCCAAGACCACCTCTGTATACTGCCTTCATGAGGTATCATTAGTCAGCCCCCCACCCCCCTGACAAGCTCGTCCATGTGATCACATAACTTTACAGTAATCGGCGGAGAAAACATCAGCTGCTTCCAGTTAGCTGGGCAGTGACTCCCATTAAATCTCAAACACACAAACACGTGTACACACACAAACATTCTGTCTAAAAGGTGTGTATTCTGCCAGCAAATCATATTACGGCCACCGAGAGCCTAAAGTCACGGGTTCCATTTTCCCAAGCTGCGACAAGTCGAATGCTTTGAAGTAGACCTGGACACAGGGTCAACGGCGAGGTAAAAAAACAAAAACAAAATAATACACTAGGACACACAGTCCGAGCTGTTTTCATTTGGATCATGTGTTTCAAGTTGTTATTGTGTTACATACGAAAGAAGGCTTACATTTGATTCCCAACCGCAATCTATGCCAGCGATGTAATGAAATGCTCATCCGCAGAATTTCCAATTAATTTGTGTGTCCACCTGTTGCCCTTCATACAACACAACAGCTTTGTGTTCAGCTCAAAAGGCCCAAATTTCCGACGAAATAAAAACATTTGAGATGAGATTGTCATTATTTCAGTCCCACACAAACACATACAATATCTTTCAAAAGTCTACACACCCCTCTATAAATATCAAAAGTTGGGCATCTGAAAATTGAATAATTTTAAAAAAACTTTTGCTACATTAATGAATGAATTAATTATGAATAATTTTGTGCTGCAAGCTGCGACAGTAAAAAATGTCAACATTATTTGCACTTGATGAGAGGCATTTTGAACACAACTTTGAACAGTCAGATCGTTCTAAAGAACACAAACGACTACATTCCAGTTGCAGTTGTTTCCTTTTGCTTCCCAGAGAGAGAGACACACACACACAAACACACAAACACACACACACACACACACACACACACACACACACACACACACACACACACACACACACACACACACACACACACACACACACACTGACTCAATTAACGATTTGAATTCCTTGCATGAGGGATTCCTTGAAAGACATTTAAGTGGATTATGCGATTATTATAATTATCAGAAAATGTATGCACTTTCTCCCGCGTTCCAACTGGATGGCGGCTATTTGTCATATCAATATACAAAATCACGCAAAAAAATTAAAAACACAGAACTAATTTCTGTAAGACTCTGAGAGAGCAACTCAAAGAAGCCAAATATTAAAGCGTTCATATTATGAATATCGGGGTACAATGACGGCTCTGACAAGGCCACCAAAACTGAGCCTGATGCAAGTCAACTGACCGGCGCGAACAGGCATGATTGCAGCAAAAACACAGCTAATGCGATTAAATGCGATCAGGAGATGGACACAAACACATCTGTACCAGTGTGGAACTGCGAAGCGACGCACATGTCACATGTCGGCGCCACACCGTGGCCAATCTTGTCATCGCCGGATAGACGTATGAAATATGAAAAACAAGTCTTGTGTTGGACTCATGATGTGAAATCTGGATTGGAAGCACGGGTGTCGACAAACCTTAAAATCACGAACAGACTCATCAATATCCGCTTCAAAACAAAAAAACAAATGTGAGCCGTCATCATAAGAAAGCCCGTGTGGCTCTTTTTGGATGCTCAAATCCAATCAGGCACATGCTAGCGTTGCAAATATTTGTGAATTTCCCCTGTGCTGTTTTCAAGACATCCATGTGTTATAGGACAGCAAAGAGGAGCGTGACAGCTCACTGCCACATGTGACCCCACAGCACTCTTGCATCCCCCCTCCCCTCCCCTCCCCTCCTGCAGCCAAAAAGACCTTTGCACGTCCAGCTTGCATCATTCACCACCGCCACTCGGCTTCCCACTGGTATTTATTTTTTTATCAGGAGTAATTTACAGCACTTTTCATTTAATTGTTTTTGATGGAAAAGGTGAGGCGTCCAGCTGCGTGAGAAATGGGTGACGCACAGTCGGCGTTTGAAGAAGGCGAGCCAGGGCAAGATGCTGCCGAGCACCAAGAGGAGGATGATAAGAAGGTACACGTTCAAAAGTGTTACAAACGGCGTTTTGCAAATATGCTGGCCAACGATTTCTAAGAGAATTTTTTTCGGTGGAGGCATATTTGAAATTGGAATAATTTGGCACAGTTTACTTGGGGCGTAAAAAAAAAAAAAATCCTGAAGTTGATATTGTGGCGGTCATTGTTAAAATTAAAAATGCATTGTTGCAAATTTCCTTATCCATTTTGCGGATGATATAAATTTCCGAATTGCTGTGTATCCCGAGAACTATTATGCAATGTCGTATCATAATTGACTTAGTTTTTCTTTTGTGAATTTTATTCAAATGTCCATACAGCCATGTTTCATATTGAATTTATCTACATTGCATTTTCTACAGGTTTTGTTTGTAAATTTAAAATGCAAATAAAAAGCAGACTGCCAAGGCATGAACAGTTCTCAGCAATAAGTCAGTGTTTTTTGTTTTTCATTATGTCAATATTTTTAATCTCATTAGCCAATTATGTTTTTGCCCCCAACAACCTAAAAGTAGCCACAGTAAAGCACATAATTATATCTTGATTAAGATGTCAAATGACAGTTATCAACTTGCATTCCTCAACGAAAAATGAATTTTACTGTTTGAATGTCGTGCTTAATTTTTTTTACGACTTGTTATATTTAAGCAAAAGACAAATTCACTTTGAAATTCCTGCTGGAAATTGAGACGGCAAGAACTCTAATTAGAAGGGTAACATTTTCACATTTGGGGGTTTTCTGCTTTGTGTGCAGCTTCTCAAAAACAACTGTCAAATTGATGCCAAATCAGCCACCCTGTTAGTGGAGGTCAATGGCATCCATGAGGATGACACCAATGCCCAAGGTAGGTAGAATAAAATGGCAGCTACATATTGAGTCCTATTAAACAAATAAGTTGAGTGGTTTAATGTGCCTTCCCTTCCTGCTATTGACATTAAGATGACTGGCTTCCAGAAAATCCTCCTAAAGAAGTGGAGACAAAAGTTGTAGGGAATGAGATGGAGCCAATCAAAGAGGGCAAAAAAGAGGGCGTGTCTTCAGAAGTGACCGAAGTCGAGGCAAAACACAACGACATCAATGAGAGCTTTAAAACATTCTTCAGTAAAGTTGGGTTGAAATTTACACTCAAACGAGGCTCCAGAGTCCACGGGGAGAACCAAGAAGGTGAGTCCACTGAGGTCAAAAAGCCTACTGAGCAAATTCAAGATGATACAACTCAAGCGGACACGACACGTGAGAGTCAAAATGAGGATTCAACATGGCCGACTGAGGGAGAAGCAACAGATTCCCAGAACGAGGTCAATATCCCTGACGAAGAATGGACGCACCTCGACACCCCGTCCGAACAAGATCCTTCATTTCCCTCTAGCCCCAAAGAAGATGTGACGATGTCACCCATTAAAAAGTTTTTCGCCTCGGGACTATTTACCAGATTAGGGAAAAAGAGGCTGTCTTTAGAAGACGAGACCATAACAAGAGAGCTTGTTATGGAGGAAGTCGAAGACACTGAAAAAGAAATGGCACAAGACCAAAATGAGGACATAGAAAATACCACAGTAGCACTAGCAGATGTGTACAAGGAAGAAAATCCACCAGCAGTCATGATAAGCGTGCCTGGAAGCACCAATGAAATTGAGGATGTTCCGTCGAGTGCTCTCAAGAGACTTCTGTTGGGCTCTAGTCTGGTGAAGATCAAAAGGCAAAAAGAAGCAAAAACATCTGTGGGTGAACAATGTCAACCGTCTAGTGACGACTCGGACCAGCTTTTGTCGCCCGCTGCAATGGCAGAGAATGATAAAAAAAGTCCTACACAACCAGCAGATACAACCGTGGTCCAGGAGGAGGAAAGTCCGTGGGCCACCTTTAAGAAACTGTTATCTCCCAAAAAGCGAGTAAACAGATCCGCCTTGAACAATGATGACATGCAAAACCCATTGCCCAAAGACGAACTGAAGTCAAGCGAAGGAGATGACATATTAGAGTGCAGAATGGATGAGGGCAAAAAACGGAAGGATTCGGCTATTTCCTGGGATGCCATTTTATGTGCAAGAGGTCAGACAGCAACGGACTTTGATGACGAAACACCAACCGACGATGCAAATGGTACAGAGGCAGTGGAAAATTATGACAATTGTGATGTTTTAGCATCTACTCCCAAGAAAGCCGCAAGTCCACCTGAGAGCGATGTAGAGTCACTTTGCCACGCCTTCAAAAGACTCATGAGTCCAAAAAGGAAAGCCAAGCTTGTGGAAGAAATTCAACGCAGTCCTGAAACTGAGAGCATGCAAGAAAATGTCTCCCTTTTAGGTAAAATTTTCCCAGGCTGGAATAAGAGAAAGTCAGTCCCAAACAAAGACCAAGAAGCAACTTCGTGTGAGGTGGACCAGGAGCTCAGTGTCGGTGACCTAAATTGTATTATGCCAGCTGTTGTTCCCTTGTATGATTATGACACAGTTGAGACAGAGCCAAAAGAGACCGTTGCAGGAAGGGAAGCATCCACAAAAACAGACATTGACCTTAAACAAGGCTTCCTCTCTGAGGTGATAGATGCAGCCCCACCTTCGGAAAATCTGCAGACTGAAGAACCGCTACAAACTGTTGAGGCATTACAAAATGAGGCCACAAATGAAGACCTGGCCCACCTTGCAGAGTACATTGAAAAAGCCCTTAGTGATATTCCGGAGGAAGGTGAGTTTACAGAGAGCACCAGAGCAGAAAATGTGATAGAAATTACATCAGAGGCTAACAGCGCACCACATCCTGTGGAGGTCAGCCTCGCCGACAATAGTGCCATGATCTCTGCACTCTCCCAACAGGCAGAAAAAACATCAGATGCTACCACACCGGTTCGCACTAAAGCCCAAGTCGAGGAAACAGAAGAGCTCATGCAGCCAGGTGTTGAGACCACCACCACTCTGCTCGAGGCAGATCTGTCGTGCTCAGACACAATACTTGGTTCTGTCTTGTGTGACACACTTGGAGAGGATTCACATCTACCCGGAGTCAAAAAATCAAACGCACCCACCACCATGATAGATCTGGTTCCAAATGAAATGGAAGCAGCAACGGATGAAACAGAGTCATCAGTAGCCGACAAAATAATTTCAACAGAGGCGCTTGACACCCAGGAAATCACACCTACGGAGAAGCTGGACATGAAGAAAATCTCAACCCCCATTCCTACAGAGGAGATTGACACTGAAGAAATCACACTTCACATTTCAACGAAGGAGCTCGAAACAGTGGGAATTAGACATGCCATTCCTAACGAGGAGCCAGACATTGAGAAAATCGCACCACAAATTCTTGTAGAGAAGCTCGACATCAACGAAATCAAATCTCCCATACGTTCCAAGGAGCTGGACACCCAAAGTACAACTACAACTTCTACAAAGGAGCTTCACACCAAGGAAATCACAAGTCCCATTCCTACACAGGTGGTTGACACCAAAGAAAGGGGACCTCAAAATCTTACCAAGGAGCTTGGCACCACGGAGATCACAAGTCCCATTCCTACAGAGGAGCTTGACATTGAGACCACAGAGATCACAAGTCCCATTCCTACAGAGAAGGTTGACACTGAGGATATGGGATCTCAAAGTCTTACCAAGGAGCTCAGCACCACAGAGATCACAAGTCCCATTCCTACAAAGAAGGTTGACACTGAGGAAATGGAACCTCAAATTCTTACCAAGGAGCTCGGCACCACGGAGATCACTAGTCCCATTCCTACAGAGAAGCTTGACACTGAGACCATAGAGATCACAAGTCCCATTCCTACAGTGCAGGTTGACACTGAGAACAGTGGACCTCAAATTCTTATCAAGGAGCTCGACACTACAGATATCACAAGAGCCATTCTTACAGAGAAGCTTGACACTGAGAGCACAGAGATCACAAGTCCCATTCCTACAGAGTTGGTTGACACGGAGGAAATAGAACGTCAAGTTCTTACCAAGGAGCTCGACACCATGGAGATCACAAGACCCATTCCTACAGAGGTGGTTGACACAGAGGAAATGGAACATCAAGTTCTTACCAAGGAGCTCGACACCATAGAGATCACTAGTCCCATTCCTACAGAGCAGGTTGACACTGAGGAAATGGAACCTCAAATTCTTACGAAGGATCTCAACACCACAGAGATTACAAGTCCCATTCCTACAGAGAAGGTTGACACGGAGGAAATGGAACGTCAAGTTCTTACCAGGGAGCTCGACACCATGGAGATCACAAGACCCATTCCTACAGAGGTGGTTGACACTGAGGAAATGGAACATCAAGTTCTTACCAAGGAGCTCGACACCATGGAGATCACAAGACCCATTCCTACAGAGGTGGTTGACACGGAGGAAATGGAACATCAAGTTCTTACCAAGGAGCTCGACACCATAGAGATCACAAGTCCCATTCCTACAGAGCAGGTTGACACTGAGAAAATGGAACCTCAAATTCTTACGAAGGATCTCAACACCACAGAGATTACAAGTCCCATTCCTACAGAGAAGGTTGACACGGAGGAAATGGAACGTCAAGTTCTTACCAAGGAGCTCGACACCATGGAGATCACAAGACCCATTCCTACAGAGGTAGTTGACACTGAGGAAATGGAACATCAAGTTCTTACCAAGGAGCTCGACACCATAGAGATCACAAGTCCCATTCCTAGAGAGAAGGTTGACACTGAGGAAATGGAACCTCAAATTCTTACGAAGGATATCAACACCACAGAGATCCCAAGTCCCATTCCTACAGAGAAGGTTGACACAGAGGAAATGGAATCTCAAATTCTTACCAAGGAGCTCGGCACCACGGAGACCACAAGTCCCATTCCTACAGAGAAGCTTGACACTGAGACCATAGAGATCACAAGTCTCATTCCTACAGTGGAGGTTAACACTGAGGAAATGGCACCTCAAATTCTTACCAAGAAGCTCGGCACCATGGAGATCACAAGACCCATTCCTCTAGAGGTGGTTGACACTGAGGAAGTGGGACCTCAAGTTCTTCCCAAAGACTTCCACACCACAGAGGTCAAAACTCACATTCCTACAGAGAAGCTTGACACTGAGACCACAGTGAAGGTTGACACTGAGGAAATGGAACCTCAAAATCTTTCCAAGGAGCTCGGCACCATCAACATCACAAGTCCCATTCTTACCCAGGTGGTTGATACCAAGGAAAGGGAACCTAAAATTCTTACCAAGGAGCCCGACACCACAGAGATCACAAGTCCCATTCCTACAGAGAAGGTTGATACTGAGGACATGGGACCTCAAATTCTTACCAAGGAGCTCGACACCACAGAGATCACAAGTTCCATTCCTACAGACGTGTTTGACACTGAGGAAATGGCACCTCAAATTCTTACCAAGAAGCTCGGCACCATGGAGATCACAAGACCCATTCCTCTAGAGGTGGTTGACACTGAGGAAATGGGACCTCAAGTTCTTCCCAAAGACTTCCACACCACAGAGGTCAAAACTCACATTCCTACAGAGAAGCTTGACACTGAGACCACAGTGAAGGTTGACACTGAGGAAATGGAACCTCAAAATCTTTCCAAGGAGCTCGGCACCATCAACATCACAAGTCCCATTCTTACCCAGGTGGTTGACACCAAGGAAAGGGAACCTCAAATTCTTACCAAGGAGCCCGACACCACAGAGATCACAAGTCCCATTCCTACAGAGAAGGTTGATACTGAGGACATGGGACCTCAAATTCTTACCAAGGAGCTCAACACCACAGAGATCACAAGTTCCATTCCTACAGACGTGTTTGACACTGGGGAAATGGGACCTCAAGTTCTTACCAAGGAGCCAGACACCACAGCGATCACAAGTTCCATTCCTATAGAGGAGGTTGACACTGAGGAAATGGGACCTCAAGTTCTTACCAAGGAGCTCGACACCACAGAGATCACAAGTCCCATTCCTACAGAGCTGGTTGACACAGAGGAAATGGAACCTCAAGTTCTTACCAAGGAGCTCGACATCACCATCGGCACCATCGACATCACAAGTCCCATTCTTACAGAGAAGCTTGACACTGAGACCACAGAGATCACAAGTCCCATTTCTACAGAGAAGGTTGACACTGAGGACATGAGACCTCAAAGTCTTACCAAGGAGTTCGGTACCACGGAGATCACAAATCCCATTCCTACAAAGAAGGGTGACACTGAGGAAATGGAACCTCAAATTCTTACCAAGGAGCTCGGCACCATCGACATCACGAGTCCCATTCTTACCCAGGTGGTTGACACCAAGGAAAGGGAACCTCAAATTCTTACCAAGGAGCCCGACACCACAGAGATCACAAGTCCCATTCCTACAGAGAAGGTTGATACTGAGGACATGGAACCTCAAATTCTTACCAAGGAGCTCGACACCACAGAGATCACAAGGTCCATTCCTACAGATGTGTTTGACACTGGGGAAATGGGACCTCAAGTTCTTACCAAAGAGCCAGACACCACAGCGATCACAAGTTCCATTCCTATAGAGGAGGTTGACACTGAGGAAATGGGACCTCAAGTTCTTACCAAGGAGCTCGACACCACAGAGATCACAAGTCCCATTCCTACAGAGTTGGTTGACACAGAGGAAATGGAACCTCAAGTTCTTACCAAGGAGCTTGACACCACCATCGGCACCATCGACATCACAAGTCCCATTCTTATAGAGAAGCTTGACACTGAGACCACAGAGATCACAAGTCCCATTCCTACAGAGAAGGTTGACACTGAGGACATGAGACCTCAAAGTCTTACCAAGGAGCTCGGCACCACGCAGATCACAAATCCCATTCCTACAAAGAAGGGTGACATTGACGAAATGGAACCTCAAATTCTTACCAAGGAGCTCAGCACCATGGCGATCACAAGTCCCATTCCTACAGAGAAGCTTGACACTGAGACCATAGAGATCACAAGTCCCATTCCTACAGTGCAGGTTGACACTGAGGACAGTGGACATCAAATTCTTACCAAGGAGCTCAACACCACAGATATCAGAAGAGCCATTCCTACAGAGAAGCTTGACACTGAAACCACAGAGATCACAAGTCCCATTCCTACAGAGGTGGTTGACACTGAGGAAATGGGACCTCAAATTCTTACCAAGGAGCTCGGCACCATGGAGATCACAAGTCCTATTCCTACAGAGGTGGTTGACACTGAGGAAATGGCACCTCAAATTCTTACCAAGGGGGTCAGCACCACGGTGATCACAAGTCCCATTCCTACAGAGAAGCTTGACACTGAGACCACAGAGATCACAAGTCCCATTCCTACAGAGAAGGTTGACGCTGAGGACAGTGGACCTCAAATTCTTACCAAGGCGCTCGACAAAACAGATATCACAAGAGCCATTCCTACAGAGAAGCTTGACACTGAGACCACAGAGATCACAAGTCCCATTTCTACAGAGGTGGTTGACACTGAGGAAACGGGACCTCAAATTCTTACCAAGGACCTCGGCACCATGGAGATCACAAGTCCTATTCCTACAGAGGTGGTTGACACTGAGGAAATGGCACCTCAAATTCTTACCAAGGAGCTCAGCACCACGGTGATCACAAGTCCCATTCTTACAGAGAAGCTTGACACTGAGACCACAGAGATCACAAGTACCATTCCTACAGAAGAGGTTGACAGTCAGGAAATGGCACCTCAAATTCTTACCAAGGAGCATGACATCATAGAAATCCCAATTCCCATTCCGACAGAGAAGCTTGATACTGAGGAGATTAGACGTCAAATTCTAATCAATGTGCTCCACACCACAGAGATCACTTCTTCCATTCCTACAGAGAAGCTTGATACTCCCAGTCTGACTGAGGGTCTCGGCACCAAGGAAAGCAAGATTTTCATTCAGACTGAGATGTTTTACACTAAGAAAGAAACTACTCCACCTATTCCTACCAAGGAGCTCCAAACTGTGGAAATCACACCTCCAATTCTTACAGAGAAGCTTGAATCCAAAGAAATCAAAACCCCGATTTTTATAGAGGAGCTCGATATTGAAGAGTTCACTCGTACTTGTACTGAGGAGCCTGGCACTGAGGAAATCATACATTCCATTCCTAACAAGGAACTTAACATTGAAGAAATCAAGCCTGTGATTCCTACAGAAGGGCTTGACATGAAAGAAATTATACTTCCAATGACTACCTGGAAAATCAGAAACCCAATTCAAACTGAGGAGCTGAACACAGAGGAAATCACACCTTCTGATCTTGCAGGGGAGCTTGACACCCAGGAAAACACACCTCCAATTCCCAAAGAGGAGTTGAACACCACGGAAATCACAATTCCCATTCTTGCAAAGGAGCTAGAACCTCAGGAAACTTCACCTCCAATTCCTACAGAGGAGCTTGACACCAATGAAATCAAAACCCAATTTCCTATTGAGGAGTTGGACACTGAAGAAACAAAACCTGCCCGTACTGAAGAGCCTGACACTGAGGAAATGAAACCATCCATTGCAACCAAGAAACCCGACATTGAGGAACTCAAGTCTCCCTTTCATACAGAGGAGCTTGACACTCAGGAAATTACACCTCCAATTCCAACAGAGGACCTTGACATCAAGGAAATCTCAACTCCCAATCCTAACAAGAGTCTTGACACGAAGGAAAGCAGACTTCCAACTCCTATCAAGGCTCATGAGATAGAGGATATAACACCTGCACTACCTACAGAAACACTCAACACCAAAGAAATAAAGCCAAACCATTCAGAGGATTTACACTCCAAGGAAATCACAACTCCCATTCCTAGCCAGGAGCTTGGCACCGAGGACATTAGAGCTCCTCCTTCCACTGAGGAGCATGTCACGGACGATATTACACCTCCCATTCCAGCCAAGGGGTTCAAAATTGAGGAAATCCAGACTCCATTTCTTACTGAAGTTCTTGGCACCAACAAAATCACAACTCCGACTCGTCAAACTCTGATCCAAGAACCTCAGACTAAGGAACTAACACTTCCTTCTACTACCCAAGAGACTAACATTAAGGAAATTGTGCCTCCAATTCATACGGAAAATTCAGCCGCAGAGGCAATTACAGCTTCCATTCCTACCAGGGAGCTTGACTCCAGTGAAAACACACATCCTATTCTATCGCAGGAAGTTGACACCCAGGAAAATTCCGCTCGCATTTTTTATGACAAGCTTGACGGAGAAGAAATAATACCTCCGATTCCTACTGATGAGTTTGACGCAGTGGAAATCAAGCATCCGATGACAACCCAGGAGTTGGATACAGAAGATATTTTACCTCCAACTTCAACCCAAAAGTTTGACTACAAGGAAACTCCACCTCACATTTCTACCAAGGAGCTTGAGACAGAAGAAGTGGCAACAGAAAAAACAAAAACTGCCAATTTCTCCAACTCAGAAAACAACTTCAGTAAATTAGACAGTATAGATGAGATCCATGTATTTTTGGAGGACTGCCTCTCTGATATAAGCAAAGGGGAGTCTTCAGAGCAGTTGATGGAACATGAAGATGTTGCTACAGAAGACGACATTGAAGCTCCACGATCCAAAAAAACTGCTCATACTGACCTTAAAGAAAGTGGCACAAAGCAAAACACTTTGCTGATGGTCACAATACATCAGGAGGAACAGAAAGTCAAAGTAACATCAGAAAAGTGTCCAGAAGCTTTTACAAAGGAACTTCAGTCAACAACAGAGATTACATCTGAACCCATCTTGAATTCTGTTGAGGTTTCAGGAGCACAAACAGAAGCAGTGGCTTTACAGGAACGTCGTCTTCAACTTGCTTTAGATAAAATGCTTTGTGAGAAGGTTGCCAATGAAGTCAAGGAGACCACCAAGCTCTTATCTGAAATCAGTACAGAACCATTCAACAAAGATGTAGCAAAGGAGCCAGTAGATCCATCCCAAGATGAACTTATTCGAGAAACAGAAGCTGTGCAAGCAACACCGCAAAAATCTGAGAAAGTAGAAGCAGAACTTGTGGAAAACCAGAAAGAGGAGACTATCCTGCTGCCTCAAGTTGAAGAAAAAACAATGGCTGCACCTGAAATTGAAATTATCCAGCAACAAGTATCAGTAGCAAGACAGAAGAAACAGCTTGAACCTGATCTAGTTGAAGTCCAACATGCTGAAGTCAAAGAAGACATTCATGGAGAAGACCCTCTGATGGAAGAAGTGAAAGACGAAAATGTGCCTCTGCTGGAAGCCGACATTAAGCCAGAAGAAAATGACCAGAGGCGTGCGAGTGATCTCCAAATTGAACTCGTAAAAGAGGACAAAGACATCATTGTACGAGACCTGTCAGTTAAAGCGGAAGGGATCTCAGAAAGTATACTTGCAGAAGAAGCCATGACTGATGAAGTCAAATACAGTCCTTTGCCTCGAAGTGAAAATGAACTAGTAAGCAAAGACCAGAAGGCCAAAGCTGAACTTAGTTCTGTAAAGGAGGTAGTACAAGAATCATGTCTACAATCATATGAACACCAAGAAGTAGGTGATCCACAGAAAACCATGACAGAAGAATGTGAACAGGAGAAGGCGTCTCAGCTTCAAACCATTATTGAGTCAGCAAAAGATGAGGTGGTAGTGGATGCAAATGAAATTGAACCATTAGAAGAAACATCAGGACAATCCAAACAATCAATCCAGACAGCATCTGTCGAGGCAGAAGAAACCATTTTTGCAGAAGAAAGGATGACAGCAGAACTCAAAGAAGAGACGGTGTGTTCTACCGCGGTCCAAACATCAAGTGACCAGCAAGCAGTGGCTGTAGTCAAAACTGGACTAAATCCAGACCAAGCTGTAGCACAAGAAGGAGAAGCAATAGCAGATATTGCTGAAGACATAACAGGTGAAATTAAAGAGGAGGCGATATCACTGAATGAAACGAATGTGGAGGCAAACCAGGAAGCAGACACCCAAAAGGAGATGGAGTTACTCGAGAAACCTTCTCAGGCGGTATCAGTAAATGAAACGAATGAGGTCCCAGAGGAGGAAAACCAGGAAGCAGACACGCAAAAAGAGGTGGTGCCACTTGAGAAACATGCTCAGGTGATATCACTAAGTGAAACAAATGTGGTCCCAGAGGAAGCAAACCGGGAAGCAGAGAATGAAATGGAGAACATCAAATGTTTTGAAGCCTTAGCACCAAAGGAAGACAACATGGAATTACTTCAATCTGAGGAAACAACAGAAGTCATTCTGGTAGAGGGAAGTCTTCCCAGTGAACACAAAGTTCAAGTGGAGCCACTGCCTGAATTGCCAGGGAACAAAGACATGAAGCAAATAAGTGATTTGACGGAGGGTACTCCGGCAAAGAAAACTGAAGACACCCAGAATGAATCAATGAAATCAGGTGCTGAAACAGAAGTGGTGCAAGGTGTAAGTGATGAGGTTCAAGAGCCGCAAGAAGTAACTGCAGTTACAACAGAAATAATAGAGGAGGTGCCTATGTTTGGACTGGGAACCAACGAGGAAAGTCTCACTCAAACATTTTCAAAGGAAACACTGGTAGAGGAAATTTCAGAAACAGAGAATGACATTGCTTCAGAAGCAGAGGAAACCAAGCCTCAACAAGATCAGGCTTTCAACAAGGAGGAGGATTTGGAGAACACAGATCTTAATCGACAGCAAGATGTTATGGACAGGGAGGAAGATGGCACGCCAGAAGTCACAGAAGCACATGTATCCTTACAACAGCAGGAACAAAGTTGTGCACAGTTCCTTGAAAAGGTTATTTACAAAAAAATCCCTGAAGTTTGTGGAACTCTTGAAGACCAAGTCAAACTTCAGGCACATCAAAGTGATGTGGAAAACAAAACTGAGGGAGAAAAACATGATCTACCAGAGGTGACCACTGCGGAAGTTCCGCATGCTCTGGTGACTCAAGTGACCATGTGCCATTTTAAAAAAGCTTCAACTTCACTATCTGATCTGATTACGACATCATCTGGCATGCAGGAACCGCTGCTGGAATATGTGCTACCAGAATCCCCAGAAATGGTTGTGGCTGAATTACCTACTATAACAAAAAACAACTTGGCGCAGAGGGCACGGGTAGCCAACGAGGTTGTCATGATGCAAGAGACTCCGATGGAGGTCAACCACAGCATTCAAATACAAGTCGTCCAAATGGACATCACAGCGGCAGAGAAGAGCGTGGATCAGATTCTGGAGGTTGGGATAGGAGATAAAGGAGTAACTGATGTGTGTAACAGAAATATTGAAGGGTTTGAGGAAGTCATGCAAGAGAACTATGCAGGGATGTGTCATGAGCTCGTTCCACATGTAATGGAGAACAAACTTGAGACCTTGGACCAAATGGTTTTAAAAGAGGCGAAAGAAGTTGAACTGGGAGAAGTTGAGGGAAATATGGAATTATCAGACGAAACACAAAGTTTAAAGGTCCTGGTCCCCATTTGCGCCCTGGAAACAGAGGAGCCGATGGCACCGACTGAGAAAGCTGGTAAGGCACTGGTAGCAAAAGAAGAACACCTCAAAGATAGTCAAAAAGACCCAGAGCCACTCAAAGGTCATCGAACCCTCGTATTGCAAGATCGCGTACAACAAATGGAGCCAGCTGAAAAAGGAAAAAACAAACCTGAGCAAGTTCAGTCACCAGAATCTTTCCCCCAAACAGATCTAGATGAGTACCAAGACATAAAGTCCAATGAGGTTGAAGAACCACAATCTGAAATAGATACAGAAGAACACTCATCATTACCAGATCTTAAAAGAACAGAGCAAAGTGAGGTTAATGTACAGACAATCCTGGCTCTCGACTCAGTACTTTCCGTCGACAATCATAAGCAGCTAGGGATAACTGGGGAAAATGTTCAGGTGCAAGAAATAGAAAAGCCCTCATGTCCAAAAGGGCCATATGAGATCGAAGAGACGGCTCTAGCAGATGAACATATTCAATCCCCAATAGAATCCACTGAGACACAGAAACCGATGGAACTAGTAGAAAAACATGTCCAAACAAGTGAAAACCCGGAGCCCCTCCCCCCAAAAGAGTCCACTGAGACCCAGGAACAGAAGGAGCTACTTAAGATATATGTTCAGGCAAAAGAAAACCAAGAGCCCCTACCCCAAAAGAAGTTATTCACGACCCAGAAAGAGATGGAGTTATCATATGAGCATGATCAGGGAAGAGAAAACCAAGTGTCATCACCACAAAGAGAGCCCACTGAAACTCAAAATGAGTTAGAGCTACTCGAGAAACATGCTCAGGCAAGCCAAAACCAAGAACCCATAATCCAAAAAGTGTTAACTGAGACCCAGAAAGAGATGGAGGGATCAGAAGAGCAGGAGCAGGTAGGAGGAACCCAAGTAGCATCACCCCAAGACGAGCCCACTGAGACCCAGAAACAGACAGAGCTACTAAAGAAACACGTTCAGGAAAGCAAAAGCCAAGAGTTGCTACCCCAAAAAGAGTTAATTGAGACCCAGAAAGAGATGGTGGTATCAGAAGAGCATGTTCAGGCAAACGAAAACCAAGAGTCCCTCCTCCCAAAAATGTCTGAGACTCAGAAACAAATGGAGCCACTTGAAAAACAAGTCCAGGCAGGTGAAAACCAAGAGCTCCAAGGGTCCACCGAGAGTCAGAAACAGTCAGAGCTACAAGGGAAATATCTACATGCAAGCGAAACACCAGAGTCCATACACCAAATGGAGTCGACGGAGACCCAGAAACATACGGAGCTGTCAGAAGAAAACCAAGCACCATTACCCAAAGAAGAACCCAACGAGACCCAGAAACCTATGGAGCTTCAAGAGAAATACCTTCAGGCAAGCGAAAACCAAGAGCCCCTCCCTCAAGAAGAACCCACCGAGACCCAGAAACAGACTGAGCTTCAAGAGAAATACTTTCAGGCAACTGAAACACAAGACCCCCAACCTCAAAATGATTCATCTGAGACTCGGGAACAGACCAAGCTCCAAGAGAAATATTTTCAGGCAAGTGGAACACAAGAGCCCATATTACAACGAGAGTCCACCGAGACCCAGAAACAGATGAACCTACAACAGAAAGATGTTCAGGCTAGCCTAATCCAAGAGCTCATAGCCGAAGAGGAGTCAACAGAAACCCAGAAACATGAGGAGCTATCAGAAGAGCATGAGCAGGCAATAGATAACCAAGTGGCATCACCCCAAGAAGAGCCTACTGAGAGCCAGACAGAGCAGGTTCAGGCAAGTGAACACCAAAAGCCCTTGCCCCAAAAAGAGTTCTTGGAGACCCAGAAACAGACAGAGGAAACTGAGGAGTTTGTTGAGGCCCCAGAAACGGAAATGGTGTCATTCCCAAAAGAGCCAGACACCGACCAATATCAAGCAGTTCAAATTGAAGAGACCTCTGAACCGGTGAGCGAATTGAAATCCACCGAGATCACGGCGAACGCGAACTCTTCCGTCCTTTCTGGTCTCACAAAGGAGACAGAAGACACAATCGAGGAAAAGCTACCAATGATAACTGTCAAACTAATTGTAGAAATTCAACCAGTGGAGACAATGGAACCACAAGAAACAGTTAGAGCCACAGTGGATGAAACACCCAACATGCGGAAAACACAAACATTCAAATGTGCGCCAAAACCAGAAACCGAAGACGACGGGCAGGAGATATGGATGGACGCAAAGGAAGAGATTGAAATTCAAGAGGCGCCTAAAGATGAGAGTCCGCGACGGGACGGCAACCCTGAGGCCGAACGTGAGTGCGAAGGCGGCCATTTTGACATTGCGTTTGACAATTCAAAATTGGAAAGTGCGCCAGTCGTGGAGCGGGATCGAGCTGGTACGTTTCTCTTCTTCTTCTTCAAATGTCGTATGTACGCATGCTAATGCTGACGCTGGACTGCGTTCTCTTTCATGTCTTACTTTCAAGGTCGTGCTGAAGACTAGAAGGTCAGCGAGAAGGACGCACTGAACTGATTTGCAGACTCAGCATATCGTACTTATTAATTGTTTGGTATTTTAACATGAACAGACTAACAAATAGTCATAGTGTCAATTTATTAAGACACGTGTCGCTCGTCATAATGTACATATTAGCTACGTATTTTCCACTCCAACAGCAAAAAGTGAGAAGAGCCTGGATATGCATGACCCAATATTTTTGGATGTTGCACTTAGAAAAATGTGTTTATTCTGATTCCAAGTAGGAACACGCCTTGCACTGTCGACACACTTTCGTTGTTTGTTTGCATCTGCGACATATCGACAAACTCACGCCGATGCTGCTATCAAATATTTTAACGATTGAATAAAAAAAGAAAAAAAGTCCAGTCATGTGTGAATGTGTTTCAGTCTTTAACGTTACACCAGCAATAGACAAACTTCTTTCATGATAAGTTATAAAATGTTCCATTGTTGTTGAACTTTTTAAAAAGTACTCACAAAATTTTAATCAAGGTTCCATTCAATTTTATGAATAAAAAAATAAAATAAAATCAGAAAGGACTACAGACTGACAAAGCGCAACTTTAAATTTTAGGGACACACACTCAGCAAATAAATATTCATGTTGCCACTGTATTAATGAAAAAAATGCAGACATTTTATTTAACATGCACAACCACGCAAAATTTCCTGCTTTTTTTTGTTCTTCTTTGTGACCTTTTCCTCACCCAACAAATTGAACTCCTTTAACAAGATTTGCAAATAAGCACTGAGCGTCCTTTCCACTCACAGCTAGCGGTCCTGCTGTGTGGCCAGATTAGCTCCCAAGCGTCACCTGGTGGATATCAAGTGAGGTGCATCCAGTATGTGAAGCCTCAAAAGATCATTCTCACCACTTCAAACAAAACCTAGCACAAAAGATGTAAGCAGCACGTCAGTGGCTCCGCTATGACGCCACGTGCGACGTGCGATGCGCGACGGCACTCACTTCGATGGTGATGAGGATGACGATCATCCACTCCAGCCTCAAGCTGTGCTTCTCGCTCAAGTGGCTCCTCATCAGGTCAGTCAGTTGAGTGCAGTGCTCCAGCTTCTCGTTTACGACCTGCACGGTACGGTTACGGATTACGAAGATGGTGACCTTGATGGTAACCTCAGCTTACCTTGACCCTGCGGTTGATATTGAGGAAATGGCAGGTCTTATCGTAGATCTTCTCCAGGTTTTCTCGGTCCCAGTAAAAGTCAGGGGTCAGCAGGAGGTCGGAGCTCAGGTTGATGCGATGCCTGATCACCACCACAAAGACAACATTTCAACGCACATACATTTAAAATACTGCATGCCATAAAAAAATATAATCAGTGTTTTCTAATTAATTACAAAAAAACATGAGAACTGGGATGCATACTGAGTCATTTTTAGTGTTATGAGTTTATATATGTTGGAAATTTTAAATATTAAAGTAAAAACACCCACAGTACAAAAAAGTACAATTATTGTATTTTTTTGTAATCATTTTTATCTTTTTTAATAAATTAAAATAACCATTAGAAAATATGTAAACAAATGTACATCTATATGTTGAATGTTAATTTGCCATGTAATGTAATGTAATTTCCAGACTGAGGCAGCGACCTCAAGGTGAAGAGCTCGCCGATCTTTTGCATCACTTCCGCCGACGACAACTTGACTCTTGTGCCCGACTTGAGCGTCTGAAAAAGACAAACACAGATGAGGCGCTTCAGCGCTCCAATTACAAACATCCAACAATGATTGAAAAACCGTGTGGAGTAGAACGTACCTCGGGGATTGACTGAATGGACTCCACAAAGTTATCCAGCTCTACCTCCCATATGGCCAACTTGACTGTCACATGTTGAAGACAATGAGGCACAGGACACTTCATTAGGCACAGCAAGACGTGTCGTGTTCTGCGTGACCTCGCGTCTCACCCGACAAACTCAACGCGTTCGAAAAGGCAAACTTCTCCAGGACGTCGTCGTGGTGCTCGGAGTCCTTGCTTAAAACAAAGTTGCCGTGCTCCAGTTTCGTGCTCCCCCTGCGTTGACGGAGCGAGTGAAAAAGACTTTTCGCTGAAATTGCTCAAAGACGCCGCCAACTCACTCACTCGCCGTAGGTGTAGTTGATCTCTTCGTTTTCCCAGTGGACCAGCGCGACTTCATATGGCTGGCTCTCGTGACGCTCCAAAATCCTCAACACCTTTTTTAGCTGACCAGGAAGACAGCAAAAAACATTTAACCAAGGTTATACATTCAAATTAAAGCAAAAAAAAAAGACAGAATTTATTTTTTTTGGGGTACATTTGGCATTAAATGAAGCAAATATGGGACAGTGATTTGATTACCATTTTGTCTTCCACATTCCAGAAAACCACAGAGCCTTCTCTGAAAATTGTCAAAAAGTTGAAAAATGTTGGCAGATGTCTTAACAATCTGGAAAAAATCAACTTTATGCATCCAAAGATTGAAAGTCTAACAACTCCTGTTGAAACATTTGAGCGCCAGCAAAACATGAAGACAGCAATCATGACAAAAACGGCGCAAATTCACCTGAAGAAGAAGACAACAGAGCCGTCGTCCGCTTTGGCGCTCACGTCCGAACTTATTACAAGCACGTTGGAGGCATCTGAAATGAGGTCAAATTATTATTATTACTATTATTTTTTTTTCAAAGCATATGTATGTTGGAGGAGATAAAAATGTGATTTATGTCTGCCCTCTAGTGGTGCTTGGTTATATTGCAACTTAAAACAGGCACTGGCAAACTTGCCTTTCGACGGATTTGATTTTGGATTGAGGCCCCCGACTGGGTGTGCTCTTACCTCGAGGGAACTCCACTTCACCAAAGCCGTGTTGTGTCAGGTCAACGCTAAGCGTGGGCAGATTGTACTGGTCTGCCGTTGCGAAGGCTATGCATCGCATCGTGTCCTGGAAGAAGGTCGGCATACGTGAACTCAAAGCGCAAAATGCAGTGTGTCAATTTACCGGGCGGCTTACCATGTCCTGATTCAGGAAAGGCTGATTGGCTCTGGAAGGTTGCTTGGTTCTCGGCCCTTTGGGAACTCTTTTCCCAGGCGCCGTCACTGGCTTCAAAGTGGGCTTCAAAACAGATTTGACCAGATTTGACGAATACAAACGCTTCTGTTGGCTCCTGTGTTGGAAATCCTTTAAAAACACACAGCCTGGACTTTGAAATACACTTAAAGCAGATAAGTTGAAGCGCCTTGGAGGTTCTTGCTTGAGCTGAGGTGGGCTGAAGGACCACCCAGTTCGGAGCCCAGAGGAGCATGAGGGACTCCGTTGAGGTGAAGTTGAGGTGACAAAGTTCCGTGGAAATCCCACTTTAGCCCACAAAGTCCGCAGAAGCATTTTCTTTTCTTTTGTTGTCTGTCTTGGGCTTGTTCACACACTGGACAGGGACACAAATGCACTTGCAATTACTTAGAAAATAAAATAAAAATATATAATGCAAATATAGTACATGGATCATTACAAAATTGGAGGAAAATTTAGGTAGCGACAATTATGTTTTCAAGAAATATTTAATTTGATGCAACCAGCTCAACCAAACAAGGTTTTTATAAATTACTGAACAGTATTTTATTTTTCATGTCCTATCTGGCGCAACCCTGCAATAGAAACTCAGGCATATAAAACCACATTCTCAAATACTGCTGAAGAAATATTTTACAATTAAATAAGGACAGTTAAATCTTATTAAATATTGTTATTACGAGCAATACATTTACATTTCGTGTTAGAATAACTACAATTTTTATTTCTCTGTATTTTCTGTATGGATTATTTGAAATATCACAGGGGAGGACAGAAAAGTCCCCCAAAAATAAAATGACCCAGAGATCAGCAAAGTGGTTAGCAAGGCGTGCAAAGAAAATGAATCACTTGCAATAGAAATTGTGCTACCTGTATTCCACGCTTTGCCGCAAATAGCTAATCGAGCATGGCTCGGTCAATGGGAAAATCATGACGAAAGGTCGTCACCAAACGACATTTGCGCGCTCAAATATGAACGTTTCAAAAGCACAAACTCTGCTTGTCAAAACTGACAACCTGGGATTGAGGTGCTGTTTTGCCAATAAAGTTTTTTTAAGGTTTACTTCCTGTTTAGGTTTTGTTGTTGAAGTATTCCCCGATCGATGACTCGCAGGTAAGATATCGCTGCACGTCTCAAACAAAAATGAACCGAATATTTGAGTATAATAAAGGAAAGTAAAAAAATAAATAAAATAACAGAAAATATCCCGTTCTAAAACTGATGATTCAGAAATATTTGGTTTTGACATAATAAGCTACAGTGCCTGTATTATAGGTATGAACTTAAAATGACAAGCTTTCATGGTCATAAATTCAGGTTTTTCTTCCACTTTAATCAAACTACTAAACTTTAGTAATTTGAATTAATTCCTATACTTGTTAGTTAGGTAATGTGTGGCAAATTAGATTTCAAGAAGCAAAAAAAAAAAAAAAAAAAAAAAGTCAGCACTGTAAACAAGCCTTTTAGTCCGAACTGGGGACGGAATTATACTTTATGTGCAAATGTTTATAATGTGCATATATTTCTTAAGAAATTGATTAAAAAGTCAAAATGTATTTGCAGAAATCCATGATCCTTTTTTTTTTTTTAGTAACATAAAATTCTCTCCCTCTCCGCAAATGTTTTTTGAATGTATAGATATTTGTTAATAAATGGATAAATAAAAAATCTAAATGTATTGCTAGAAATCATGATACCAATGATACCTTTTTATTTTTTTGGTAACATAAAATTCTCTCCCTCTCCGCCTCTCTCCTACCTGCTCAGAGGGATAAATTCAACATGGGTAAAACAAACAAAAAAAAACACCGATGTCAAAATAGAGCTTTGGCATTTATTGTTTCTGATGCTCGTGTATACATTTGTCATAAACATTATATACAGTACACATATACACGTGATCATCCTCACCTTGTTACACATCTGACACTGGATAAGCATACAAAAAATACAGTATAGTTTCTATCTGGCTCCACATTACTTTATATGTTGAAAAAATAAAACGACAAACGTCGTCCTGATGACTCTTCTTAAAAAATAATCTCGGTGCGTACGGTTAAAAATTGAAGGTGGGGATGTGGAACTGCATGCGGGGGGAAAAAACACGCATTGCAATGTGTTAGCATTACTAAGTTATAGTGATGAGAAAAAAATCACAGCCTGTTTTGGCCATTTGTGAGAAATTTACGCAGCAATCAGGTCTCTCTAAAGGGTTTCGTGGTGCGTTTCTTCGTTTTGGCGACAGCTGTTGCTTTTTGTTTTTTTTGCAGATGCGCTTTCTAGACAGGCGGAGGCCCGTTGGTGTAGCTCAGCATGGGGTAGAAGGAGTGGGCCAAGTTGTTGGACTGGGCGCAGTAGTCGGCCTCGGACAAGGGCAGCAGGAAGGCCACCAGCACCAGCACCAGCAGCGCCAGCTGGAGGGGCAGCGCCACCCGCAGGACACGGTGTACAAAGCAGGTGCCCCACCGTGCCGGCGGCGCTTCAGAAGGGCAGGAAGCGGACCCAGCGGCGCTGCGACACCTGCCAGACAGCAAATAATGAAGTCAGAAATAGACTGGCAACATCTGGGGGGAAAAAAACCCTCACTAATTACAATATAGAAATGCTGATCTAAAGTAAAGAAGGTAATATATTATCAACACATTCACATGTAAATTAAAACCAATATTTTTAATGAAATACAGTTTTGTGGGTGTGTGTGTGTTAAGAGAGAAGTTTGGGAAAGGTGGACTCAGACGAACATCATTCCACCAACAGGGACAAGCTGACACAATCGTAGATGGTCTGTTTTTCCACCAAGTGCTCACGAATATGCAGCAAAACTCTAAAATCTTACCAAATATATGACCCAAAAAAAATTCATCCTCAGACAGCAGTTCCACCAATCGACATGAATTCATCCACGGAACCATGTGACAAATGACAATGGATAATGTGCAATAACAATACAAGCTTTCGACCCAGAAAATGGCAAGACTTTGGAGTTTTGCGAGTAAAACCAACACCCAAAAAGCAGGCTTCAAAAGGGACAACAACGATGGCTCCTCACAAATTGCAAGCAGTGATGATTGAAAGGGGTGAGGTGGGTGCAGAGGTGCTGACATAGCAAGAGAAGAAGAAACTGCAGACTTTTGTGTCGTTCATTGCAGACGGCTGTTTAGAGAGAAAGAAGGGGAAGTGCGCCCACTAGTGGCGGGCGGGGCGTTGTGGTTAGCTATTGACAAACACTTGGGGGCGGATCCAGTGGTTGGGTTGTTAAGCAGTGGAAATTCCTAACAAACCAGGAAAGGAGGGCTTCCGCCGGTCAGTCTGCCTACGCAAGAGCGTCTAGACTCGCAGAAGATGATGGAATTCACTATCACGACCACCCGATTTAAAATAAAAATGTTTTCTTTAGAATAGCCGCACGGGAAACGGTCCAATTTCATTTTGCTGGAAAATATAATTCAATGACTACAAATGTGCGACTTCCATCATCTTGCAAGTGCGCTAGCAAGCAACAGAACCAGTACCTGTGCCGTGGACCGCTCAAGGGGCCTCCGCGCTCTGACACGCTACATTTGCCCCGCTGCTGTTTGCAATGAACGGGTCGGTAGAGGGGGTGGGGGGGATGGAGGGAGGGAGGTATAAAAGAAAAGAAAAGTTTTCAGTCCAGGCATATCAAGATGGAAGCCACCCATGACATCACGTCGCCACCCTGAAGTACAAATGACATCACGGTGAAAAGGTCCAAGCATTTCACCAGCTCACAAATGGTGCGAAACTGCAAACTACTGTGAACTAAAAGCAAACGATCCAAACTGGAGGGAGGCAGAGTTCCGAGGAAGGCTAAATGGGAAAGAGGCTCCACGCACTTTCAGGCAGAAAAGGAAAAATAAAAGCTCAGGTGGCTCTCGGGCTGGCTCTGCTGCACACGTCAGAAGTGCGTGGAAAGTTCGGGAAGTGAGAAGGAGAAAAAAGTGGAGATGCAGAAGTATGTAAGTAAGGAAGGAAGGAAGGAAGGAAGGAAGGAAGAGAGGAAGGAAGGACAGATCTCGGCATGGGAGGGGTGAATTGTTGACTTTGTTGGGGTGCATGTTGTGAGCCCCTTTCACACTGCCCAGCTTTTGATTTTAGAGGGAAATGAATGAATTTTGGAGCAAAGCCGGGACTGACACTCTATTCTTAATTTTTACATACAACAATACCAAAAGAAGACATTTAAAATGCACCCTGAAAATGACAGTTTAGTAAACACGCGCCTCTGTTAAATTTCCGCTTTTAAAATTTCTGGTCAACAATTCTAGCAGCGGAGATTCTTGAAGGGCTACAGCAAAAGGAGGAGGCAGGGAGGCGTATATGTTACCGATCGCCGCCGACTCGGAGTGCTCCTTCCGGAGGCGGGGCTGAGCGACCCGGATCCTGTATCCAAATCGTCCGCAGACGACCACGACGAAAGATCCTGTGCAGAAAAAAAACACAAGACCAACAGGCTCAAGTTCAAAAGCTTGAGGGAGTAAAATAAACTCAAGCGCCAAGAGAAAGTGCCCACAACACGGTTTGGGGCTGACTGGCGAGGATCGGGTGTACCTGCTGACTGCTGGTCAGGTCCAGGATGCGGGCCAGCTCCCTGAGGTCTCGGGTGACCTCCTTGAGCAGCAGCTTGAGGCGGTTGCCGATGACATGGACCTTCTCCTTAGCCTCCAGGCAGTCGCCGCTCTGCGAGGTGACCAGCAACTGCAGCGCCATGTCCTGCAGCGAGGCTACCTTGCGCTGCGAATCCAGCAGCTCCTGGCGGATTTGCTGCAACCGCAAGTCAGAGGTCCAATTAAGCCGCTCGCAAGGCTGCCATTTTGTGACTCTTGACCCACACAAAGCCTCAGCAGTCCAATTAAAAAAAGAGAAGCTGTGCGTGCGTACCGTGAGTGCTTTATGGTGCTCTTGCAAAGTGTCGCTGTCCTGCACGGGGTCGATGGGGACCACTTGGTTACGTCGACGGTCGATATTTTCCAACCACAGCAGCAGACCGTGACTCATCTCGTGGAAGTCCTGTTTGAGGCATTTCATCAAGTTCTTCCTCCCAGCCCAACTTGTACCCTTCTCTGGACATACTTGACACTGCATGAGGGCTCCCTGCAGCGAAGACCTCCAGCGGTCCAAGGCAGCGGCCAGCTCGTCCCAAGAGTTGTTCATGTCCTTGAGTTTGGCCTGCAGCTCCTTGGATTCGTCTGTGTCCGAGTGCACAAAGTCGGCGCTGCACAGGTTGATGGACAGCACGATGCCCTTGCGCTTGTCCCAAGCTCGCTGAAGCTCCTGGACACGCGCCGACAGACCCACTTAAGCCCACTTATTTTTTTGTTTTTACATTTGGGGACCTTTGAGGACGAGCAGGAACACACCTTGAGCTTCTTGATGCGAAACTGGATGGTCTGGATGTCGATGCTAAGGTCAAGGCCACGCTGGCGCTCCAGCTCGTTGCCAGCCTCCTGCAACCACGTCCGGATGTTGTCGAGGTCCGAGTTGAGCTGCTGCCACTGCTGCTGGTTCTGCTTGCCGCGGATCTCCTTGCTGAGGTCCTGAGCCTGCAGGAGCTCCCAGCGTTCGATCACCCCTGGCACGAGCAGAACGTTGAGATCCCCAAGCTTGTCTTTCATGACACAAAAGAGTACATCCCGGCAGGGCTCACCGGACGTTTGCGACTCGGAGCTGCCGGGGTTGGCCAGTCCAGACGCCATGTCCTCTTCCTCTTTTAACTGGCAGCCCACCCTCTTTACTGCGTCGATGTTGCCGCGACATTCGCCCAGCAGTCGCATCTAAGTATCAATTATTTTGATATTTCATATAACTATTTGCATCATTTTATTGAGATACTTAGTAATTTCTTACACTATATTGATTATTATTGCTGTATGTTGCAAAGTAATTAAAAATGAGCTAAACGGATGCGGTAGAGGCAAACTTACATATCCCATGTAGGAGGCATCCAGGTCGACGGCGGCGTATGTGCGGCTGCGGCTGCTGTCGGCAAGCGGCGGGTCAGACGACGACGCCTCCCCTGCGGACACGCACCGTGTTCCCACACACGCGCGTGAACATTGAGAGTTCACGTGGTGTTTGGTGTCACCGGGATCCACGGCGAAAAACCTCGTCCGGGCGGGGGTGATGCGAGTAGGAAACCTTGAGCATCACCCACCTCAGTACGGACGAAAGCCCGATGCTACCCTGACAGCATTTCACCACACGACATGCAAAGAGGATTTATAGACCTTTTCAGAGTGATAGTAAACAAAAGGTGCCAGGGTACTTCCGGGTGGCAGAAAGAGGATTGACGAGCGCTGACTTGAACTGAGCAAAAAAAAACTTCAATGCTCACGTCGAATTTCCACCATGTCGATTTTGGCCTGTCATTCTGTCTCCTTTTAACACTGATGAAGAAGGCTAGAATCTTTTGAGCTTTGGCCACCCGTGACGTCCCAGTGAAAAGGTCTACAGCCACACAGCACCGAGCAAAGTGAGAAGGAAGGGGCTCCATTTCTCTTAAGTCACTTTTTTTTTCGTCAATTGAAGGGACCAAAAGAAATGGAATGGAGCCCCAGTGTTAGAAAAGTGTTGCTATCGGTTACCAAAAGTGGAAATGAAACACAAATCTAAAAGCGGTGAAAGCTCTAAGGCCCCCAGGTGGTGCTGAGTTTAGCATGCTAGCTTTGTTAGCACGTTGCCTACCAGCGGAGCACCTCAGTATTTTCTCTGTTAGTTTAACAAAGGCCTCCGGGCTCTCTGGGATCACTACATCTGGAAGACACATTGTCAAGCACACACACGTTCAGCACCCGGCCATTTTACACGACTGACATTTTGTTGGGTGCCTCAGTACGACATGTGATACTTGACTTTTTCAGGCCTCCACATCATCAGTGAGATTTTTTTGAGCGTGTTGAAAAGCCAGATAGTAATACATCAGCTGCAGAAATAATCCACTAGAGGACAGTAATTTATTGACCAGAGTTCTTTCCAGTGAAGCTGAAAGATGGCTGAGATGAGGCGCAGGTGTGTTCGCTCATAATTTCAAAAAAAAAAAAAAAAAGGAAATCAGATAATTATAAATCATATGAGGTGCTGACCTGACAAGGCGGAGGCAGGCGGCCGCAGGAAGTCTCCCTCCTCAATCTGCTGCTCCCGGAGGGCCCGACTGGCGCTCTCCAGGCCGCGGCTCAGGTCGTAGTCGTGGTCCCACTCCAGCGGGATGGAGTCCACGCTGGCCGGCGTGTCCCGGCCCGAGCGCTCCGTCCGCAGCTGCGCTGCCAGCGAGGCCGCTGAGCGTCCCGACGAGGGCAGCGGCGACAGGAAGCCGTCGCCCAGGCGCTCGCTCCATGGCGGCAGGCCCGACAGGTCGCCTGACAAGTCGGCGGCCTCGTCCAGCTCCAGCTCGCGGTCCGAAAGAGACGCTTCGGCATCGTCCTCGGCCAGCTGCAGGACAATTGCAATGGATCCGTGAGGACTACACACTGAAGAGCAAATTGACAACCACACATAAATAGTTATACTGAACGGTAATTGCCAATAGAGAGGGTCCAAGATGGCGGCAGAGTACTACTTTTTTCTAATTGAAGCTCCTCGACTCCCTTCAACATACATACATACATCCTGGGACTGTTTAAGGTCTTACGGGCAGTCGTATGAGCTTCTTGTAGTATCTCTCCACCCGTCCGAAGACCTCCTGGCAGTAGCGCTGAAGCTCCTCGAGTTCCTCCTCGATGACGGCGGCGTCTAGCGGCTCGCTCTTCTCGATCAGTGCCCCGCCCTGGTGGAAGATGCCCTCAATCTTGGCCGTGGTCAGTGAGATCTCCTGCTGGAAGGACTGCGGGACCAGAAAAAGCCTCACTAACAGTGTACAAAAAAAGTGATGCGCGTTATTTCTCCAATATTTGTATGTGCAGTCTTTTGTTATCCATCCGCCTGATTTTTCAATCAAAGCCAACATTGAATTGTTGCTCTGCAGCCACTCACCCGGAGCTGTTTGATCTTAGCTTGGATGTCGCACTCAGAGAAGTGCTCGATGTTGGTGAGCTGCAGGTCCATCTCAGTCAGCCACACCAGGATGCCATCCCTGGCCGTCTCAAACTCCTCCCTTTGACTGATGAAGTGCTGCACAAGCAAAGGAAAAACGCTCCTTGTCAGTCAGAATACAAACTCAGTTGCAAGAAGCAGGTCAGCCTTTTGGAATGAGTGAGGACTGCTTTGCTCACTCAGGGCCTGGATAGAAGCCGCGTGAGCCAGTGGTCATGGTCCCCACCTTGAGCCGGCGGAGGATGGCCGCTACTCTCTTCTGCAGGTTGTCCCAGCGCTGGTTGGTGCTGTGCGCCATCTCCTTCAGGCCGCCGGAAGCGTCGGTGCGGTTTTCTCTGGCCAGCCGGCGGTACTGCTTGTTCAGCAATTCCAGCTGCGTCAGGTTTTCGTGGACCTGACGCTGGAAAGTCTGCGGACATGCGGTGAGACAAACCGCAAAGGTCTCTTCTCCTAAAAGTGCGACTAAGGTATATACTGAGGCTTTGTTTTTCTTGTAAAAAATCTTGATTGATTAAAATGACATAATGATATGTCTTGTAAATACTTCTTTATCATAAATTGTGCACCTCAAATTTCTTGAGTTCCTCCTTGGCTTCGGTGTACAAAACACCCGAGGAGTTGGGTAACGCGGCCATCTCCTCAGAGGCGGCCAGCCACTCCTCAAAGCGGGTCACGTCCTCCAGGAATTTCTGCCACAAGCGCCACGTTTCCTCAATCCTGCAAACCGACGTGCACTTTGGTTAATTATCAGAGGTGATCAGCGAGCAAAGAGTCAAAGACAAAGTCCTACTTGAGCCTCCTTTCCATGGAGGAGGCGCAGATGCTCCTCCATCGGCGGTCCAGACTGCGCGTGGCCTGCTGGATGGAGTTGCACTCGGCGTCGGTGGCACAGGCGTCACAGTCGTGCAGCAGAACCTCGCACAGGTTCAGCAACGACGCCACGCCGGTGCTGTGCTTTTCGATGTCGCTCTGAAGCTCCTGCTGTAGGTCGAGCCTCCGCTGAATGTCTTGGAAGTCGCAGGAGTCATAAGCGATGGGCTGGGATAGCTCGGTCTCGATGTGGGCCAGCCAGGTACGCAGGCTGCTCATGTTCTTGTCCAACTGCTGCACTGCCACCAGGGTTTCCCTCAGCTTCTTCACCCTGACAACAGCAAACGCGCCGGAGATTGAAAATGGAGCTGGTGGATTGGTCGAGTTGAAAGTGTCTTGTCGGTCGCCTCACCTAGCGCCGATTAGGTCCAGGAGGTGCTGCCAGCGGTCGTTGACTTTGGTGAGCTTGTGTTGGATTTCGGTGGCCTTGCTCGGGTGGCTGGCCCGGGCCAGGCGCTCTCCCAGCTGGTGGAGGTGCAGCTTGTTCTCCTCGGCCACGGAGATCTCCTCCTGGTAGTCCTGACAACAACACACCACAGACAATTACAATTTGGTAACTTGTGCTGAACGTTAAGCCAAAAATCAAACATAAAACAAACACAAATGGGATGGAATCCTGGGGAAACAACTCAAAATTGAACCTTGTGGAATAGGACCATAAGACGGTAGTGGAACTCAGAGCAACCAAAACTAACACAAAAAAAAAAGTCCTAATGTGCGCTCCTTACCTTCCGCAGCCGCTCGATCATCTCTTCGATGCTGACGTCTCCATTTTGCGACACCTTGCTCTCCATGCTGGTGAGCCACTCGCACAGCTCCTTGTACTTGTCATGAAAGGCACTCCACTCGTTCAGCTTGTCGGCCACCTGCTGCCCGCGCAAGTTTAGCTGCCAAGATAGAAAGACATTGGCCAAGTCGAGTGAGGCGCTGAGATGGCGCTGGGTGGTTTTGTGTGTTTCCTGTCTCTCTGTTGTGAAGCACAAACAGGATGCAGTGCACAATCTTTCAGTGCAGCTGTTTCATCAACTTTGCAAACAGGAAATAGACTTTTTAAACTAAAAAATAGTTCTTTGTCAATTCAGATCGATCCAAAATATTCAGCCCATCCAGAATTTCTTGGGAACTATTATCCATACTCCAATTCTAATCGCATTTCCAAAACTGCAGACTTCAAAATTCCCTTATTTCGCAAGAAAATTCCCACATAAAAAAAACACCTTCACAAAATCTTAATTTCTAAATTCCTACATTTGATAACAAAATTCTCAACTTAAAAACTATCTGACACATTAATCTCCATCTTCCATATTCCTTGATCACTTTAGACCAGGGGTGCCCAATACGTCGATCGCCATCGACCGGTCGATCGCCTAGCCACTACTGGTAGATCGCGTGACATTAAAAGTATAAAAAGGGCAGCTGCCCATAGTAAAAAGATTAAAAAAAAAGTATCACTTCCATAGGGAATGGGTGGACTTTTTTTTCACGTTGACATATATATATATATACACACACACACACACACACACACACACAAACCGTAATTTCCGGACTATAAGCCGCGACTTTTTCCCAAAATTTTGGACCCTGCGGCTTATAGTCAGGTGCGGCTTATATAAGATTTTTTTCGTGATTTTTGTGATGACTTGATCACTTTTACTCTTAACACTATTATATACAGTAAAAGCTACAAAACAAACTGACAAATAATTTGTTTTCAAATAATTTGTTTTGCAAGACGAGTAAAAACTGGTCAAATATTTAAAAAAAAAGATATTATTAAAAGTGAAGACAATTTGCAATTCTAGTAATGACACACGAATTTGATGCACAATTTGTCTTCGCGGGCCACATAGAATGATGTGGTGGGCCGTATCTGGCCCCCGGGCCTTGAGTTTGACACCTGTGCTCTAAACCCTTTCTTACTCTGCCATGTGACTCAGAGATTACACAAAGCAGTGGCGCTGTTTGGACCATCTGCATTGTATTAAAACTCAATCAATCAGCATTTAAATTAAATTCTTCTGACATTTTGCTCACCAAAAACAAGTTGTAATGAATGTGAACTTTTAATGCATTTTATTCAGGTTACTTTGAACCTTAAATGGCGGCGCGGCGTACTTATGGATTTTTACGGCCTCCGGCCTCCAGGGGGCGCTCTAGCAGGAAGCAAGAGCGAGACAGGCAAAGAGATAATGCGCCGAAGAAGACGTGATAGTTTGTGTTTACAACATTTCGCGCATCACGCAGAACGCGATCAAGACGGACATTACTGAAAGGAGGCTTTTATACACAAACCGTCATGATGGGGGACAAAAGAAATGCATATGATGCCGCTTTTAAGTCAAAGGCAGTCGATGTTGATGACATTGTGTTGTGTCTACTTTGGAGCGTATTTATGGATTTTTACGGCCTCCAGGGGGCGCTCTAGCGGGAAGCAAGAGCGAGACAGACGAAGAAGAGATAATGCGCCGAAGAAGACGTGCTAGTTTGTGTTTTGATCGTCTCACGCATCACGCACACACCCACACTCGCACTCACACAAAGAAGAGACAGAACGAGATCAAGACGGACATTACTTAAAGGAAGCTTTTATACACAAACCGTCATTATGGGGGACAAAAGAAATGCATATGATGCCGCTTTTTAGCTATACATGTCGCTCGCTAGTTTAATGTAATTTAGCGCTTCGTGCATGAATAAGATTAGCATGAACAGACCCTCATCACACTCGAAGAAATGCATAAAAGCGACGACGAAAGAGAGACTGAGAAAGTGTGAGGCGAAAGATATCTAACGCTATTCCAATCGGACACTAAGTAGGAAGACTTCGATTGTTTCAGTGCACAGGAGGAAGATGAAGACGGCTCTTTTTTTACTTTTACTGGTATGTTTTCTTTAACCAGCCCTGTTAGTGCTGTGCTACCGTGTTGCTGCTGTGTTGCTGCTGTGTTACCGCCGCGTCTCAGTGACTTTCCTGTGTTACTTCCGTGTTGCTGCGGTATTACTGCCGCGTCACAGGCAGTGTTTGGAAAGAAATGTTAAGGTATGTTATTAAAGCTTTAAAAAAACTTTCTGTGTCCAGTCTTTCTTTGATAATAACTCGCGTGCACACTTCCGCGTTGTAAACATTGCCTGTGGCGCAGCAGTAGTACTGCAGCGTCACAGGCAATGTTTAGAAAGACATGTTCAAGTATGTTATTAAAACGTTAAAAAGGCTTTCTATGTACTGTCTTTCTGTGTAAAAAACTCGTGTGCACGTGCGGTTTATAGTCCGGTGCGGTTACATATCCCTGAATTTTAGCTGGTGCGGTTTATAATCCGGTGCGGCTTATAGTCCGGAAATTACGGTATATATAAAAAATAAATTAATTTTTTTAGTGGGTAGATCTTTGTGACTTGGTCATTTCAAAAGTAGCTCGCGAGCTGGAAATGTTTGGGCACCCCTGCTTTAGACCGTTTCAAAGTCCCACGCACGACATTTAAACAACCCAAGTGATGTGCATGCGTCACCTGGTGGCAGATTTCCTCCCACATGCGCTGCAGCAGCTCAATACGCTCCTGCAGTACGCACAGGTCCTCAGCGCTGATGTAGCACGACAGCGACTCCCTCAGGACAGTCAGGTGGGCCAGATCGCCAGTCCAGCCTTCGATGGCGCCCTCCAAGTCCTGATAAATGGCGGAGGCGCCCGTGTGACGTACAGTAGGTCCAAACGCAGGAAAGGACCGGATCCGGTGTACCTTGCAGCGCATCTGCTGCGCTTGCAGGTCATCGTGATGATCGGGAAGAGGCTGAGAGAGTTGTCGCTTGAAGGCCCGAAGCTTCTCCAGAGATGCGCCGATGCCTTTGTCACAGCGGTCCCAGTCCTGTTGTCACACAAAGCGAGTTTGCGATATCTGGATTCCATTTCGTAAAGATACTTTAGCAATGAAGGTGTGCTGCACCTTCAACAAGGTGCTGAGTTCCCTCCGCATTTCCTCCAATCGTCCGCTGGTCCGCTTCCAGCGCTGCTGGACATCGGTCAGCTCGGCCTGCAAAGCGGCCTCAGCCCGGCTGTCGGCCGACAGCAGCAGCTGTCTACCGGCCTCCACCGTCAGGATGTAACTGCCCTGCTGCCGCTGCAGCACCTTCTCCTTCAGCTGCAGACACACACACACAAGACAGAAACTTTAGCGAGGCTGGCCCATATGGACGGCTAAAACTGCCCGGTTCTGGACCTGGAGGGTATCCAGCATGGAGCGAGCTTGCTGCAGAGGAACAGATGTCCCGGGCCGAAGCCCCTCGGCCGGTTGGGAGAGGTCCACGAGCCACTTGCGCAGCTTGTCCAGCATCTCGCGGTAGCGCTGCCACTGGCGCACCAAGCCATCAATGATGCCGCGCCTCTGCTGGGCGCGCCGCACAACGCCCTGCCACTGGTTGCTCAGCAGGGCCAGTTTCAGATTGAACTCATTCCTGCACAATCCAATCCAGGAACAAAACAATATATATTTATTATTATTATTATATATATATATATATATATATATATATATATATATATATATATATATATATATATATATATATACATACACACACACACACACACACACACACACACACACACACACACACATATATACACACATACATACATACATACACACACACACACACACACACACACACACACACACACACACACACACACACACACACACACACACACACACAGACAAAACATATATGAACGGATTTAAAGTCTGTAAAGCCGACCGGTCATCCACTTGGCCCTGTTCCAGCATCCTTTGTCCATCGCAGATGATGGAGTGGAGGATCTGCTGGCGACTGAACATCTCAGCCTGGAATAACTGCAAGACATCAAACCGTGTCCATGGATAATAATAAAAAAATAAAAATTCCAAACATCCTGAGGGAGTCAGAGAAAGGCTAGGAACCTCGTGGGCCTTCTGCTGCTCCATCAAACTTTGATAGTTTCCGGAGATTTCCACAGCCAGATTCTGCTCCGTTTGGACCAAGAACTCCATCCACGTCTCACACTTTTCCAAGAAGGTCTGCTGCTGAAGCAGGAAGGACTGCAGTTTGCTGGAGGAAAAGAAAAGCCACAAGCCTTGAGCATGAGGCTGGTGGATCTGACAGAGGGCAGTCTGCGCCGCAGTGGGAGTGTCCTCTCAAGGCACAGATGATGATGAACTTCTTACCTAAATCTCTCAGTGGTCTGCGCCGAGGCGGCCGACCAGCTCCTGTTCAGGTTCTGCATACGTTTGATCTCGGAATCGTTGAGCGGGAGCCGATAACCCAGCTCGTTGAGACGCTCCAATTCTGGCGCCAAGCTGCTGAACTTCATCATCAGTCGCTGTTGAAAGACAACGCTTATGTCTGCAAATTCGCCGCAAAGATTTTTGTTTTGTTTTGCAAACCTTCAGCTCCTGCATACGCTCTTGGATGAGGTTCAAGTCAGTGGAGCCATTCGGGTCGTGCACCTTCAGAGCCTCCTCCGCTTCCACCACCCAGTCCCCTAAAGCGTCCAGCTGGCAGTTAAAGGTTTCGTAGTCGTGAACGCCGGTCTAGAAGGGTGAGGAGGCAAACTCAAAGCTCAGAACACACGTCACGTTGATGCTTGATGCAAAGGTTGCGCACCTGTAGTGTGACGAGTTGCCTGTTGAGTGCTTGCTCCAGCGCCGCCAGCCGCTGAGAAAGTGCCAGGTGGTCCGATTGAATGGCGGAGGCGGCCGAGGTGTCCACCTGCTGCTTCAGCTGATCTCCAAGCTCACGGAGAACCTGCAGGGAGGCTTGGACCGGGACGTGGGAATGGAGAACCTCCTGCCAAACAAAACAAAAAAATCGTTTAAAGAGGGGTAAAACTCTAGAAAATGACTTGATTTTCACGTCTGCGTTTGTAATGTGTACAAAGCGCACGTACGCTGCAGTTTTGGATCCAGGTAGACACGTGCTCATCAGCCATGTCCTCGCCGCACGCCGCCTTGAGGAGCTGCTCGGCTTTGTCTTCCTGGAGCAGGACGCTGGCGCAGTTCTGCTGGTGAAGGTCCTTGTAGCCTTGCCACAGTTGCTGGAGAGCTTTGCTGCTCCTCAGTCGCTCGGATATCTCCTCCAGGAGGCCGGACCACCTGAGGAGGACATGGTGCGCTTCAAGGAAGGAAGGGCTTGACGTTCATCGGCCAGACGGTGCTCTGGTGAAATCAATGGAGTCACCTTGCGTTGGCGTCCTTGAGGGCGTGCCCGAGGGAATCCGACACTGATGGGTGACACTCTTTCAGCAGCTGCTGGGTGATAGCACCGAACCTCCTCAGACTGCTCTCCTGCTTCTCCAGTTCCTCTCGCAAAGCCTGTAGACGGCACACCGATGACCGGATCGGATCCAGCCGTCGCATCCGAGCGAAGACAAATCATACCTGCAGACTTTGCACTTGCTGCTGAACGGCCTCCAAGGAGCCGGTGAGGAGGCGGAAACGTGAGACGGAATACCGGCCTTCTGTCAAGTAGCCGTTAATCTCTTCTGAAGCGCGTTTGTAAAGACTCCACTGATCCAACACCGACGTCAGGCTGATCTTCAGCTGGCCGATCTGGACATTCTGATCTTAAGTTTGGTTTTCGAGGAAAATAATCAAGACAGGAATGGAAGCAACATACGAGGTGGTCCAGATTGGCCCAGGTGTGGTTGACGCCCTGGAGGGTCTCCATGACGATAGCGCAGGCCTCATCGGTTTTGTTCTGAACAAGAGCGCAGCCCTGCTCTTCAACCCGCTCCAGTTCTTTTTCTTTGTCCCTCATCAGCTCCTCCATTTCCTGAAAAATAGATTTTGGAGTTTTGACCGGCTCTTCAAGAAGGCCGAAGACATGTGAGGGCTACCTGGCAGTCCTTGAGCGCATTCTGTACTGACATCAGGTCCTCAATCCTGTGCTTTCTCTTCAGCCGCTCTTCTTGAGTTCCCATCCAGGACTTCAGAGTCTGAACGCTACTCTCATACTCCAGCCACATCTGCAGCAGGCTCTCCAGGAACTGGATCTGTCAAACAAATGTTCCACCTTCTATTTTTTGTTGTTGTGCCACAGATGCAAGATGACTTTCATTCCCCGCTGCCTCACCCGCTCACTGATGCGACCCTGTAGGATCTGCCACCGCTTGTTCATGATGCCGAGACGCTCGGCAAAGTCGGTTTTGTCGCTGCGCTTGCTCTCCACGTCGTGGCCGCTGAGGTGCAGCACCGACTGGTTGACAAAGTCCACCGTCAACTGCTTGCAGCTTAAATCCACCCTGACGCCCTGAGAAATGGCAAATGTTCTGTTCGAGTCGCCGAGCCAACCTTCTCGCATAGCAAAACCATTTTCAAGGCCACCTTGTATTTCTGCAAGTAGTCCTGGATCACATGTGATCCGACGGCACTCTTGAGGTTTTCTTCATCCTCCTCAATGACATTCTCCATCAGCGATATCCAATTGAACAGCTCTGAGATGGCGTGGCGGGAGGCCACCTTCTCCATTTGGATCTGAGGAAAAAATGGACATCATTTACATACACGTTTAATTTGTCTGTCAGCAAGAACTGAAATGGCAAGAATTTGTTCCGGCCCACTAAAACCTACTCAACCGTTTTTGACGAGGAGTAAAGTCAAGGTTGAGGGGTAGGTACCTGATGGAGCTTCTCCTGCACCACCGGTATGCGTGTGAACAATTCACTCCACTGATTGTCGATGCGGGCCAGGTCTGAGCGCAGCGCTACCGTGTCCACCTTCTTTAGTCTCAGGAGTTGGTGTCCGTCAGAGAGCACAGAACTCTTCAGGCTGGACTTGGTCTCCGCTTCCTTGGAAAACTCCTGAGATAGAGCGCAATCTTGAGAACGACAGCATGATGGTGACGTGATAAGCAGTGACCTCACCAGAAAAGCGGAGAGCTGCTCTCTGACTGTTTCCAACTCCTGCGGGACCAAGAGTGCTTGCGTGTTCCAAAACTCCAGACGCTCCAGGGCAGACTGGAGCCATTCGCTCAGCTCCCCGCAATGTCTCTGATAGCTGGGGAGAAAAAAAATGAGACTGAGTATTTTCGATCAATTCTGTATTTTCATCCATAGCTGTCACGGTTCCGACATTTATTGTGGATCCACAGCGCATCTGATGATGTCCCTGACCTGGTCCAGTGTTTGAGGATGGCCTCCAGACGCTGCAGTTCCTTGGTGACTTTGCCAGTGTTTTCCAGCCAGTGCTCGCCCAGAACCGCCAATTGATTCTCCAACGCGGGACAGCAGACGGACAGCAGGAGACGTTTGCCTTCTGCCAGAACCTGGTGCAGTTTGTGTTGGTGCTCCGTGAGCTTCCCCTTCAGAGCCTGGAAGAGGGACTTGAGTCACATTTTTTGCAAAGGTGGCAAAAGTATTACAACAGATACTTGAGTAAAAAGGCCAAGTAGAGGACTTGGATAAAACGGCAGATTCATTTTCTCCTCGTTGTACCTGATACAGTGAAATCCGCTCCATCAGTTTCTCCTCCGTCTCTTCCACTAATGCCACTGCAGGGATACTCTCCTCGACAGCCTCCAACTGGCCATCCAGGCTTTGGTAATCCTGCACCAAGTGATGCCAACTCTGACAAAGAGAATACAGGAAATGGTTTGTCAGCGTTTTTTGTGGGTGAGGGGAGCCTCGTTGTCTTACCTCCAGAATGCCTTCCAGCTCCACACCTTTGCTGTGCGCTTGCTGGAGGACGCTCTGAGCCTGGTTTAAGGTCTCCTCCAGCACCCGCCTCTCTTTGGCCAGCATCAGCCCACTAATTTTTCCATAGTAGGTCTCAGTTAAAATCATATGTGACTCCAGGCCCTGGAAAAATTCCTACAAGACAACCACAGATTTTGGAGAAGAACCAATGTTGATTAAACTCAAGATAAACAGCTTTTTTTTAAACATGTATTTCATTATCCATACACATCATACAAATCATGTAACATAAAGTCTGACCTTGTGTTTGTCCAGGTGACTCTGGACTTCCTCGGCTGAGCTGGCGATGATCCTCTGGTCGGCAGCCATCTTGCCCTTGGCCGTGTCCACCAGGTCGGCAAGGTCCTGCAGGGCCCGCTCGTACTGCAGCTTGAGTGCCACGTTCTGGTTCAGCCCGCTGCGCCGAGTGCCTACGGTCATCATCAGCTCCTCGTAGGCATCCTGACCCCCCCAAAAAACAAGACTAGTACTTTGATTTACAAATGCCCCAACTTCGTTCATCTAACCTGAAGCTTCAGTATTTTATCTGTTGATATCTGATCGGCTTGCAATGAAGCTCCTCTGCTTTTCAGTTCTGCAATTTTCTGTTCAAATTCTTTCAGGTTGTCCTCTGTGCTGGCAATGACCTGCATAAAAACGAAAGATGCGTAAAAAAATGAAAAGTGTAAAAACGTTTTGCCGTACCTGGAGCTGCTCTGAGACTGGTCTGTCCATGGCTTCGGCTAGTACTTGCAAGACCTGGCACTTTGACTCCATTAATGCACTCTGGAGATGTTGCAGTTCAGTCTGTGTTCAACAACAAAGCCAAATCATGCAGGACATTGTACAATCAAACAATCAATTATAAGTTCAAAAAATTGAGAACACAAGAACCATCAGTGTAAAAAAAGATGTGTTTTGTGTTGGTTTGGGGAATTACAAATGTGATGAACAAGCAGGGCCCCAGAACAGAGCCCTGGGGCACACCTCTGGTGCCTGAGGATGGCTGGGAGGTGAATAATTAAAGTTGAATGAACGGATGAATAGCAACCTGGTAGGCTGTGAGTTGGTGAGTCCTAGTCCTCATGTGATCGCAGCTTTGACCCAGAGCAGCGCCCAGAGCTCCCAGTCTCTCTTTCAGGCAGTCCATATTGTCCTCCAGCAAGGCCCGCTCCTCTTGCCTCAAGCCAGATGATGTGGCAAGCAAGGTCTGACTGAGCGCCACTTCCCCTGCCACGCGATGGAGATCTCTCTCCAACGTCTGCAAACCAAACCAGGAACAGTTCAGATCCTGTTTGATCTCTGATATTGAAGCAAGAATGCTGAATTCCATGAGTCTCTCCATCGAGGTTCAGTGACGCACAATCACACACATATTTCAGGATTTGGCAAGGAAAATGGTTGCACCATCTGCTTTTCCAGCTGAGCCTCTACGTTATCAGCCAGCAGCAGCGAGTCAGACAAGACCACGTTCTCCACGCCGTCCAGCCAGGAGGAGGTGGATGAGACGGCTGAGTAGAGCTGCTGCTCCATCGTGGACGCCTGCATGGCACTCTCGTCGCCAGGCTGAAAAAGGACAGCAGGGTAAAGTAATAAGTCGTGTGTCTCAAGTTTCCCAACTCTGACTTTTCCAAAACAATAATACAAATTTCAACCTGAGAATGTTCCATTGTTCGCCTGCAACGGTCATAAAGAGCCTTCAGCGTTGCGGCGTCAGTTTCAAGTTCTTCTTTCAAAAGCACTGCCGCACACGGAGCACTGGAATAAACCTGCAAAGAAACACAACCAATCTTTTCTCTGGCTTTTAAAAACAACTTTTAGTATTTTTGTCTTGCTTTTTGCATGACTCGACTGTACCGTCTGCTTGTGGTCCTGCATCAGGTTCTTTTGCATCAGCTGCACTTTGGTTTTAAGCTCCAGCCGCAGGCTCTCCCACCTTTGCCTCATCTGCTGACGGGCGGCGTCGGCTTCCCGCTCGGCGAGCGCAGCAGCTGAAAACGGCTCGGAAGCGCTGCCAAAAGCGCAAACAAATTTCCATTCACACTGTTCACAGTATTAGCTGAAAACTATTGAGAAGGGCGTTCAGTACGTGGTGCTGCCCGGCGACGCCTGCTGGATGAGGATCTCCTCGCCTCTGCTGGCCACCGACTGAAGCAGCTTCTTCTGCTCAGCGAGCTGCTCCTCCAATTCCTACGCAACGGGGGAGGTAACGACATTATTTTTCGTCCGAGCGCCGATGTCAACAGCGTGGTTGCGGAACGTACCCTTTGGCTCTGAAGCGTGTCCTGGTGCTGTTGGGAGCGCGTGGTCCGAGCCTGGGCCACCCAGTCCTGAACACTGGAGCTCTGAGAGAGACTGGAGTCGGACTCGCTGTCCTCCTGCTCTTGCGCGGAGCCCTGCGCACAATTTATTGGCATGTACGGTTTCATGTTTGTGTCTCGTTGGTAGTTTGCGGTTCAAATGTGTTGTCTGAGGAAGCCCACCTGCATGCTGGCATGCTTCTCCTGCAGCATCTTCTGCAGCTCCAGCAAGCCTCCCTTCAGCGTGCGCAACCTCCTGGCCAGCCGCTCGGCCTCAGCCCGGGTCTCAGCCCGGGTCTCGGTGCGTCCCCGCAGCAACAGGTTCTCGCTGCGTACGGACAGCACGGAGAGAGCCTGCACCTTCTCCTCAATGTCCAGCAGCATATTCTGCAGCAGCAGGAAGAGGGAGGCCAGCTCAAACATTGTCCATTTCTGTACGGACCTGCGGCTATTCCCGACCGGGGGGTGGCGAGGGCTTTGCCCTTTGACCCGGGCTCCTCTGCTCCGAGTTCTTCTGCCACATTGGCGCTAATCCCTCACGTCACATTGATAAAAAACGAAAGCCACGCGTCGAGTGAGATGAAAACGTGCATTTGTTTTCTCGTTTGTCAGTCCTCCCGGCTCTCGAGGATTTCCCGGAGGCTTTGCCACCAATCCCGGCAACGGGATCTATTCGTGGTCAGACGGCGACTCGTGAAGGACTCTGACATAATCTTCTTAAGAGCACTGCTCGTGCTGCTAAGAAGCAAGGCGGGTCAGCCAGCTGGAGGCCTGAGCACGCTTGTTTAGCTACTCACGATAGCAGTGCCCCTCCCACCTCAAAGGTTTTGACTCGGGCCTGCAAACATTGTTTACCAACACACTTTTTTCAAATTCCTGGATTCTAAACAACATTCCCTGACAACAAAACGTGTTTCTGCCTCAAAACTTCACATCAGTTCTTCCAAGCAATGTCGTCTCCTGAAAGGGAAATCATAATAAAACACAGTATGCAAAAAAAAAAAAAAAAAACACCTGACAATGCGTGAGCTGCCCTTCAGCGTCCGTCTCCTGCGTTTCAAGGATGACGGCGGCAGAACGTTGCGTCCGGGTCAACCACCGGTCCAGTTCGTCTGCTTGGTTCTGAAAACCTCGTATAGCCTCATCCAGGCGTTGACCTTCAAGACGATCGATGACGCGTTCCTGCAGTGGACGGGTTCACATTAACAATATTTAAATTGTCTCAATTGTGTGAAATCTTAGCCTGTCTCTATAAACACAAAGCTATTATTCAGTTGCATGAATGGCAAGTGAAGTGAAATTGGACCATTTCAGGCAATACGTGCTATTCTCTTACCTCCAATAGCTGGCGCTTCCCCGAAGCCTTCATGTGGATGGTGGCCATCCTCTCGGCGAGGACAGCCAGGGACGACTGCATGGCCAGCTGGTCGGCCATATCCGAGTCCACTGCGGAAGCGGCACCTACGTTCAGGTCGTCGCTGAAGCTCATCTGGAGCCCGTCAATGTCCTCCTGCATGCTCTCAATCTCTTGCATCACGCCCTGCAAAGTCATATAAGATGTAACTATATTTGGCGTTCCAATGTTTTTAGATTAGTCTGTATTTGCCCAAACTGTAGCCAAGGTCATTTATTAAGTCCAGAAATTGCTGACCTGGTGCATTGTCATGTGACTATCTGGACTGGTGTCAGCCTCTAGGGGCTCGCTCAGCTTGGCCTCCAGCGCTTCCATTTTGGACGAGATGGATTGCAGCGAGGCCTGGTAGCGCTGCTGCTTCTCCAGAGCTTCGTACAGACTTCTTTGCTTCTCACTGATCTGTCCGCATAGCAGACATGAAAGTGGCTGCAAAGACGGGACCTTCTGCGAGCATACCTACCACGTTTTTCAACGTCTCCCACGAGCGCTGCAGGTCATCCAGGTTGGCCACAGACTCAAAGGTCGGGTCGTAGAGTTCTTGGACCGGCGCTCTCTTCAGGGCTCCCCTTCCAGCCTGGGAGGATGCATTCAAAGGATTATGACTTGAGTTTTTTTTTTGCCTCTACTCATGAGAGACATGCGTACCAAATTCTAGCTTGTTCGGTGAAACCTGATTTTTTTTAGAACAGAGTACTTACTGAGTCACAACGGCCACCCAAAACGAACATGGCAGTCTTCCTATGTCTTTTCAGATATGGCTTCTAGAGACTTTAACGTGGGTCCACTCATGACAGATATTCCCACCAAATTCCATGTTGCTTAGGAGAACTGGCTTTGGCTTTGGCTGAATTTTTTAAAAGGTGCCAGCTACTAAGTTTTTACCACAAATGACTTTATGAGACTTTTTTTGTGGCTTCACATGGTTATCAAATTTTAAGTCGCTAGGTGAATGTTACCTTAGCAGGAGCAGCATCGCTGTGACCGAGCGGCGACGGCGAGCGACACGTGGGAGGGGAGGACACGGAGCTGACGGTGCCCTCCTCGCCGGACTCCTCGGTGACGGGAGACAGGAGGGCGTGGCAGCGGCCCGCCGTGATCTGAAGGTAGGGCGAGAAACATCACGTAGGGATAATTTGTGGGTTTTTTTGTTTCGCTTCATGACTTGGTGTGTCCTCATGGACTTTCTTTGCTGAAATATATTTTGTTATGTAATGAACAATTTGATTTTGATTGGCTTGTTTTCCTGACAAAACAACAGTATTTTTTCCATTTGAACAAATTAAACATTCAATGAATTACTCAATCTATCAATGACCTTGGATTGTAATGAGTGTCATTTCGGAAATGTTGCTCTTTCCTAGTCAACAACTGAAATATTATTATTATTATTGTCGACGTATTTTTACGCATCACTATTGGATTATTCCGATGTTACCGTCACAGTTGTCCTCTCCTCCTCCATCTCGGGCAAGTCCTCGTCGCTGACGGTCAACAGCAGCGTGGCGTGCTTGGCCTTCACCGCCAACATTTTGCACTTGGAGTTGAGGGAGGCGATCTGCTCCTGGTAGCCTTTGATCTTCTGGGCCAGCTCCTGAGAAGAAGAAGAAGTGGTTGGCGGTTGGATTCAGCCTGACCTTGTTGGGTGGAATTACCTCGTGGTGAAGGATCTGCGTCTGTAGCTCCTGGATGCTGCTGGTAGCGATGGGGCGGTCCTGGATGACGCGGTGCGCTTCCTCGATCAAGCCCTGCAATTCCTTCACTTCTTGTTCGTACTGCTCGTACTGCACCACTGCCTCCTGGAGATTTTTTTGTAAAAATCGATTTGGATAAAGATAAAGGCACGAGCGAGCGTCCATTTTTGAAACTTGGTCAACCTGAAGGATGTTGCACTGCTGGATGGTTACGTGCTGCAGGTGGCTGGCATCTTGCTGCAGACGGAGAGCTGTGCGACAAACAGCCAGGTTGGGCATCGCCTCTTCGGGCACCCGCAGGGCACTCTGGCACAGCTGCACTGCCTGCACCTGCTGCTTCAAACTCTCCATGTCTGCCATCAAACGCTGAAAAAAAGGGTGTCCATCAAATGTTGAAAAACTGGCACAGGGCTTGCCTTCTCCCATCTCCCACCTGTCTCTGCAGCAGCTGTTCTTTGAGGCTCTGGCCTGCCAGCTCAGGTGACGTTAGCGTGGACTGGACCTGCTCCAGAGCGACGTGTAACGCCATCACCTCACATTCCAGCGCTTCCATACTCTGAGGACGTGGGGGATTCTGTTAGACAAATGTCAAAGACAACGTGACGAAGAGCAGCGACTGAGTCCTCCGCACCTTCTCGGCGTCCTCCAAGCTCTGCAGCCGCGTCTTGATGCTCTGCTGGAGCTCCTCTGTGTGTCGGCTGAGCTCGCACACTTGCCGGTTCATGGACTCCACCTGCAGGACCTCTGACAGGAGTTCCACTTTCTCCGCCATGGACTCCAGGTCACCGTGGAGCTCGCGGGACTCTCGCAGGACAGCCTGGCGAGGAGACCGAAACAGCGTTTGTAGGTGAAGGACGAGAATCAGTGGTTTAGATAACTTTTTGCATTGAAGATTATCCATATGCTCGACAGGAAATATCCAAAAAGATTAATGGATGGATAAAATAATTGTTTGTTGCAGCCCCACGGAACTCTTGAGGACTCCCACCGACTGGTGCCACCCACCTGGTACATGCGTATCTGCTCCTGAAGGTGAAGCGACGAATTCCAGATAACGTTGGCCCTCACCAGGCTCTTGGCTTTCTCCGACCACCTCACAATGAAGTCCAGCATCTCGTGGTATTCGTCTAAATAGCAAACAGCCTGGACAGCAAAGAAAAACGGACATGGCTGTGCAATGAACCCTCACATACTTTTTTTAAGTTTCAGATGAACGGTCGAAAACCTTTTTGAGCCAGTTGTTGCGGCAGTCAGCCAGTCGGGTGGTGTGATGGTGCATCTCTGAGAGCTTCCCGATGGCGTCGCTCAGCTGCTTTGCCAGCAGAGGGTTGCGGCGGCTGAACTCCTGCACTCCCGCGTCCAGCTCGGCGAGAGTACGACCGCAGGAGTCCAAGTCACCGGCTAGACTCTGAAAGCATTAAAAAAAAAAAACCATAAGACTGTTTGGTGAAAAACCTTACAGCCACTGCTGGAGGTAAATCGGTGCTCTACCTTGACTTCTTCTTTGGCTTGGTCAACTTCTGGTGATTTGTCCTTAAATTTGTCAGAGATAGCTTTGAGCTTCTCAGAAACCTCGTGGATTCGAGAATTGAACTCTTCCTTAATTTCTCTGGTTTTCTGGATGTCTCTTTCTTTGGACAGAACCTGGAACGCACCAAATACAAAAAATACTGCAGAGTCCAGAATGGACCTTGAGAAAATTTGAAGCGCACCTGATCCTCAATGGCCCCCAAAGCCAGCGAGACCTCGGCCAACTGCATGGAGATTTCAGAAGGCAGGATGGTGTAGAGATCCAGGTACTTGCTCTGTTGCTGCTCGGCTAGTTTGTCCACGTTTTGACGGTAGGTGATCACGTCTCCATGGACCACCTGCACAAAAGTAGATGAAGCTTCGTCAAACAAAAAATATATCATAATATTCTTAGATCAATATCTCAAGGTAATGAATCCACTTTGTAAGTCCACTTTTCTTGGTACCTCCAGTTCCTGAAGCAGCGAGTCAATGTCAGGCGAGGGGTTGAAAAGAAGCTCCCTGGTCTCCTGGATCCAGGCTTTCACCACGCTGAGTTCTCGCTCAACCTCCTCTCTGTCTCTCAGTTCCTGAGCGGCCTGAGCTCGCTTGGTCCTGGATTGCGTCAGGAGGCTATGCCAAAACACAAAGAAATGACACCAGAAGAAATGAAGTCAACAAGACAGCCGTGCGGCATTAGTACCCGTCCATCTGGTCCTGCACAGCCCGGATCTCCTTCAGACTGGGGAGCTCTTCTTGCTCACTGGTGGGTGAGGGCACCTCCACGTCATGCAGCAGGCTGAGGGCGTACTGGCGCAGCAGAGTCAGCGACGACAGCTCTCTCTCCAAGTCTTGGCTCAGAACGTCATGCTGCTCCAGCAGAGACTGCAGCGTGGCCTTGGAACACTTCTCCACCGCGCTGTCCGGCACCCGACCCCGGAGCTCATCGGCAACCGCTCGCACCTTTGTCATCTTTTGCCAATGATGCGTTTCGGTCAGTACTTGTCATTAGGCTGGTTTCTGTGCATCCCGACTTACCTTCTCTCTGAATGTCCTCCACTCCTGCGCCGTGTCCTCAAGAACTCGCTCCTGGCCGCGGGCCACGCTTCGGAGTCTGGTCCAACGTTGCCACACGGTGGTCATGGAGCGACTGATGGTGGCCTTGCTGGCATCGCTGCCCACCTGCTCCAGCTGAGCCGCTTGCTCCTCCAGACCGTTCAGCTTCTCGTGAAAGCCGTTGACGAGCGAGACCAGGGACTACAAAAAAAAAAAAAAACAGACAAGAAGGTACTGCACTGGCTGTGTCTTCATGACTGAGTTCTGTTTGAGTTGTGTTACCCGGTGACTGAGCAACTTGTCCTCAGCCTCTTGGCTGGTTGCTGCCTTGGCAGTGGAAAACTGGGTGAGCTTCTTTTCAGCTTCGTTCATGATCTCAATGACGCTCTGTCGCGCCTCCTGGTACGACTTCCACTGAGCGACGCAACTGAAAAGAAATATGGATGAGGCATTGTCGAAAGACTGTCCAGACTAGTTTGATTCCCGTACCTGTGAAGAACATCCTGATGAGATTGGAGCTGATCTCGGACTTCCAGGCCTCTCTGCTTGGCTGATTCCACGCTTACCCGCAACTGCCCTTTGGCTACGGGGTTGACCAAGCCCTCCAGCTGGGAGGCGAGGTTCTCCAGCTCTTCCAGGTGGATGAGGAACTCCTGTTCCGTGGCCACGATGTCATCCTGCTGTCTCAGACATTCCTCGTAGTTCTCCACGTCCACGCCCAAGTCGGCCTGCTGCAGGAAGGACACGGCATCTTCCAGCCATTCGCAGGCCGACTGCATCCTGAAGTGATACTTCTGGCACAACAGCAGGGCCTGCTCCAAGGTCACCTTTACAACACAACAGGGACTCCTTAGAACCCACTAAGGTGCACACCATATAACCCAAACCTATCTCTTTGAAGCTAAACCCTAACCCGAGAACTACCGTATTTGCCGGTGTATTGGTCGACCTTTTTCGATCCAAAATCGACCGAAAAAAATCGACCTCGACTTATACACCGAGTCATAAAATTTAACTTCGTATTCATCGCTTCAAATGTGATGGTAACCAAGGCCGTTTCTCATGCATCTCATTGTGCGTTGCACTTAGAAAATTTGAACCGGGCGGCGTGCGCGAGTGCGCGGCCCGCTGGAAGTCGAATGAGGCGCCGCCACCACCTCCGCGGTGCTTATAAACAGCCGGTCCGCTCGGCGGGGGCTATTTTCGGCCACTTGGCTCGTGCGCACGGCCTCCCGGATGTGCCGGGCGGGTGCGCGAGCTCGCCGGCCGCTGGAAGTCGAATGAGACGCCGCGACCACCTCCGCGGTGCTTATAAACAGCCGATCCGCTCGGCGGGGGCTATTTTCGGCCACTTGGCTCGTGCGCACGGCCTCCCGGATGTGCCGGGCGGGCGCGCGAGCTCGCCGGCCACTGGAAGTCGAATGAGGCGCCGCCACCACCTCCGCGGTGCTTATAAACAGCCGATCTGCTCGGCGGGGGCTATTTTCGGCCACTTGGCTCGTGCGCACGGCCTCCCGGATGTGCCGGGCGGGTGCGCGAGCTCGCCGGCCGCTGGAAGTCGAATGAGGCGCCGCCACCACCTCCGCGGTGCTTATAAACAGCCGATCCGCTCGGCGGGGGCTATTTTCGGCCACTTGGCTCGTGCGCACGGCCTCCCGGATGTGCCGGGCGGGTGCGCGAGCTCGCCGGCCGCTGGAAGTCGAATGAGACGCCGCGACCACCTCCGCGGTGCTTATAAACAGCCGATCCGCTCGGCGGGGGCTATTTTCGGCCACTTGGCTCGTGCGCACGGCCTCCCGGATGTGCCGGGCGGGTGCGCGAGCTCGCCGGCCGCTGGAAGTCCAATGAGGCGCCGCGATCTCCTCCGCGGTGCTTATAAAGTGCCGATCCGCTCGGCTTGGAGCTATTTCCGGCCTCCCGTTGGTGCCGGGTGGCGTGCGCGAGCTCGCCGGCCGCGATCTCCTCCGCGGTGCTTATAAACAGCCGCATGCGCACGGCCTCCCGGAATTTGAACACATTTCGTCAATAAATTTCGCATATTGAATTTTGAAGTTTAATATAATGCAACAATTGAGCTCGACTTATACAAAGGATATATCATAAAATCGTAAATTTCCGTCGAATTTTAGGGGGTCGACTTATACACCGAGTCGACCTGTACACCGGCAAATACGGTAACTCTGACCCTCAAAGCTAATTCCGAAAAAGAACCCTTTCCACCATTGCCAATAGGAAAAACCAAATTCAAACTGATGTGTGGTTCTTCTGGGCTGAGTGGTACCTGTTTGGAACTCAGTTGTTTCTGAACATCTGCTTGCAGCTTTGCCATTTCTCCAAGACTGGCGTCCACATGGGTGGGCGCTAGCTCATTAGCGCTGGTGTACTTGTGCTTCTCTCTGCTACTCAGCGCCGCCACGATCCTCAGTCTGGACTGAACTTCTTCCTGCATGATTTGCTGCTTCCTAATCTCTTCCTGCACCTTCTCCACCCGCATGTCCACAGTGACAGCAGAAGCCAGCTCGTCCCGGACCTGCTGCAGCCAGGCCAGTGTCCTTTGCATCTCCGTCTCAAAGTCTTTACTCTGAACGAAGCGGTTCTCACACTCCTCAATCAGGTCGCCGACGGCGGCCTGCAAGGACCGCAGCTCTTCCTGCCACAGGACCACTTGCTGTGCGTTGTGCGCCGTTTGGTCCAAACTTGAAGCACGAGTGCCCATCTGCTCCACGAGCCTGGATAGATGCGAGTTGGCACTCTGGAGGCTCCCAGCCAGAGCGTGGTAGTTCCTCAGTCTCTCCTCGGCAGACTGAGTCTCAGCGTTGACTTTGACGAGCTGCTCCTTGGTTGCCTTTAATTCAGAGTCAACTTGCATGGCCATGGCCTTCTGGTCTTCAAACGACTCCAAGGTTTCATCCAGATGCTCTACTTTCTGTTCCACAAGCCTTTTGAGGCTATTATAGAGGCCAGTGAGCTGGGTCATTTCCTCCGGGCACCACGGTTGTCCGGTGCTACGGAACCCTTCCTTCTTCTGGTTGAGTTCGCTGACAGCAAGACCCAAGTTGCTGAGATCAGCTTGGATGGCTTTGTATTGGCTCTGCAGACTGAGCACCTCCTCTGTTTGTAAGGCGACCGGCTCTGTGCCCAGCTGATTGAACTGCTCCTCCAGCTCCTCCAGAGCTTTCTGCGTGACGTCTATGAATGAGGTGTACTCGTTCCTTGTGAAGATGGCCTGTTGGATTTTCTCCTCTTTCTCTTTGGCTAAGGCTAAGATGTTGTTGTATTGCTGCGGGAGGGTGTTGAGTTTTTCATCCAAGTAGCAGTGGTCCACTTCATTGAGGGTGGGCAAAATCTCCTGGCCCGCTCGTTGTACGATGAGGAGGAGGTTCTCGTACTCCACCGCCTGCTCGACTACCTGCTGGTATTTGACTAGCTGTGCCTCTAGTTCAGCGTTTCCAACCATTAGATTGATTTCAGGAAATGTGATGATGTCAGCTTGCTTTATCCACTGGCATATTTTCTCCAGGTCATTCTTGAAGTACTTCCGCGAGATAAAGACCTTCTCCAGTTCTTGAAGTTTCTGGCCACACCGATGTAGAGTTTTATCAAAGATATTTTGCAGCTCCTGCAGCTTTGTGAGGATCTCGTTCCTCTCTTCCTCGTTGGCGTCCCTCATCAGGTCCCTCCCCTGAGACCACAAGGACGTCAGCTCACTCTGGTAAGCTTTCAGGCTGCTTTGGATGTTGCGACACGTTCGGACCTGCTTGGCAAGGTCCTCGGGCAACAAGGCGACGTACTCTTCGGCCTGGGCCTTTTTCTCGTTCTGCTGGACCCAGGAAATGGACTGGTTGACGGCCATGAGGAAGTGAGTCCTCTCGGTGAAAGCTTTGCTCAAGTGTTTCCTGCGCTGCACCACTTGGACGCTCAGAGACTCAACCTCAGACCGGGTGTCGGAAATCAGCTGCTGCAGACGTTGACGTTCGCTGAGGCCAAGACGGGCCAGAACCCTGTCGGAGTCGGCCATGGCTTGGGCTAGCAGGAGTTGCTTGGCCTCCAACTCGCTGCAAATACTCAGGTGGTCGAACAGGAAACTCTGAGCCAACTCCGGAGGAGGACTCATTTTCATAGCTTCAGACAAGGCGGGCTGCTGCTCTTCTGCCCAATCCCGAGCCTCCCTCAAACGAGCCTCCACCTGGCCCATTTCCTCTAGGGTCACCACAGAGTCCTGTATTTTCTTCTCAATGAGATTCTGCATCTGATTCCATCGCTGCTCAAAGTGACTGATCTGCTCTTTGACCAGTTCCTTGTCATCCAGGTTCAAGCACTGGATGACTTTTTGCTTCTGGTCCTTTAGTTCCTCCAGTGTCCCCTTTTGTCCCTCTAAGTCTACTGCCAGTTTACGTAACGCCTCCAAATGCTGAGTGGAACTTTCGGCATCGGTTCTGCGTTGAAAAAGAAAATATAAGTATTATGGATCCGTTGGAGACCGTTCCAACAAAAGAAGTTTGACACCGCAAAGTACCTGGCCAGGTTGTCCCACTCTTTGGAAAACTGCTCAAAAAGTGTTTCCACTGCAGTGATGCAGTCGTGGTACTCTTTGGACCGCTGCAGATCCTCCTGCCTCTGGACCTGCAATCTGCTGGCCTGGTGACAAAGTTCCAGCCAGGAATGGCTCAGGCGATCCAGCTCGGCATGTTCCATAGAGTCTTGGTTGGGAGACAGTCTGCTCACTTTCTCCGTCATCTTGGTCAGGATACTTTGCTTGGACTGGAGCTGCTGGCTGCATTCCTGCGGATTGTGAACAGGTAAAGGGCAGAATCTGCGCACTGTTCTAGATGATTCGGCTTGGATGTTGTTGAGGAAACTGCCGCCTTACCTTGGCTTGGGTCAACATGTTTTGAGCTATCTTGGTCTCCAACTCTGCAGGTCTTCTAGACAAACTGAGGAGTTGCTGCTCCATATCTTGGAAGAGGCTGGTCAGATCTTGCTTCTGCTCCTTTATCTGCCTCCAGCCCTCTGAGAGCTCTTGAGCATTTGACATCCTTTCTTCGATCTATTAAAAACAGAGGAAAACAACAGAATGTGAGCAATGAACATTGTGCAGAACAAGAAGATAGTCTTTTCAAACAAAAGAAGGTTGAGTATTCTCTCACAGTAATCTTGACCCTCTGGACTTCAGCCGCAGTCACTCTGACAGTGTCGTCGGACAAGTCACATACCGAGCATACCAGGTCAAGGTAAGTGCTGGCCTGCTCCTGCAGGGCTCTGTAGTGCTTGACCTGCAAACATCGGCAAACAAACCGCTTGTTGTGTGAAGTGAGGCCAGCTCAGACCAAATTACAGCTCGCATGATTTGTGTCTCCATCTCCACGATGTGCCGTTAAAGCACTGGTACCTGTTTGAGTGCTTCCTGCAGACCGGATGCTTCCTGCTGGTTTAGCCGGAGTTCTTCCTGCACGGCCGCCAGCCACGTCTGGCACTGCTGAAGGGTATCCTGGTGGTTGACATGCTTCTGGAGTTCTCGGTCCAGACTTTGCTGTACCTGTGAGCCAAATGGAGGATGAAAGACTTTCTTTCCTAAATCTTGGGGAGCGGAAAAATCTCCTGTCATGTCTCACTCGTTGAGCCGTGCTGCAGATGGCGGAGTAGCTATCGCGGGTTCCCTGCTGGTGAGCCTGCACTTGTTGGCTGATCTTCGCTTGGACTTGGTCAGTGCAGCTAGAGACCAGTTCTTCTCCTTTTTGCCTCAAGCTGGTGAGACGTTCCTCGAAACCGGCAATGTCCTCCATAATGGCCTCAAGAAACAATGATTACAATGTCAGACATGTGACTGCAAATTAAGAATAAGAATTATTTTATTATATCTGCATTTCTAAAACTGCCCATTCCCATGAAACCCTACCAGAAACTTCTTACAATTGCCTTTCAGTTTCCACCCCTTTCTCAAGCCAAGTGATCTATATGTCCCCTGAGACATTGAAGAACCCCGGTGGTCACCTTGTGCCGGGCCAGTTGTTGGGTGGCCATCTCCATGCTGCTGCTCTGCATGGACTCAGAAGTTACGAGCCGACTGGACATCTGCAGGAGCCATTTCTCCACTTCCTGCAGCTCACTGTTGTAATCCTCGTGCTCCTTCACCCACTCCACCAGGTTCTGGACCTGCGCCTGAAGTGAAAAAACAAATGCTGATCATAGTCACAGGTGCGACCGGCACAGAGGTGCGACGTGTTGAGCGATGGGCACCTTGGCTAACAAGCAGAGCTCCAGGAAGTCTGCTTGCAAACTTCTCATGTTGTCACTGATGATCGGGTCGTGGACTGCGTCCAGCAGGGCTTCACCCTTCTCAATCACACATTTCACAGCCGAGTCGTGAGACTGCACTATCTGCTGGATGGTCTGCAAATAGCACATTAATATGCTCGTTCATGAGAACTTAGGAACTTTCCTCCATAGTCACATACAATCAATTCTGATTTGATTTACCTTGTACTTTGCAAGCTGGGCCTTCTTCTCATAGAGCTCGGCTTTGGGCTCCACGCTGGAAGCCAACAGGCCCTTGGTCTCCAGCACCCACTGGGCCTGGGCCTTGTATTTATCCGCAAAGTCTTTGGAGAGCGAGAGGCACTTCTCCAGAGTGCTCTGCTGGGCACGCAGGGTCGCCAGCAGGTCTTCAAGCTGGCCCAGTTGGCCGTCCACGTCCTCCCTCAGCTGTTCCACTTCGGCCTCCTCCAGGAAGACGGCGGCTCGTTCCGTCTTCTCCCTGACCGTCTTCAGGCTGGCGTGTCCTCGCTCCACGTCTGCCTGGAGGGCCTGAGCGCAAATGGGAGATGCTGAACGCTGTCTGAAGCGCTGACCTCCACCATAATCAAGAGCCCTCACCTCGAGCTTCTTCATCTTTCTTTCCATGGCCACGCGATCCACCATGTCGGCACTTCCGGCCAGGGTGCGGAGGCTGTCCTGAGCGGCGCGGAGCCAGTCCGAGAAGGTGCCAAAGACACATTGTGCCTCCTCGATGCAAGACACCTCCTCCTGCAGCTGCTTGATTGTCTCCTGTAAACAAAGTTGGGGTTCTATTTGTGGCATTCTCAACATTTGAAGACCTCTGATGTACCAGTAAGTGCAGGAGCAAAGCATGGTAGCGGGCTGTAATCTGGGTCGCTTTGGTACTGATCCGGCTGCTGATATGGGTCTCATCCAGAACTTGCTGAGCCAAAACACCGAGGCCCTCCATCTCCTCTTGATAAACCAGCACTTCCTCTTGCCACGTCTGCACAAAGAAAGAAAATTAGCCGTGCCACGAGAAGGCCGCGGATGCCGATGGCGAGCACGGACCTTCATCAACTGAAGCTGAGCCTCTTTAGTGGTGCGCTCGGAGCGGCGGTGGTCTCGCAGTTGCGCTTTGGTCTCCATGCCCTTCAGCCAGCTGTCCAGACGCTGAAATTTCTGCTCCATTTGTCGGAGTTTGGCCAAGGCGCTGTTGAGCTGAGCCCGGGTGTCGGTCAGCCGGGCCTGGTACAGCCTCCACTCCTGCTGCTGCGTCTCTAGAGCGCGGTCTTCGATCTGCGGCGGCCCCCAGGGAGTCACTAGCTCACGGCTGAGCAGCAGGGTGTTAAGAAGAGCCTGGCCCTCGGTGCAGCCGAGCTGGAGTTCCTACGCTTGTCGCAAACATGGGAGCCGTTTTCAGTTGTGGGGAAGGGAAAAAATTATATCCGCTTTAGATGATGAAGATGTTCCGACCTGCAGTTTTTGGAGCGTCTCCTCCAGCATATCGACATCGCCCTCCATCTGAGTGTAGCAGCCCAGCTTCTCCTGCTCCTCTTCCAACCAATCCTCAAATGCTTGAAGGCCCTCTTGATACTCTTGGTGAGCTTTCACCAGCTCCTCCACTTTGCCAACGGCCTCCTGAGGTCAAAGCAAGCGTCACCAACCAGTTTTGCCTCTCAGCTCAACTCAACTTTATTGTTTAACATTCCAATTTCAGAGGGAAGTGGTGGTTAGCTTACTTCCGCATTGGCTTTGATGCCGTTGAAGCGTTCTTGCAGCTCTTGCAGCTCCAGCTGAGTCACGTAATTGTCGGCCATGCTTGCGCTCTTCGCCACGATGGTGGCCAGCAGACCGTCGTGGCCGAGCACTTCCTCGTACAACAGCTGCAACCACGGCAAGGATCAGTTGTGTGTGTGTGTGTGTGTGTGTGTGTTTTGTTGAATAAGTAAGAAACACAACTAAAGCAAAAATGGCAGCGCTGGCATTGATCCCGAAAGCGATTTATTTTTGCATCGCTCCAGAGAGAGGGAGGCCGTTGTCACCTTGGCCCTGCTGAGATGAGCACTTTTGTCTCGCATCTCAGGACATTGTTTATCGGCCGGGTCTAGGTTCTCCTCCACCTGTTCCAGCCAGCTGACAAACTGACGCACGTCCTCCTGGTAACTGGTCCACTGGGACAGGGAACCTTCCAGTTGGCTGATGGGTCAGAGGAGAAATTAGAAATATGAATATTTATACTTTGCCATCTCTGGTATTCTTGCTTTTCAACCTTTTGCACTGAATGGATGCGGAGAGCAGTGCGTCCCAGGAGTCTTTCAGCTCCTGAATTTCTTCCTGGACCACAGCCACACCGGTGCCCGAGGTGTTTCTCTGAACCGACTCCCCTCTGGTGATCAGCATTTTGAGCTGGATCTCCTTCTCCTGGCGCGCAGTCAGCAAGGCCTGTGGCAATCCACAGAGATGAAAACGCCACCATTGGACAAGTGGCTACCTATTGTTAACAAACAATCTGCGAAGGGCTCAACCTCCAGCTTGATCATCCGGCTCTCCAGGATGTTTTTGTCAGCCGTGGGGGCACAGTAGGTGTGAAGCATGTGGCTCGTGTCGGCCACCCAGTTCTGCAGCTCCTTCAGGCTGCGGTTGAACAGCTGGTGCTCGGTCACGATGCGCTCAAGTCGTGATGCCTTCTCCTGTTGAGCCAAAATTGTTAAACAAGAAAACTTTCTTAACATCATCACAACTTCACTTGCTTCAAATTCCAACGTTTTTCTTCTATTCAGACTTTCATATGCAAATAGTCCCTTCCCATGTTTTTTTCCTTCTTCAAATTCAAATTGCAAGGTGTTACTATACCTTGGTCAGGTTGCTTAAAGCTAAGAACTGAGCAGAGAGCTGCGAGACACGGTGCACAAAACCCTTGCCGGCTGAGTGTTGGTCCAACAACCGCTGGGCCTTCTCTTTTAGCCTGCTCAGCTGGACTTGATGGGAGGTGAGCTCCTCCAGCACAGACTGAAAGGGCACAAGCAGGTTAGGGCAGAAAGCGTGCAAGCAGACACAAAGACACGCATGGCCAAAGCAGGGTTAGAAGATTGAAAAACATGGCCGGAAAGGAAAGCGAGCAACACCAATGTTACGCGCAGTTAGCACAAGCTGGACAGAGGCAGAGGGCCATTAGAGCCAAACAGACCAACATTAGCTTAAGAGCTTAACTCCAACGTTAGCTTCGAATTTTGCTTCCAACGTTGCCACCAATGTTAGATTCCAAAATTCTAAAGTCAGCTTCATCATCTGCTTTTAGCGCTAATGATAGATTCTAAAGTTTGTTCCATGACCTTGAATGAATGAATGAATGAATTTTATTCGTTTCAAACTTGTAAACAATACATCAACAAATAAATCAAATTTTAAAAAAAAGTGAAAGTCAGGTAAATTGTGATTATAATTATGTGTAATTGCTAGATACAATCAGAATACAAAATACCACACATAATGGACCTTCTGGATGGAATGTTGAATGGTGGCTGAAGATGCACCGAGCAATTTTCCAGGGTGCCTACCTGAAGTTTGTGGAGCTCCGTCTTCTTGGCCGGGAGATCGTGGAGCCGCGCGCTGCTCTCTTGCACGGCCATCTCAGTGGCGTCCAGGCACTCCTGGAGGGGCTCAGCACTGGCCTCAAAGTCCTTCATCTGCGACACCAGGTTCTGAAAGCAAAAAAAAAAAAACAACATCTTCTGTCAGCTGGTTTATTTTGAAAACTCTGCTGACAACCTGATCCTCACTCACTTGTAGATTGAGCTCTCTGTTGTGAAGACTGGACATGATGTTCTTCCAGTCCTCAAGAGCATGATTGGTTTTTGTCCGAACCGACTCCACTTTGTCTTTGGGCGCGATCGTGGAGAGAAGCTCACCTGCGACCACCACGCCATTGATCTTTGACTGACCCAGCTCTCTGTCGCTTAGAAACTCCTGAAGACAAAGTGACAATGATGAGAGAACAACTTGTTGGATTCCAAAGGTAGCTTCAGATTTACTGCCTCTGGTCCTTCTAAGCTACCAATTACCTGAATCTTTTGCAAGCTCGACGAGGCCTCAGAAAGATTTTGGGGCGCGTCGAAGCATTTAGCCGTGCTGATCTTGGAGTTGACCAGCCACTGCTGGAACTCCCTGTAGGCCGAGCGGAAGCCCTGTTCCTGCATCTTCTCTTTGCTCTGGCACTCTTTGGCGGCTTGGAGACTCAAACTAGCAGTAAAGCAAAAAAAAATTTATAGCAATGGACCTTTGGTGAGTCATCTACCCATTAATTTTATGTCATGCTTGACCTCATTAAAACTGACAAGTCATCTTTTGCCATGAAAACTGACTGAAAATGTCCACCCCTTGCGAGTCTAATTCTGCGTATCTCAGTACCTGTTGTAGTCCTTAATGAGGGCAGAAACTTTCTCAGACTGGGCGGCCATGTCTCTGGAGAAGTGGCACAGATCATTCAGCTGCATCTTCAGGCTATCACACATGGGCTCTGTTTTGACAAGCTCCTCTAATGTATCCTGGGCAAAACAACATTTTTATTCCATTGGTCCATTTATTTCCTCCACATTGTAGCAGAGGACATCAAATTCACCTTTGCAATCTGCCAGCCTTTCACCACCTCCTCTCCGTCAGTTTTGCCCTGGGCTTGCCCCAGACGAAGACGCCAGTCGTGAATTTGACGTCCCAAGTCCTGCGAGTCTTGCTCCAGTTGCGCTGACAGACTACTGAACTCCTGCTCGGACGTCGTCATCTGAGAGAGGGCCGTCTCCAGGTTGGCCCGGGTCTGAAGTGCTGCGCGTTCCCACTGTTCCCAGCTTGAGAGCAGGGCCGCCTCCTCGCGCTCGATGGCCTCGTAGCCCCCCGAGCCGGTGTGATCTCTCGCTGCTGCCCCGCACCTCTGCACCCGGTTGAGCCTCTCTCGGCCTCGCTGCTTAGAGTCCAGCAGCTCCTGGAAAACAAAAAACAACCGGTGCCTGAGTAGTGTCCTCAACATTTGTACGGGTGCCCACAAAACTGTGCAGGAGGGATGATGGTGAAAGAGATTTTAGCGGGTCTACTTGAGTTCAGTCGGAATGGTGCTCACCTGGACTTTGGCCAGCTTTCGTTTCAGGGAGGCGGAGTCTCCTGACAGGTCAGACCAGCGCTGGAGTTCCTCCTTGGCTGAGATGAGCCAGTCGTTGAAGTCTCTGACGGCATCCAGGTACTGCTCGTGCTCAGACACGATGCTTTGCATGGACTGGATTTTCCCCTTAAAAAAAAAAAAAAAATTAAATACCTGTTGTAACTTCTTCATTGTTCATACAGAATTTCACTCAAAGACGTACCAAAGTGTGACTTCTCAAGCTTACCTTGACCACAGCTGAGATATCAGCAAAATGCGCATTGAGCTCCGCCCGTGACTCCGGTCCAAAAGTCTGATCGGCTGACTTTTCGTACAGCTCCACGGCCTTGTCCGTCAGACGTGACAGCGCGGCGGCATGGGCGTCCAGGTCAGCCTGGATGGCTCGCAGACGCTCCAGGAGAGTGGACTTCTCTTTGAGGCCAGGCTGCTGGGGCAGATGTGTGCCCACCTCCTGCTCCACCAATTCCATCCACTGCTGCAGGTGATTCTTGCTCTCCTGGAAGCTGCTCCACTGGGCCACCGTCCACTCCAGTCGACTGTGGACAGGAAATTGTTTGCTTGAACTGACGTTGTGAAGGTGCGATTGGCCATCGTTCAGACCTTTCCACGCAACCTGACATCTCATACCTGTGGCAACTCATGGAGGTGATCAACATATTAGCCCAGGCATCCTTCAGACTCTGAAGCTGCGAGCAAATTGCCTCCTGGCCTTCCATCCTGTTGTGTTTGAGGACCTGTTCCCCTTTTCCAACCGTCATGTTGAGCTTCACCTCGCCTTCACCCTTCATCAGCAGGATATCCTGGCAGCACAAAGCCGTCGGATGAAGACAAGATGGCGCCACAGTCCCGTCGAGGTAGAAGTTGGTGTCTAATGAGGGACAAGGTGTGTCTAACCTGCACGAGGAGGAGCCTTTTCTCCAGAGTCTCCTTGTTGCCCACGGTGCTGTTGAGCGCAGCCAGACGTTCCTGGACTGCGCGCAGCCACGTCCAGGTGACCTGCAGCGTCTCCTCAAAGGCCTGCTGCTCCTGCAAAGTCAGTTGGCAGCCATGCAGCCGCTCGCGCCCGCGTCGCAGCAAGGCCTGATACTGCGACTGCAGCTGCGCTGACACCCGTGTCTCGCTGCTGTCGCCTCGCCCGCCCTCGTTCAGGGCCTGCGCCTCCTGGCACAGGCGCTCAAAGGAATCTCTACATCAGACAAAAAACAGTTAACCTCCTTTTGTGTCTGTTTTTAAATGAAGGGAGTAAAAGTCATTTGAAAAATAAATACTCAGTCTGACACATCTACTTCAATGCAGTAACCAAGAACTATTCCAAATGGGCACCTTTCTTTGAGCACTTCCTGCTGGTATTCCTCCACCTGTTGGAGCAAAGCCTTTTCAGGACCGCGTTGTTTGGCTTCAAGCAGATCTGAGCTCATCCGCTTCTCCATGGTCTCTAACCACCACTTCAGCTTCTTCAGGCGGCCCTCGAATCTGAAAAGAAATATTCTCTATCATAGTGATACTGATGTAGTGCTCCTTGTGGTGTTCCAAAGGGGTCAGTTTTGTGACCCAAAGTGTTTATTTTATACGCAGATGTGTATATGCATTAAATGTGTTATTTTTGCAGACAAATGTTTTAGTATGTTCTGAGAGACAGCGAGGATGAAGTAGTGCTTCGCCTACCCTTTCATGAGGGACGCGCTGTCCTCCAGGATCTGTTGGTTCTGTCTGCACTGCTCCACAAAGCTGTCCCAGTCCTGCTGGATGGTGGAGAGCTGCTGCTGGACTTGGCCAGCGTTGGCTTTGGGGAGATGCAGCAGCAGTTTCTCTCCTTCCTCGCAGACCTGCGTGAGATGCACCTTGCCTTCCTCCATGCGCTCCGTGGCACCCTGAAGAACAAAAGCAAGTCTCAGACACCAACATGGGATGTCTTTCCATCCCTAAGTCACCGTACCTTTAGTTTCTGTAATTTGCGTTCGACGATGCAAGTGTCTCCGGAACGATCGCTGCATTCTTTAACAATCTCCCTCTGCTCCACAAGCCAGCGATGGAATTCCTGAACCAGATCTGTGGATCAAACGTAAAAGTTGAAGACTGGAGATCACTGAAGTTTTGTGTGGATTACGTTTCTCACCATTGAATTGCTGTTGAAGACAATTCTGCAGTGACGCCAAAGTCTTGGCCGAAACCTGGTTGACGGACTCGTAAGTCTTGATGAGATCGGTGAGTGCGGAGCCCAAACTGGAAAGCTCCTCCGAAGGATATTTGCGACACAGGTTGTTCAGGCTTTCCCTGGTGGAATCGATACTTCCCTGCTGATTTTGCAGCTCTTTCTGGAGTTCCTAGAAACAACAACCAAAAATGGACAAACAGAAAATGGGATGTTGTCAAGAAGCTGCCAGAAAAGATGATGAAATGATGGAGTCTCACTTTTATTCGGCAGATGTCCTCGGGATCCGAACCAGCGGGAGAGGAGACCAAGGAGTCCTCCATACTCTTCAGCCAAGCGGACATTTGGGCAATGTAATCTTCCAGCAGCTTCTTCTGGGAGCTGAAGTCCTGCAGGTTTCTGTGCGCCTGCCCGTGGAGCTTTTGAACCGAGTCCATCTTCTTCCTCAGGTCGTTCTCCAGCAACTGTGGCAGTTGGAATTAAGGTCTTGCGAGTTGATTTGTGACACTTGTATTTAAATCAGTCACAAACAAAGAATATTGGAGAGCATTGATTTGGAAGTGTTTCTCATATCCAGGTCTACCTACTTGAAGTTTTGGAGGAGTTTCCGGACTTTGACTACTCCTCTTCAGCTCTGCCATTTTGCCCTGTAGATCTGCAAGTCTCAGCTCCTTCTCGCCCATTTGCTCCTGTTGTCAAGGAATCATTAAGGGGCGTAGTCTAGGTTTTTTTTTTTTTTATGTGTGAGCATCTTACGGTAAGAATCTTACCTGAAGCACAGAGAGTCTCGCTGACACCTTGTGGCTGTCATTGAGGTTGTTGAGGCTCTCGTTGAGTTCCGTCATGCAGCTGCCGGCCCAGCTTTCTACATCCTCGGCAATTTGCCGCACGTCTTCCCACAGCAGTAAACTTTGCTTCAGGCGCTGAAGGTTTTCCTCCACCCTCTCCGACACCTGCAGGATGGGGTTGGTCAGTCGCTTATTTTCGAGTTGAGTGTTTACGAATGTTTGATCCACTAACAGGCTAGTGTAAGAGCAGTTGCTTGCGCTGGCTATCACTAAACTTCGGTGGGATATACTTTTCGGATCTATTAGGTGAAATTGGATAATTTCCCACAGAAAAATGGGTTGGCACCACAGACGGACTTGTTCAACATACATCCAGCCACTGGTCCACCAGCGTCTCCATTTCCTTTCTGACCGATTGCGAGTCGCACTCTGGCACCTTCTTCAGTTCAGTCACCAACTGTTTTCCTTTGCTAGAGAACCGGTCCAGGTCTCGTTGCTTGTTGGCCATCTCCGTCTTCACCGCTTCATGCTGGAGATGGAGGAGCGGGAGTTGACGTGTCGATTGACGGTAAATGAATAACTCGAGTTTGTTCTGACCTTGCTTAGGGATCGCTTGGTTTCCTCGTGGTCCTTCAGAACAGAGCTTATTTCAAGCAGAGGTTCAGCGCTCTCCAAAACGTTGCCGATGGTGGATTTGAGCATTTGATAATCTCTCATGAGCTCAGCAAGAAGGTTGCACTGCTCCTGTCTGTTGAACACACAAGACAAAAAGACAGATATTCTATCAATTCAAAGGCCTTGACTCCTCTCAGCTCATCAGTGCGGCACTAATATTAATCGTTCATGTGTTTGTGTTGCTAAAGGGGATATCGCACCATAACATAGACACTATTTAGCTTTAGCAGTATACTAGCAGAAGGCAGGCACTGCACCTCTCTGCAATGAGTCTTTTGGTGTCCTCCCACGTGGTCTCCAGCAGGCTGATTTCCTTCAGCGCCTCCGCGGCTAGCCCAGCGTCTCGCTGGGCCAGCTGATTCGCCTTGTCCCTTAGCCACTGCTCCTCATGCTGGTGAGATTGCAACTCGTCCTCCAGCTGGTTGAAGAAGCGCAACCTGACACAAACAAAATCCGGGAAGTCCAAACTTTTTACGACTACGCTCATGACTCAAAGCACTTGGATCTCGAATTATATTTTCCCATAAAAATAAATGTAAATGACGTTATTCCGTTCCAACCAGTTCTAAAAAGGATGTTGTTACCTTTGCTGTAGAGGCAGAAGGGCAGGCTCTTTCAAGCTCTGAAGGTCGGCTTTTTCTTCAATGTCCTCCACAGCCTTGAGCAGCTGCTCTTTCCGCTGTCGAAAGGAAGTCCACAGCGCCCCCAAGGCCTCGGCTTCGCTCCGCTTGGTTCCCAGCAGGTTCCTCACAGCATCCAGCTCGGCGCCGAGCCAATCGGCCAACGCGCGGCACGACTTTCGAGAGCCTCCCTCGCCGCCCACGTACAGGTGGCTTTTGCAGAGGATGCCATCCAGGTCAACGGCCAGCGTCTCCAGTCGGCTCACATCCGGCACGGCGCCGGAAAGCTCCCGCTGCAGCTCCTCCACTCGGCCGCGGTCCCAGCTCCCGCTGCTCTCCACGGTTTGCTGCAGGCTTTGCAACGTTGCTGCCGCCGCAACGTGCGTCTGCTGGAAGGTCTGGAGTTTTTCCAGGCACTCCAACTGCAGCCGGACGATGTGCCAAGCCTCCAGGTAGGGCTGGACGCAGCCGTCCACTCGGCTACGGAGGAGCTGCACGTCGGCTGCATCGCAGGACTGACAGAGAGTCTCTACCTGATGATCCAACATCTGCTTCACACTTGCTTGCTTCTGCAAGGCCGCCTGGGTCTCCTGAAAAGGAAAATGGCAGAAAATTTGTTCCATTTCCAATAATGAATCAAAGCGTTAAAACAAGATTGATTTTTTTAATTTGACCCATTTCTCTCACTTTCTAAGTGGGGAATCAACAATAGGACTAAATTTGATTGGATGTAATGGGGGGATAAAAATCATGACGTGCGTTTGTTGAGTCTCTCTCGTGACTAACATTGACTCGGGTGCTGGCCGAGGGCAGGTCGCTGATGTTGACTTGGGAAGACGTGTGAAGACTTGAAAGCATGGTCTCACTCCACTGGGAGAATTTCTGAAGGTCTCGCTCAAACTGTTCCACGAGGGCCAGGTGCTTCTGGAGGTCCTGGATTCTGAAGGATAAAAAGAAGGCAACAGAACTTCCTTAGCAGCGATTCTTAGATTCCTCATAGTCCCCCTTAACTCTGTACTTGCCCCCCCAGTAAAAAAAAATATATTACAAAAGAATACTGAGTGTCTATATACGTACCTTTGAGGAAGAGCTTGATTTTGGGCGTGGAGTCTCGTCTGCAGGGCGTCAAGCTCTTCCCTCAGCTGGCTGACTTTTTCATCCGGTGCAGCACTATAAAGCGATGTCCCGAGAGAAACCAGCTCGGCATGGGAGGGCCCCAGAGTCTGGACTTCCGAGTACAAGGCCTGAAAAGCAATTCTTATTGTTTTCAGACATTTGCTTGCTGGCTTTTTTTTTTTTTTTTTTTTTCCAGGTTAGGCGGAAAAGTGTGTCGTGTACCTGTATGTCGTCCAGCTCGCTGTAGAGTCTGGCCTTGTCGGCCGACAGGCACTGACTTTCGGTTTTGATGGCACATTCGCTCCTCTCCACACAGGAAATAAAGTTGCAACGTTGTTTCTCAAACCTACAGCCCATCAATCCAAAAAAAAAATATTTGGCTTTTTTGTTGTTACTTCGCTCAAGCGGTGACCTACATGAGGCTCACTCCCACAATTTGAACTCACAAACCAAAGCAAAAAAAAAAAAATCACCACATCAACTCCTCAGGTTGTTTCTTTCTCACCTTTGCCAAACAGTGAGCAGCGTTTCCAGAGCGCTCTGCTTGATCTTGGCTTCCTGGGTGTTGTGTTCAAAGCTGGTATTTAACGCCTTCACGGTCGCCTCCGCTTTCTCTCTGTCACTGAGTCGCCGGGCGGCGGCTGACAAGGAGAGCAAGGCTCCCTTTAGCCTCTCCAGTTGCTGACAGACGTCCTGCGAGACAGACACACGAGACGAGCAGTTGGTCCATGCTGGCAGCATTTGTCCATACAGGGCAGGGATGGGCAATTGAAAACTAAACTGTTTAGCTCAGCTGATCAGGTGTAAGTTGTAATAACAGTCTTTACCACTAGATGGCAGACATTGCTCAAGACTGTCCTTTTTATCAAAGAACAAGAGTGAGCAGGTCCTGGCAATAAGCTAGCACTGAATTAGGTCAACAAAATGTCTTTTGGGTCAAACAGGAAGCAGATTATATGTCGAGCAAATTTAAACACAAGCTGAGTTTTCCTAATTGAGGCCGCCTCCGTTGTTTAAGTTGCCCATCCCTCATATATAGATTGAGAAGTTTCCATGTTAATCGCAACAGCTAAGAATCAAGCACCATGTGGTTTTGAAGGGCTCTGTAGGTATCTGATGAGGAACTGCATGTCTTGATCGGATCTTCCAGCTTTGACTGTAACTCAGAGAGTGATGCTTGAGCCTAAAAAAACAAAACAACTCTTGAATAAAAAAGTACAAATCTTATAAAAATCTAACATGCATTTTTTTCTTTCACTGCACCTCTTGGAGGCTCTGCGAGAACTTCTGCTGCTGTGAGATGTTTTCCTGCAGCTGCCCATCAAGCTGCCGCACGCTCTCCCTCAGCTCGTCCCAGTAGCGTCCAATTTGGGTCAAGCGGGCCTTGATGCGGGCCGCCTCGCCCGACGAAACAAACTGCACCACGTCCTGGGAGTCCGCTTCCAGTCCGGGGAGCACCCGAGCATGCTCCTGGAGCTCCGTTTCCACGACCTGAAGACACGGTCACATGTTCCCAGGCATATATACTTTATTCTCAGCAGAGAACGGAGTCAAATTCTGAAGCTTACCTTCACTGTCTCCATCTGTTGCTTGAGTGCCAAATTGGAAGCCTTCAAAGTGTCCAGCTGCTTCTCCTTGTCAGATATCCACGAGGAAAAGGCTTCAAACTCAGTTGCAAAGCGATCCCACTTGATCTTCATCGCCTCTGCCGTTTTCATGCTAGAGCACAAAAGCAGACATGACACAACAGCTTCAAAAAAAAATTCCCATCAACCTAGAAATAAGAAGCATACTCCTTCTTGAGCCCGGCCTCCACTTTGTCCACTTGATCGCTGAGGGAGCGAGCCTGCTGGAGGAGCAGAGTCTTGTTCTTTGGGCCCAACTGGATTTCCGTGGCTCTCTTGAGCAAAGTATTCATGTGCAAGGCTTCAGCTTCACATTGCTTCAGAAGCACCTGTTTGATACAAATGGAAAATATTCTGCATTTAAAACTGACATCGATTCAAACTCTGCACTGTTTGTGAAGGAGTTAAGTCTGACTCACTCTGGCCTGGTCCAGTTCTACCGCCAGGCTCTCCGGACTACTAAAGTTCAGGTCTCGCTCGGTCATGGATCGGGCCTTGCTCACAAAGTGGCGCGCCGCCTCCTGCTGGCTGTCAAACTCTTGCCAGGCCGCCAGCGTGACCTGCAGACGACAAAACATCGGCGTGTGTGAAAAGCAACAAAGTGCAGAAAACAACGTCTTTGAAAAGTGCCGGCACACCTCCAGGCTTTGCTCCTGCGAATCCATGTTTTGTTCCATCTTGCTGAGCGTGTTCTCCAGACTGTGCAGGTCCTGCTGCAGAGTCTCTCCTGGGCCCTCCTCGGCCTGCAGCTGCTGCCCCCGACTGATCAGCCCCTGGACATCCTTCCTCTTCAGTTTCAGCCGTTTCAGAAGTTGCTGGCAAAGACACAATTTAGAGTCACTGGCGCTTCCAGCGTGAATGCTTTTTTTTCTTGAGTCATCCAAACCTGGTGCACGAGCAGGAGTTGCTGGGCTTCTCTCACAGTGGGACAATCAAGGATTCTGGAGACATCTGCCTGAGCTTCTTTCTGTGCTCTGAGAAGCTCGTCCAAAGTGGTCTGCACTTCCTGCCGAAATTGAACGCAGTCGCCCACAGCCAAGACCATCTTCTCTGCCTGGAACACACCCAAAGCGTAAGATCGGGACGAGTCGATGACACCACATCGATCTACAGTTGCTTTTACCCACCTCAATGAGAGACAAGAGGAGAGCCTTAAAATCAGCCGATAGTTTGCTGAGGGCACCTCCTTGCCTCTGGGCGTCGCTGTCGGCGCAAAGCTCAATCAGAATGGCCATGCGGGCTTTCAGCCAGGAAAGGTTGCCTTCCTGTAGCTCTGCGTCGTTCCTCAGCTCCTGCAGCAAGATCAAAGTAAGAACTCAGATGCCAAAGGATCGTCCACAACGAGGCTCGACTTTGAGGTTGGCACGACGGCAAGCGTTACCGTGATGTTGGCCTTGACCTGACTGTATTTCCTCGGGTCGCCTGCCCGGTTTCTCAGGAGTCGCAGTTGGCTTTCTTTAGCTATCAACCAGCAAGAAAGCTCAGCGTATCTGTTCCAACACACAAACGGCAACGTGACAATTTAAAATGGCAAAATGAATCCATTCTTTGACAACTAATCGAGTTTCCCTGAGTTCACCCTGAAGGCCAATCATATCCCAATGGAACATTTTATGGCTTGCCTCCCCTATTTTGTAAAACTGCCATTTTAAATGATTCTACCTGGCATTGTAGTCTTTCCATTTGTCCGGGTGCTGCATGAGCTTTTGATGGGTGTTTTCAATCTCTTCGCTGATCTCGGCGTAGTCCTTCCTGGACTTCTCAAGAGTTTGGTGGGCGGCGTCGCCCTCGGGGAGCTTCTGACAGAGTTCCTCCATCTGTTGCAGCCTCTTTTCACAAAGGGCCTGAGGACCCTTTTCTCTGAAGAAAGCCTGAGGTGGGACAGAGGACATCATCGGCTTAGTGAGACACTTTTCACCAGGCGGGGGGCACTCAGTGGCTCACCCGGTGCTCCTTGACGAGCCTCTCGCTGCCCATGTTGGCCAGGTGCCGGTTCTCCCGGGTCACCTCGGCCTGGCATTCCTGCAGCAGCAACACCAGCTTGCTCCGCTCCGCCTCCACTTTGAGGCGGACGAGGTGGAAGGGAGCGTCGGTCTGGACGTCCTGGTACAACGAAGACGGCAAACCGTGAGCAGTCGGAAGAGAACGAGCTCCAGCGAGTTGGATTCCGTGAGCCCACCTTCCAGTGTTTGTGTAGTGCCCGCACAGTTTCCTGCAGTGACTGTTGCTCCTGGTCGGGCAAAATGTCGGTCAGCTCATCGCAGGCCAAGAGGAACGTGTTTAAGATGCGCTGGTCCAGCTGCCCGAAGAACTCCTGGCAAAGGCAGCATGAGTCTGTTATTAGAAGGCAGGGTAGCAACCAACAAAAAGCGCCATCCCACTTCCTTACCGTGTGCTTTTTGAGAAGCTCCTCCGGGTTGCCGCTTTCCATCAGACAGCTTTCCGCCATTTTCAAGATTTTCTCCAGCTCCAGCCGCGACTCGTCAAACCTCCTCATCAGGCTGCTGTTCGCCTCCCCGCGCTTCCTCCACTCGCTCGCTTCCCTAAACATGGCCTACATTGCGACGGATGGAGAAACATTTGCTCCTCAGCTCCTTGTTGGATAACACAACATTGCGCATCCGAGTGCGTTGAAAAGTTTCCAGAAGGTCAATTTTAGTCATGCCTTTTGAAAAGCACAGGATCTTTACCTGTGAGGAGGCTTGGAGGTCCGCCACTCTTTTCTGCAGGAGGCTCAAGTCCATGTGCTGCAGTGTTTGACTGGTGTCCATGAGCTTCAGGATGCTCTGGTGGTTCCTCTCAATCACCATCAGACACTTCTTGCAGCTCTGCGTGGCAGCCGCCAGCTCCTGCAACAAACGAGGCGTCAGCCTAACGTGTTCCAAGATGGACCGAAGAACTCTGAAGCATCACCTGGATCTTCTGGTTGAAGTCCACAGGCCCCTCTGAGTCTGTGCCGCTCGTCACGTGGCCCGCCTTCTCCAGGGCCTGGTAGAAGCCGGTGATGTTCTTTTCCATTTCTTCCAGAGGAGCCAAGAGGGACTGAGACTCCTTTAGCAATGGCAGACATCGCGCTCTCACCTGAAGGCGTGATTGAGACGGTGACTTTGATTCTCGTCATTCCAAGTCAGAAATTTGCATTCGGCACGCCTGAAGGGAATTTGAGCGGCATGGCCGCACCTTGGCGAGCTGCTCTTTGATGGAGGTCATCACAGACGTCATCTGAGCCAGCTCCTCCTGCGGCGTGTCTTTGCTCAGCAGCTGAGCGGTGCGACCAGCCGCCTTGCATGCCGCCTCCATGGCTGGCACTTTGTGCTTGATTTCCTTCGGGGGAGGGGAGGGGGGGGTGATGCATTCGCGCTTGACGTCAACAAACGTTACATGCGCTGCCTTTACCTCCACGTCCTGAGCGAATGCGCGGACGTTGAGGAAGGACACTTGCACGGCGGCGTTCATCTTCTCGTCGGTGGCGTCCATAAACATTTTCAACGTGTTGATGCCGTCCTGATAGTCATGCCTCAACTTGTCCACCTCGTCTGCTCTCGCGTACTGACAACAAAAAGCCAACGGTGATTCCAAACCCCCCACCTCTACTTTGACACGTTAAAAAAAAAAAAGAGACTTTGTTTACGTATTTGACTTTGACGAAGAGCTCCCGCCATCGACCGTTGAGAAGGAGGAGCTGCTGCTTGAGGTCTCGTGACACGCTGTCGTCGCAGGTCTCGATGAGGAAGTTGCCGGCATCGTTCATGTCCATGTGCTGCTGGACCCAGTGGGACAGGTTGCGGAAAAAGTCCTGCATAGAGACAGACCACTGAGCTTGGAGCGGAACTATTCACCATCTTTTGGCACCGTAGTGCCTTTAGACAAAAGTAGTGTTTTGCTAACATGTGGCATCTTCACTCAAGTAGTGCTTTGCTGCCATCGTGTGGTTATTGTAAACCTTTTGGGGGTATTTATAACTGCCGGCCTGTCAGGCCCTGCATTTTCGTATCCTTCTTGACTTTTTACGTGCGTACCCGCTTGGAGGCCTCGGACTGGTTGAGCGCGTGCTCAGCGTCCTCCAGCCAGGCCTGCAGAGCCGCCACGGTGGCGCTGTACTTGTCCCAGTTGGAGATGACCTCCTCCAGCATGCTGCGAACACTGCGCACCTCCAGAGCCAGGTTCTTCCACTGAGCCGCGGCGTCGCCAAGGAATTTGCTCACGCCCTCCGCTTCGTCAACTACCGACGCCAATAAAGCATGCGAAACATGTTATTGGCCGTCCATCCGTTGTGCCAAAATTCGATTGGCTTTTCTTGTTAGTTCGTATCATCAAGTAGGAACAGGAACTGAATTATGTGTGGTGTTATTTCAGAAAGAAGGATGAAAAGTGCGGCGGAAGTTAAAAGATGCCATTCCATTTTTTTGGGACTTACCTTTGGAACAGGTTTTAGACCCTAAAAGATGAAATGTTGTTTACGACAAAACTGACATGCAGGCGCCGCCGTAATACGAGCGGTCAGAGAGACTTACTCGAAGCGTCCGACTTGACGTAGACGTCCGCCGCTTGTTTGAGTGCCGAAAAGAGGACGTCGTACTGCTCGAAGAACCCGCGGCCCTCGATGAACGTCTACCAAGAGAAGATCCCAAATGAAAGCGTTTGCGCAGTCGCGCCTGCCCAACTAACTCACAAACGACAAACTCACCAGGTAACTCTGCAAAAGGACCTCCACTGCGTCCCGCCTGCCGTATTTAACGATCCAGGATTTGAGTTTGGACTCCGCCAAGAGCAGAAAGGCCATCAGCCTATACTTCATCTCACAGAATTCCAGTTTGATCAAGTGGCCGTGTGATGACGTAGACACAAAATTAAACCTACAGATTGGAAAGCTGCTTGACTTTTTTCCCCTCTTGAGTTACCAAACGGTGAGCGGGCGGGCGACTCACCGTTCGGCCATATCTTGGAGCTGTTCCGGCGGAAGCGGGACGCCGTTGACTGAGCCGTCTCGGTGGATCTGCTGGAAGGGTTGCCTGTGCGATTCCAGATTTTTTAACACCTCCTGAAACGCAAAGAGTTGCATTTACTCAGTGTTTCCTTGTTTTCTAAAACAACAACGGACGCGTCTCCTTCCAACAGCAAAGTGTGGAGCAAGCTGACCTTATGCTGCTCCAGTTTCCTGCGGAGAACGTTGGCCGTCTCCTCATGAGCGTGCTGCATGGGAACCTCCTCCCTCAGGGCTATCTCCGCTCGGTGCAGCCAGGCCCCGATCACCCCCAGAGGACCTGGCAGGGACTTGTCCAGGTGGATGTGCCAGTCCAGCAGCTGCGTTTGACACCCACCCAAAAAAAAAAATTAAGATTCAGTCACACGGGTTCATATCGCTCGTAAATATCACAAATAATAAAGCAAGGACGTCTCGAAGGGAGCCCCACCCTGATGGAGATGCGATCCCACGCCTGCTTGACCATAGCCTGGTCCACGGACAGCTTCCCGTCCTTGCGGACCGGCTGCAGCAGCGGATCCGTCTGCTTCTTCTTCATCTCGTACTGAACGCGCAAGTTCTTGAAGGCCTGCGCAAAAGGCAACCAAAGCGGTCGGGACACACGGATGGACGTGACAGCAAGCGACTTTCCCGGAAGTACCTGATACTTGTCAGTGAGGTTGCCCTCGGCCGCTTGGGCCCTCAGCACGTCTCTCTCCAGCTGGTCCAGGAACACCTTCAGCTCCCTCAGCATCTTGCGCTCCTCCCTCTGTCAGGTATGAGATTTTGCAAGAGGTCGAACATACTTTTGGCTTGCTAATTCTGCGCCGTGAACACTTTTTTTAGAACGCACTTTGCAGAAACAAAAGCTCGGAGGCTTAAAGACCGAAGAGTTGAGGAAAGCCAACCTACCTCGAGCATTTGCTCGATGTCTTGAGGGGCAAGCTATCCGGCGGAAGGCGGCCAAGCACACAAGAGAGTCGCATCAGAGAAAAAAGCAAGGCGGCGGGGACGGACGGCACGCGTCACTCAGCAAGCCCGCGGCTCGCCTGACGCACGCCAGGTGACAGCGCAAAGGCGGGAACGCAACCCGGGCGCAGCTTTAATGTGCACGCAGGCGGATGGAGAAATCAAAGGATGGCAAACCAAGCGCTCTTGCGTTAAAAGTGCACGCACAACCAGAAAAGCTCAGCACCGCTCGTTTGCCTCGACGTGAAATGAGAAGAAGGCAAGTAAGACGTTTGAATTGTGAGAAAGCGGTTGGAACAGATTTGCAGGAAACCAAAAATGCCATGAGGTCACTTGAAGTCACGGAGCCGGGTTCAAGAGTTACCTCATCGTGCCGCCCGTCGTTTTCCGAGTGGGGAGGGTCAGGGTAGTGCTTGAGGAACTGCGCCACGTACGTCATGATCGACTTCTCGTCCGGCTTGTCCACATCCACGTCTGCCGAGCGACACAAACGAGAGCCATCAAACATCCGATCTCTCCCTGGGCCATCCAATTGAAGAAGACCCGACTCTCCCGACACCTTCTGGATCCAGCAGACGAGGGATGCCCAGTTCGTTCTCCGCTAGTGCAAAAGCCTGCTCCAGATTCTCTTTGTGGCTTCTCGAGCGCGCCGCCTGCATGTCGACCAGGTCGGGCCGGATGGCGTGCACCAGCGACTGGAAGGCGAAGCCGTCCCGCCAGCTCGTGGCAAAATCCTTCACCTCGATCCCGTGATGCCTGTGGAAAAGGGTTGAGACTCGTTCATTCCGGACCAGAGTGAAGTGCAGTTTGGAAGTTTTTGTGAAAAGCTCTCCTGGTGGACTTACTTGGCGGCGGTGCACTGGACCCATCTGAGCAGCGCCTTCTTGGCGTTGCCCTGAAACTTAACAACTTTTCTCTTCATGGGAGGACTTCCCGTTTCGGAACTCTCCACAGAGGAGTTGCTTGCGGACAAGGCCTGGAGGGCTGGAAGGTTGCTTGTCAACTCCTCAATCTGAGGAGGGAAAAGACGGTGTTTATTTGGAGCAAAGATCCCTGCCGTATTCTGAAGAATGAGAAGACCTGAAAGTAAAGGATGATGGTCCATATCAACCCAAGGACGATGGATGGCCGTCCGTCCGCAATGTCCGTAGCGTGAATGTTAACCAGTTTGATCTGAAACAAAAGCCACACATCTGTTATTCCCCGGAAGAAGGCATTCCAAATAGCATTCACCGCTAAAGTTTAAAAAAAAAAAGCTTCTCGGGTTTAGCACGCTTCCAAATGTGCCAAGTTGTGCCAAACAAAAAAACCACAAGGCATGATAGCAACAAACGGCGGCTAACCGACACAAGCTAGCAGCTCATATTACACAAGCTAGTCCTGTTAGGCTATGCTAACTCACTTAGCATTTATAACCATTGAGTCACATCACCCATCACCCCTCGCTCGCCGAGATTTTAGGCCTGACACACTCTGCACGGACTCACAACGTTGCTGCCTGGAACCATGCTAGCAAAAGGTTCCTTTTCAAGAAGCCAAAGCAGATGTCAGCATAGCAAATGTGACTCAGAGAACGTATGATGCAAAAGAGACTTTTTAATTGGCCTTTTTTAATGAGTCAGCTGTCGTGAATTGCAACGTCTCTGCTGCATGCGCCGCATCCACCGATCAGCACGTCATGCCGCTGTGCATCAATCAAAAAGAAAGCAAAGAGTTGCCGAGCGCTTTTGCCGGTGCGACTGACCGGAGATCCTTGATACCGACACTGAGCGCACATGTGATGGGAGACAGAGGAAACAAATGTAAAATATCTGTCCTGGGGGGGCAAGCAGAAAAATGCTTACCTTCCTGCCCTCCAGGAATTTGAGCGCTGTGCCAATGTTGGAAACCCAGTGGATCCGCTTGAGCTGGCGGCCTTGCTCGGAGGGCTGGTGAAGTCCACACAGATCGTAAAACAAACAAGAACCATCTCCAAAAAGTCTTCAAGCTCCGCCATGTTGATCAATATTCGTATAAAGTAGCGTAGTATAAAAGCAAAACAGGTTGGATTCTGTTTTGTACGTGGAAAAAATATCTTGATGATTACCGTTACCTGTAAAGTCTTGGAAAAAGGTCAAGTTGATGTCTTATTCTATTCTTAACTGATTCTGGGCAACTTCTGATGTGTATAAAAAATAAAGTCAACTCACAAGTCTTTGACCCGACAGCACTTCCAACAGAGCCAAGAGCTTCACCCCATCTTTTATGTCCTCGAAAAGATCGTTGACTTCGAGCGGTGGTTTATGCTGCAAGACAAGACAAGAAGAAGACAGACTGCAGTGTCCACAATGCCAGACAAATGTTTTGGCGCCTCCTCCGCTGCCACCGTGCCCGACCCGCCTGAATTGGACGTGCGAAAGGACATTAGCATGCCAAAGCGCGGAGAGGCCCCACCAAATGCTGCTCGGGAAAAACAGGCTTGTTAGCAACAAGCACCCAAGGGCTGAAAAGATGCTTTCGTTGCCTAGGCGATGACTTGACACATGTGGCACCCATCCATCCATTTTCTATCATTTTCTTTCCAAACCCCCAAAATGGGGTGAATGTAGAAAAAAATCCCAACGAAAGCTCTTCCTCCCATTCTGGAAAAAAGAAATTATCGACCCACCACGGGAAGGGCGTCAGAGTGGAAACAACCGTGGGGTGCACTGGAAAAGGTGCCAAGTCATTCAAAGTGAAAAGATGAGCGGATCATTATCATCATTTCTCATGAGCTCTGTCTTCACATTGTGAAATTCTGGTCCAAGCGTGGGCACGGCACGGCCACTTCGCTTCACTTTCCCCGCCGCTGTTATTTAAGGCTCTTAGTCGAAGCGAGGCGGCTGACACCAACGGCGGGCGCTATTTTAGACGGCAGCCTGCGGGGAAATGTCCTCGCCCCGTCGTTCCCCATCTGCACATACTCGCTCGAAACGAACGTCAGCGCGAGCTGCTACGGCGTATGTGCACGCTGGCCCGTCGCCAACCAAGCGGAGAAGAGTCCGACTCTTACCTTAGCCAAGTGAGAGTTGATCCATTTGGTGAAGGTTCTCTTCTGCACGGCTTCTTGCTCATCTGCACAAAGAAGAACACGACATCGTCAGAAGCAGACAAAGGTTGAAATAAACTCTGGCCGTGAAAATCAATCAATAGCAATCAGGAGTATCAATCATGGAAAGAGGAAGACGCGTTGTGAATAATTAAAGAGACAATCGAGTCGAGGCACAGTTTGAGGTGATCAAACAATCGTCGCTCGAAGAGGCGTTGTCGTCAGGCAGCAAAGTTCACATCGAGTCTGGTCCGTTTACGACCTTTATTTAGACGTCACTTCAGTCCGCGTAGGAGTTTGCCGTCGTAATCTTGCGCTCCGTTTGGTCAAACCGGGCCACTGTTTGGTTGGTGCAATCAAACCGTGCCGTAACCGTATGGACCGATGGGCTCCTTTGGGTTTGAGTCGGGATGTCTGGATTTTCAGACCTGAGCAAAGCAGCCGCACGCTGACTGCAGTCTCGTTTCGTCTCAGCTGTCGTTTACAGCTGAAGCTGTTTGGGGACGGCTCCGTCACGTGAAACCTTCAAGAAACTGTCGTTGGTGGATAGCGTGACGCAGCTTTATATGCCGTTTCTGACTGGAGCGACGACTCTTCCATCCATCCGTCCGTGCGTGCTGATACAATGTGAGGTTAATTAGCTGTCCGGGAGCACTGCAGCGGTAAGCCTGCAGCGGCAGCGAGCAACTGTGCAGCTCTCAAAAAGAGGTCATGGTATGAGATTAGCGGCCGCCGCCTCCTTTGTGATTCCATCAATAGCCCCTCGTGCATTATGCAGCAGCTTCGGGTTTTTTGTTAGCTGTTTTTTTTTTTTTTTACTCCGGCCCCACCGACTCCTTGGCAGTCACGCTCACAAGACGTGGTGGTTGTCAACGCACACGGGATGCCCGCCGGAGCGTCAAGCGATGCGGCGTCCGCCAATGACAAAGCGCTGGCCACCAAGCGAGGACTTACCCCGCAGATACTGAAAGAATCCCGTGACCAGATTCAAGGAGGTCTTCCCGGCGCAGGCGTCCTTGTAGCGAGCCATTCGACAGCCCCATGTGTCAAAGGAGCAACGTCCACGGTGGGTCGCCCCCGCCCCCTCCTCAAAGCAGGAAGCGGCTGGCTGGAATGAATACAAGCCCCCCTCCCCTCTCTAACGCGCACACACACTCTCCAATGGGTGATTTACGACGGCATGGTTCCGTGCGGCCGTGGCATTCCCATCCAGAGGGGCCGCGGATGTGGAGCCGCCGCCGCACCGCCGTGTCATCATCACGGCAAGCACAGTCAGATAACCGGCCACACATCGGCGGCTCAGCCAATCGGCGGCCGGCAGATGGTGATGTCACGAGTTTGGTTCACCGAGAGGCTCTTTTAGCTAATCTTCCGTGACTGACACCTCACACTACTAAAACACACAAATGTAGCCCCCCCTCCCTCCCCCCACAAAAATGGATTATCAAAACTGCAATGTATAATTCATAGGAACAAAAAGTAATTTATAATTTACTTTGACAGGTGACTTTTAAAAAACTGACTGAGTTTTACTTGACAATTGTTATTAAGATAATTAAGGTTTATTATGTATGTTTTCTATACTTTTATTTAAGCTATATATTTTATTGAATACATGTTATTTTTGTGGCACTCCTTTTTTTTCACTTTAAACTAATTGAAAGGAGCGTAAAAAGCTCAATAATTCATCGATTCGACAGCTAGTCTACCATCTGCTCCCAGTCTGCCATTGTGACAGCAAATGAGAACCCCCCCCCCCCAACAAAACCACCAGGGGATTTCCCCCCGTAGCACTTTACTCTGCTTATTCTCTCATCACTTGACGTCGCTCTTGTGCATAGAACAAGATAACGTGGAAAAAAAACCTCCTTTCTTCTCTCAAGACTACCATTGATGTGAAAGCTTTTCTGCTAAAAATAGATCAGAGCTGCATATTCTATTATTGGTGCTCTGTACACAGATGCTGCAACTGGACCACCCAAAAAAAAAAAAAAACTATTTCAGTAAAAGATGCCCGTTGGCACTCTTCACCGACACTGACAAAGAGATGTTGCTCAGGCGCTCAGTCCAGCACATGTTGCTGACACTGGAGTGATGATGTCACACATACACATTGTAAAAAAATAAATAAATAAAACACAACTGGTATTTTTTTTTGTGGGGGGGGGGGGGGGGGGGAGCACTTTGAAAATACAAATGATTGATTTTGACACCCTTCCTATCTAGACGTAGGACCACAAAATAAAAAAAGCAATTTTAACCCAATGTCACACTTAGAGAATGACAAGTCACCCTAGCAACTGTGAGGAAAGACTTGTGGTTGCGGTGCCAAAGCGCTGTGCCTGTTTCTGCTTCGACGGAGCTTCCTGTGCAAACCTCACCCGCATTCAAAAGCGCGTTACATTTGTCACCACATGATGACAAACTTCTCCTTCCATACAAACTTGAAATAAAATGGAACAGAAGGGTACTAAATAAAGGGTACTAGGTTCAACTCACTGGACTGATATTCAAGTTTTTGACAAAATATGACTGGAGGGAGTGGGGTTCCCTGCCTTTGCAAAGTTAGCATCAATACAACAGGAATGCATCCCTGAGACGTTGATACGGTTCAAGCTTTTAGTTTTCAGCTATCGGAATGATTGGAATGACTTTCACTTGGCCACTTGGACAAAAAGTGACAGGAGTGAGGTTGCACATTGGGACAAAGTCAGCACTTTGTTTTTGATACACTGGGAGCAGTTTTTCACAATTTGACTGATTGCCACTCGGCCGCTGATGTTAGCTTGTGTGTCTGTGTGTGTCTGTGTGTGTGCGTGTGCGTGTGTTAGAGTGACTTGAGACTGGCCCGCAGCCCATCCACTGAATCAGCAGCACGCCCCGTTGCAGCAGCAGCAGCAGCAGCACAGAAGAACAAATACACACACACGCACACACACACAGACGGACACACGCAAACACAGTTGAAGTGAGGAGTTGGAAAGCCACTCACCCTGCAGTTTTTGCATCACATGAGCGATGTCCACACATCCCGTGACACGACGCCTCGGACAGGCCATGGCGAGGTCTCAGAGGGTGTGTGTGAGAATGTGTGAGAGTGTGTGTCGCCTGTGATGCGCCGGTTACGTCATGGGTGTCACCGTCCAATGGCTGCGCTTCCTCGTTTCATAGCCTGATGGGGCAGAGAAATGTTACTTTTGTTATTCAGCCATCCATTTTCTATACCGCTTGTCCCCACATTTCCATGATAAATATTTTAACAGAGTGAGTAACAAATAAAGCCTTTCTAAAGCTGGATGTTAATAAAATGTCCAGGTGGGATTTAAATTCGGTTTACAATGTGAAATAACATTTACAAAAGACAAATACAGCTGGCCATTCCTGTATTATTGTCTTCTTTCTTTAATTCCATAGCAAAATGTCCGAACACTTTATTGTACTTGTGTGTACTTTACCACTGATGCTGTTCGCAAAATAAAGATCGCAGGTGCCCCAACTGCAACGAACTGTTAAGTTTAACCATGAGAGAGAAAACTAAAATGAATTGAATCAACCCGTACGTTTACTGCTGATTCTGGAGGAACTAGCTTGAACTTATTAGCCTCCAGTAAAAACAAAAACAAAACTTCTCGAATTATGAAGTTGCTGTGGAAGTTTACGCACATTAACGACAGAAGAAACGACACTTGAATGGACTCCACGCCCTCCACCCCGCCCCTAACAAAAACTATTACGTGTTGGACGACTAAAACACTGAAAAGTACACAAACACGAAGGTTTAGGTTGTTGGTTTTTTTACCGTTAATGCGTTCGGATTCATCCGGATAGCTCATGCCAAGATGCACACCGGAAGTGAGCATATGTTGCCGGGTTTCCATGGTAACGCCACAAAAAAAAAAAAAAATGCAGTAGCATCTTCATTTATAACAAACATGAAATGCACCTCTTTTACCTTGGGGCTGGCCAGACATTTGATATATAGAGTTTGATTTTTGTTTTTTAACATGGGATTGTGTTTTCTCTTCTTTCAAATCTTCAGTGTCAAAACACAATCATGTGCCTCCATCAAGTGGACAAAAGTGGAGCTACATCACAAAATAAAGAACAAAACCGTTCTATATGTATTCTAAGTATTTAATTCTAAAATGTTAAATGTCACAATTCTTTATATGTATGTTTACATATATTATAGTCTTTGTTAATGAATTTAAATGTGAAACAGCAGAGTGGTCAATGAGCTTTGAAGGTGGAAACCCCAGAACCCAGAATAAAGGTCCGCATGCAACAAGCATACTCAACAAATGGGAGGACTAATCCAACCTTGTATCTCGTATATCAAGTGCCGCTACAAAATAAACACGAGCTAGCCAGGAGTCGAACCTAGAATCTTCTGATCCGTAGTCAGACGCGTTATCCATTGCGCCACTAGCCCCGTACAATTCCTTTCCCTAAAACGCCATTCAAACAGAACGTGCTATGTACAAACTGAATTATATTAATTAAAGAATTTATTGATATAACATTTCCAGTAAATAAACATGTTCATTTCATGTAAGAAATTGGAAGATACTTTGATATGGAGCATTCTGACACAAACGCTTGCAACACAGCAAAACACGATGCAGAACTTTTTGAAAGCACTTGCGACGTCAGCCAACGCCACTGCTAAGCGACCTTGGAAGCTGACAAAGCTTTGCTTGCATTGCAGCTTTCATGCCTTACATGTACAGTCGTACTTGGCAAGGCGACCCAAAGTGCGTCACAAACAAATGAAACACAAACGCCTTCTAAAGTGCTGCTTGACCCATAACGGGGTTGCCAGACGCCTTTGCGTGCAGTTGTCGGGCGTCGGAGCGAGTAGACACGTTTGCACATTTGCTTGCAATTGTCAGGCGTCGGCGCCAGTTGACTCGTTTGCCCATTTGCGGGTGCTTCGTCCTTCACAATGCGAAACTGTCACTGGAAACTTTTGGTAAGCTCGCAGCATTCAAAGCTAAACGTTGTGTAGGAGGTTCTCAATATTCAGTGGCCAAGACTAGAAAGTGAATATAATTTTTGTGATTTGGAACGAACACTTTGCGAGAGCTACAATTTTGTCTAGTCATTTCAATTTCAACTTTACGTCAACATCCAATTTTGCAACACGTTTGACTAGTCATTCCAATTTCAACTTTACAATGTCAAAAATGTTGACTCAAGAGCCACAAAAATACCGTTAATTTTCACAACATTTTTCAAAAACAAACTTGATTTTCACGTTTTTCCCCCCATGTGTGCTTTTATATTCAGTTCTGCTTTAAAATTGTTGAATGCGCGTTTGTGCATCAGCGACGCGCTCTTTTTTTCCCCTTTAATACGATTCCGCCACTAGAAGGTGCCCACTTAATACACGGAGACGCAAAGCTGAGGGATAAGCTTATATGTTTTGTGACTAATTGCATGACTTGTCCCACTTTTGTCAGGTGGCCATCGCAGTGGCTGTCATAGTCGTGCTGACCATCTCGATCACGCTGCCGCTGCTTCGCATGTACGGCGCACTCGGCTCCAACAGCAACGATCAGGATTCCGAACCTGGAATTAATTTTGATTCGGATGAATTCAGACACAATGCCAATGCCAATGCCAATGCCAATGCCAAAGCCAAGCAAAATAAGTCCATTCACGTTCCCAAACCCACCGTGGCAGCCGCGCCCGTTGTGCAGCAGCCGACTCTCTACACCGTCATGACAGCCAACGATAACGTGTTGAACTTGACGGAACAACTGGCATTTGAACTCGTCAATCAACTGACCATTGTGGGAAAAGTCGAGTTTGTGAGTGGTCGTCGACCTGGAGGGAGGGGCTGACACCATAATGACGCTCACCGTGTCTTGTTTCCTGTCAATCAGAAATTGCAACAAAGCAAAGCGGCACATCAAAACCTACCGGAGATCGTCTGCTCGAGCAGACTCACGATGATGAATGCCCCAGATCATGGGGGGGTAATTTTTTGTTGTTGTGTGTGGCGCACATGCTAGTGCATTTTTGTTGTTGTTACTACACCCAATCTTTTTTCCCCCAGACTAGCAACAATCTTGTCGGGGACCTGATTCAACCTTTCAAAGCGGGTCGGCGCATCGTTGTCAAAGGGAAAGTCCATAAACACCCAAAGTGGTACCCAGCCAAATCCCCGCCCCAAAAGGCTGTTACCGTGACAACCCGACTATTAATTTATTGTGTTTTTGTGTTGCAGTTTTGCTGTCAGCCTGGACACAGACCAGTACCACAATGACAAGGTGGTGGCCTACCTGAACGCTCGCTTCAACTTCGATAACGAACGGTACGTGTTTTTGCGGCAATGCCGCACGACTGGCAACGTCATGATGCATCCGGATCGCTCTCAGACCGCCTTCCCCTTTGAGGAAGGCAAATTCTTTGAGGTAAAAAGCAAAATCTGGGCTCTCTCGCCCCTGTCGCTACGCGCCTAGTGCTAGCAGCTCTGCACGCCGCCCCTTCGCTCACACTGCCGTCTTGCTGTTCAGATGGTCATCTTGGCTGGCGATGACAATCGCTCCATCACCATCAGCATCACCGGCAATGCCACCTTCACCTACACGTCTCTAGTCGAACTCGACACAGTCACACATGTGAGAACAATGGGCGACATGAACGTGATTGATGTCTGGCAGATGTGAGAATCGCGGCGAGGCATTTTCTGCATCCATCTCCAAAAATGTTTTCAAAATTTTAAGTCAATTTAAAGAAGCCCAGCAGCTGGAGATTGTCCTGAATGAAACAAGCTCCAGAATGGTTAGAATTGAAGCAAGATTAATGTTAAAGACATGCTATTGAATGAATGAGAAAACTGAAGCTCTAGAATTGATGTTGAGCTTTTGAAATTGTATTTCTTGTATTTATGGATTTCTAATAAACAGCATTGCAAAAGCACATTGTTTCTCCATTTGAGTCCCAATGAAGCATGGGGCTGAGCTACAGAGTTGCCACCTCGGGACAAATGCCACAATAAGTCTCTTCACACGTTAGCAATAAATGGAAATGTTAATACTAACAAAAGCCGACGCGATCTGTATAAATCCACAATGGCAGAATATTCACTTAACGTGCAAGAATACATTCTCTAAATTGCCAAATCAGATTCGTGAGAAACTTGATCCATGGTGTTAGGTTACGGATTCTAGTTATTGATCTGACTCCAAATTGCGATCAACACTTAACACATAAATTGCAATGTCCTAATCCACACACTGGCGCACCTAACAATTTTGCGAGTTCGTTCTGTCAAAGAGAAGACCAGTAGATCAATTAGACCAAATTTACCAATTATTTATTCCTGACAAAGCGCACTAATACAGGCCTGGGTCCCGGGTCCCTCACACTAAAACTCGTGCGTTTTTGTGACCACCAAAGACGACACATTCTTCCGGGTTGCCCAGTTTTAAAGAAACACAATATGAATATTAAAGCATGCAAAATATTATGAGATGATTGGTGGATGGCCATCTCCTCCCCGTCCAGGTGTCGCTGAGGTCAGGCGGTTGGGTTTTCCCCTCGATGCCCAGTCCCATAGATGTGCTGTTGTTCTCCCTTCTCACCGACCTTGAGATTATCTCGTCCGGTACTCCCTGTCTGGGCCTATACACAACACTTCCAAGAAAACAAGTTCATGCAGTTTGCCTGCACATTCCTCGGCCCCCACCAATCCACACGAGCACTTCAATACTAGATATTAAGATGATTATAAGTTTAACACAACCTTAAAATATGTTTGCAAACTCCCAAAAGCACATTTCCCTTTATTCCCTCTCATGACCTCATTTATGAGGTCATCACCCGTTACCCTAGCAAACAGCCACCAGCGCGGTGTCGATCCTTCCTTCCCCCTGCGGCTCATGTTGAGTCAACAGGGTATATTGCCCCATCGGTGGCAACGGGCCAACGGTTTTCTCGATCAACCGGACAGTGAGTGATCTAATACATGGAATACAACAACAACCGCATAACATCATAATTGTAGTGAAAATAGCCACAGCAACAAGCACAGACATGATGAGCCCTTTCCAGTTTCCAAACGCTTTCATCCAATCAGACCAAATATCGGTGTGTACACCTGAATGATCTTTCATCTTTTTGTTCAGTGTCCTTAGTCCTTCCAACGCCCTGGTCAGTCGGCCCCCTGGTGCCGTGTTGTTTGGGATAAAAGTACAACATGCGTCACCAAACATTCCACATACACCATGTTCCTTAGCCAATAGCATGTCCAACGCAATTCTATTTTGGAACGCCATTAACGACGTTGCAGCCAATTGTTCATGAACTGCGGCGAATGATTCAGCTGTATAATTACCCAGTCGTTGGACATTGTAATGAACGTAATTAATACGGTCCACATTTTTATTGGGGGTGATCCATAGGAAGATACTTTCGAATCCCGAGGCCACTTGATTAGCGAGTTTATACTCATCTGGTACACCCCGGGGCACTCCTATAGCGTCAATATATGTTGGATCGTCGTCGTTCAACCACGGGGGCAAAACGTCTCTTTTGGCTCGCTTCAGGAGCTCCGCCAGTGGGAACTCCAGGTCCCAATTGAGATTCTGTATTTCAATGGGGACAACCACCACAGGCATTATCAAAGACACGAGGGCACAGATACCTGATGCGTTCTTCGGCAAGCGATCATATAATTTGTCATCACCACACCACAACCAGATGTCTGCACGAGAGAGAGGAGAGGTTACATTCAGTGACAAATTGACTTTGCACCATGTGGGATCTATTGTCCCAATACTCATGCCGGTTCCGTTTAACTTTAAACATGTCATATTTTGTTGAGTCACATGGTTGTCAAAAATGGGCTTTCTTTTTTCCAAGCCTACGACTGGGAAAATATCCTCATAAATCAAACAATTACCACTAGTACTGGGCTGGGTCAACACCTGTAAGATACAAGATGATTCTACTGCCGCTGGTACAATTTTCAACACTACTCTTGCCTTAAGACAGACCACACAATCTTCACCAGTAGTATTAGCAGCTTGTTCTGCCATCAAAAGCCAATTATTATTTATAGCAGTGACTCCCGTGGTGATCCTAAACCAATCATCTACGCTCCTGACTGCTTTTGCGAGGATTCGAGGGTTTGTCGAGGGACTCAAGGATATTTCTTGTTCGGCATCCTCACCTTGACATAGGAACACCTGCCAATACGGGTATCCATACATATATATGTTTAACTGGAAACCCCAGCATCCAATTGTGCGGCTTCCCAAATGTAAATCGTGCGAAGTATTAACCCACAAGGTGATGCCTGTCTGTGTTTTGTCCCCTTTTATCATTTGCTGATGTTGTTTCGCTTGAACACTAGTCCCCCATGATTTATACCAATCTTTGGTGTCCCATACCAAATTTTTCCAACCCCTGTTTACCAACTCATTGGTCAAATACCAATCATAATCCCGATAATCTTGTCCTCTAATCTGCCCGTTTACCAAACTATCAAACGGTATGGTAATTTGTACTGTCACATTTTTAGGGATGCAAACCTGGATCCCCCATTTGAATGATTGAACCGGTTCGCAGAGCCCGCGGTGTGTCTGAGTGACCCCAGTCACCACTTGTCTTTTGGACCGGATGTTTAAATGGTACTCAGACACATTGTAATATGCTGTGGGGCACCCTGTTCCATTACAGTACCACAATGGTTCCTTGATTGGGGCGGGGTTTTTCAATTTATCGTTCAACCTCCCTTTACTTACCTTCACCGCCATCTGCGTCATCTGAGTGGATAATTGTATGCCGTGACTCTCCAATGCCCTCTCAACCGAGAACAAACCAAACTCATTCCCTGAGCATTGAGAATAAAACAACCACATTTCTCCATATGTTAACTTCTTTTGTCCATGACACGAAGCAACAACAAACTGTCCATCTTCTTTACATTGGTAAATACATGTCCCTTCTCTATCGGGTGGGGCTAAATCCAATACTTTCTTTACTTGTTGAATTTGGTTGCTCCACACCCTTCTCTGGTACTTTTCCAATTTGTCATGTAAGGTTTGGTTGGTCTCTGTCCAATTAGACAACGTGACATACGTTTGCCAATTTTTGCTGTCACATCTCTGTCTCAAACCTTCCTGTTCCTCTCGTGAGAGCTCTTCTGTTGTGTTCACCTCAGCTTCATAGACTACTTTTCCTCTGCATCGGTATTGTCTGTTGGTGGGTGAATTTTGAATTTGGGACGTTTTCTGCTGGATGGTCTCATCAATTGTCATCAATGCCCACACAAAAAGACAACTCACACATAGCACTCCTACTAAAAATAATTCTGAAAATTCCCAAAAACCTTTCCTTTTCCGTATTGTTCCTTCTGTCCCCCCCTTTTGGCCGGGTCCGGGACACGGCCAAACAGGAATACCTTCATCCTGATGGAACAAACTCTGGGGCCGGACGGAGTTGTGAGTAGTGATACCACCGGCGTCCTTTGAAGTCGAGCTGGGCCGCGTGAGACGTCCTGGCCAAGACACGAAAGGGGCCCTTCCACCGGGGGTCCGTCCACTTTCTGGAGATGACTCGGACGTACACGTACGGCGTGAGCTGTTTCTCCGCCGACACGCCTTCCTCCGCCGCAGCCGCAGCGGATTTCTCTCCAATCTGTGCAGAAACACTGGACACCAAAGCAGACAAATAGGACCAGTATGCTGCATGAGACAAACCTGGTACCGTAACATCCTCTGGTGGGACGAGCGTCGTTGCTGGTCCCGGCATTAGACGACCCGTCATCAATTCAAACGGTGCGAATCCAGTGCGCCTGTTAACGGATTGCCGCACAGACAACAAGGCAAGCGGGAGCGCTTGGAGCCAATTCATTGTCGTTTGAGCCATAATTTTGGCTAATTTCTCCTTCAGTGTTCGATTCATACGTTCAACTCCGCCCTGACTCTGAGGATGGTAGACACAGCCGAATCGATGCTTCAACCCCAAAATTGATTCTACCTTGGCCAAGGCTTTGTTGTTAAAGTGTGTACCATTGTCAGAGCGGATCAGGGCCGGGAAACCATGCGTGGGGATGTAATGGGTGATCAAAGCCTTGATCACAGCAGTAGAATCTTCTTTTGAGCACGGATATGCCTCAGGCCAGCCTGAGTAAGCGTCAACCATCACAAGCAAAAAGCGTTTCCCATTCACTCTTGTACTCATGTCGGTAAAATCAATGATCACCTCTGCCCCCGGCCACGGGGCCGGCTGAAACAGGCCGGGCTTTGGCTTCAACGTAGGGCGTGCATTGAACGTCTGGCAGGACTCACAATCCGCAACGAAATTCCAGACCACGTCCGAGAGTCTGGGATGCCACCAACTCCGGAGATGGATCATCATGGCATGGTGGCCCACATGGGAAGGTGTGTGTGCTTGTGCCAGGACCTCTGCCATTAGCCTTCCTTCCGGAAGAGCGGGCTGGCCTTTGGGTCCTACCCACAAGCCGTCTGATCGTTTGACAGCCTTTGCTGCCAGCCAGACTGATTTTTGTTGCGGGGACGCGGCATCCTGGGCGGCACACAGATCGGCATGTGAAAGCGACAGAGGCAAACAGGAGTCGGGGTGTTCCCCGTCCACAATCACTGGACCGTGGGACACCATCATGTCCGCTGCCCTGCCGTACCCGGCCGTCTGTTTGGCCAATTCATCAGCCGCTTGGTTTCCCCTGGCCACGAGGGTGTCAGCTTTAGAGTGACCAGGCACTTTGACAACGGCCACCTCGCTTGGGTATTTCAACGCCTCAAACAGCTGCAACATCAAGTCCTTGTGTGCAATCTCCGGGCCTCTGGCCGTTGTGAACCCGTTCTGTAGCCACCCTACCAGATCGATTAAGGCCGCCGACACCGCATAGGCAGAGTCAGAATAGATGGTCACGGCTTCCCCCTTACACTGCCGCAAGGCTAATACCAAGGCAAAGACTTCTGCCGCCTGGGCTGATGGGTGGGTGGTGAGCTTCATCACTTTAAGAGGCTGGAAGGAACCATCCCTCCACTCGACCGCAGCCGCGGCCGCATGGAGGGAGCCCTCTTTGTCTCTCCAACAGCAGCCATCAGTGAACACCACCCGACCGTGCCCGAGCGGAGTGGAATAGAGGTCAGGTCGGACTTTTGTCACTGTCTGGACCTTTAATGCACACTCATGTGGACCCACCAACAATTGATCCGCCATGTTCACTCCGGAATGGACATAGTTGACATTTGGAGCAGTCAATATTTTCAACAACCGTGTTTGTCGCAGCGGAGTCAACGTGAATGCCGCTGACGCGACAAATGAGGATACCGCATGATCAGTTAACACATAGATGGGATGTCCCATGACCGTGTGGGCTGTTTTGAGTAAGATCTTCGCCAGACCAGCAGCATATCTGGAACAGTCGGGTTGTCGTTGCTCAATGTTGTCCAAGGGGACGCTGCAATACATCAGCACTGCACGTCCATGCTGCATTTTCTGGTACAGAGCTCCATTCACAACTTTTCCTGAAACGGAGACATCTAAATGGAAGGGCAGGGTGTAATCAGGAGTGGCCAAAGCCGCAGCAGAGGCCAGCTCCTGCACCAGTGACACAAAGACTTCGGCAGCCTCCGGTGTCCAAACCAGGCAAGCCTTGAGATTCCTGGCCCCCTGTTCACGGATCAGGGCTCGGAGGACACCGGTTTTGTCGGCAAAGCAGGGTATGTAGTGTCTGCTATAGCCGCATAACCCCAAGAATGATAGCATCTCCTGGACAGTGGTGGGCCGTGGGTGACGGAGAATGGAGTTTCTATGCTCAGGCGACATGGCGAGGCCACTAGGGGTCAACACTCGACCTAGAAAAGTGACCTGTTGGCGACAGCATTGCAGTTTCTTCCTTGACACCTTGAACCCTTTCTCTCCTAACCACAACAGCACTTTCTTTGTTCCTGCAAGACACGCCTGCTCGTCTTTTGCTGCAATCAACAGATCATCAACATACTGCAACAACAAAGTGCCATCCGGCATTTGGCATGGTTCAAGGAGTTCCTTGAGGACCTGATTGAACAAACCTGGCGAGTTTTTGAATCCCTGCGGCATGCGAGTGTATTGCAGTTTCACTCCATTGTAGGTGAATGCGAACACGTGCCGCACTGAGGGGGAAAGCGGAAGGCAGAAGAAGGCATTGGCCAAATCAATCACTGTGAACCACTGGTAGGCAGGGTTCAATGACGCTAGGATCCGGTGCGGGTCCGGCACGGGAAGAACAGGAGTGATGGTGACATCGTTTACTGCTCTCAGATCATGTGCCATGCGCCATGTTTTCCCATCTGCTTTCCGCACTGGCCTCAGCGGGGTATTCCATTCGGAACACGACACTTCCAACACTCCTGCGTCCCAGAGGCCACACAGAGTGTCTTCCATGCCTTGGTCCGCCTCTTTCGGCCAACGATATTGAGGCCGTTTGATAGGCTGCGTCTCATCCATTTGGAGATCAATAGGGGCCACCGAATGACAAAACCCGACATCAAATGGACCCTGGGACCACAGTGTGTCGGGCAAGGCCGCCAGCATTACTTCAGCGTCCTCATGATCAGTTAACTCCCTACCGTGTGTGCGGGACACCAACATCATTTCCAGCAATCCTGTGTCTACCATGGTTTGTTTAATTTGGTATGCATTCTGAGACTCAGACCAGTACAAATTAGGAATGTGAGTTTTCCGCCAATCGGTCTGTTGCAACAACTGCTTGACCATTGAGCCCAATTGTCTGGCCTCGTGTCCTGGGGCAAGAGCCAGCGAAATGTGTGGCACCCCTTTCCCTGTCATTTTGAACCACTGCATTTGTTCATATGTCAATTCAGTTGCCGCTGCGACTCCCTCTTTACCAATCAAAATGCATGATGAAGTTAAATCCCACATGTGCCCTTCAATTTCTTCAAACAAATCCCGATATACATCATCACTTTTTCGGTCATAATATAGAGTGCAATGCAAAGGATCAACAGGTGGGTGGTATGGCGCCAGTGAGCAGATCCAAGGCTTCCACAGTAGGTAGGTCGAGAACACACCGCCACCAGCAGGGGTCTCTGGCTCCAGCCTGGCCCAGTAGATGGTTGCAGTTTCTGCTTCTGCCGGTAGGGGCGCCATCAGCCACTGACCATGTTGTTGTAGCTGCTGTGAGCACTGGATGCTGATGCCATCTGGAAATTGAATAATCACTCCCTCTGGCCCACACAGAATTCTGGCTTGAACGGCTGACAGCAAGTCCCTTCCCATCAAATTGATCGGAGTGTCTGTGGAATGGATGTATTTGTGCCACAGTCTACACCCTGTCCGGGTGATCACAGTTTCAAGTGGTTTGGTGAAAGGCAGAGTACGTGGTTGTCCCGAGAAGCCGACTAAAGTCGTTGTTTTCTTTGACAGTGAGGATACAGGAAGGGCAGTGTTTATTGATGAATAAGTTGCTCCCGTGTCCACCAGCATCTTCACAGGTTTTCCTTCCACTGTCACATGAAGCATTGGCTCCGCCGGGCCACTGCTTTCCTGGCTCCCCGGGCAGCCCTATTCAAATTGTCCACACCAGAGATCATCATGTTGGTAGTACTGACCTCCGTGCGTTTGTGGCTGTTGCCAGGGCCGTCCACCGGGTGGAGCTGTTCCTGCCTGTTGCATCGGCGCCCCGGGTTGGTATGGCGGGCCTCCGGCTGGGCGGGTGGCTCCGCGTGGTCGATACTGTGGACATTCTTTTGCCCAGTGATCGGTTTCGCCGCAGATGAAACATGCGTTTGTTGAATGGGGCTTGTATGTTGCCCTCCCCGGGTAAGCAGGTGCACTCCCTCCCCGGCCTCTGTATCCGCCCCGGAACTGGCCTCTTCCGCGCCCCACCACCTGAGGAGCCTGTGACATTTGCATTTCCTTTTTCTGTGATTTAGACTGTTTAGCTTCACCATGCATTTTTGCCAACTGTAATTTCAACAACTGTTTAGATAATGCGTCTGTCTCGTTTTCAACTTTAGCTTGTGACTCAGTGAACATTCTGCAGTGATGCAAAAGATGACGTTTTAAATCGTTCTTCGGCACAAACCAGAATGTCAGGATCTGACATTAGCTGCTTCTTCACATCTGGTGGAAGTCCGTCCAGCAGCGCCGTTCGGAAGAGCACCTCTGCCTCGTGCGTGAGAGCCGGATGTCGACCTGTGGTTTCAATCCAACTCTCCACACATGTTACATAATGTTGTGCAGGTGACATTTTCACATCATAAGGAAACATAGTGGGGGCCAGATCGGTGGGTTGTGGGAAAGTCAATTTAATGTTTTCAAACAGGGGCGCTGCTACTTGTGGCAAGGGCACCTCCCTCCCCAGTCTCGCTGTGCCTGCTGCTTCCTCAATTGCCTGCAATTGCACTAGAGAGCATGCTCCTGCCAACATCTGGCGCATGTCACCGAGTGTACAGCTCTGCCCACTCATCAGAGCTAAAAATTTGTTCAGCCACACCTTGCCTCCTCTGTGAAGTGGGGGCATCTTTTCCATCATCGCGGTCACATCACGGAGCACCATGGGCTCGTAGTGCTGACCGCCCGATGTGGTCACCAACGGACACATCAATTCATTTTTCTGCACCTCGGCCTGTGTCATCTGTCCCTGACCACTCCGCAAATTATATTTTCTCCGTGTCTCTCTCTCTCCCTGTCTGCACTTCTTTCTACTGTCCTGATTCGCGCACTCCAACATTTTTCTCTGTTGCATCACAACATCATCTTCTTCCTCACCCTCGCTGCTTTCCCACTGTGGACGCTCTTGCTGTCTTCGTGCGCTCTTCGCGTCTTCTCGTCTCCCTTTCTCCGTTGCCCATTTTAACATCTGCGTTTCCTGTCTACGCTGCTCATCGGCTTGATCAATTTTCTTTTTTAGCGCCTCATTCTCGGCCGTAAGTCTATGCCAGCTTTCTCCTTTCGTCACATTGGACGGTTGAGGGCTAGGACCGGGGGTGGAGGTGTCCACGCGGGATGTGTCCCCCTCCCGGGCACGTCGCCTCTCTTTATTTACTGCTTGTTCAATCAACTGTACAATACTCTGATCCGCCCTTTCGCCTTCGCCCTCGACATCCACTACCATCCTGCCACCCAGCGTCACCACCGGAGCCATTACTCCGGGGTCGCCGTACGGCGGCGGTCCAACATAGCTCACTCCGAGGGTGGGGGCACTCGGGTGTGTCACATCATGCAAAGATGGATAAATGCCCTTGTATTCATTTCTTTCCTCGTCTATTTTCACCGCTTTCTCTACCTCCTCTGCTTTTCTCACATTAACAACACTTTCTACGGGCAGTTTCTTCTGAGTGGCAAAAATGGCTGTTGCAGCTGTCGCAAAATTGTGCAAGGAGCGTCGCTCTTCCTCATTCTCCCTAATGTGCTTCTCGAGCACCTTCCGCTTACGCCAGCCGGCGCCTTTTTTCTCGTCCTCTAAGGCGAGCTTTCTTTTCAGCACCCCAGTCTCTTTTTGCTGCAACTGCCGTGCCAGGCGTTCCATGTCCCAAGCTGTTGGGAAGCCCCTAAACAATTTGTCACCTTCCAATTTCGCGAAGACTTTTCGGTGTCTCATTCGCTCCTTCGCCACTCTCTTTCGGTCAATGCCACTCACAATTTGCGCTTCCACATCAGCATACATTCTTTCAATCTCACTCCACTCATTCCTCTCAGCACACACACTGCTCTCATCACACAAACTCCCCTCATCACACAAACTCCCCCCAATTTGGTTGTTCATTTTGGATATTTTAGTGGTCTGATCTCTCACAGGAGGAACTGTTACCACCGGATATTTTTTGAGGAGGCCTCACTTCCCCTCGGGGATCTCTTTATTAACCCCAGCTATCTGAATACGATCGTCACCGTACCCTTGTCCGCCACGACGAAGCACTAGGTCCCTGACCTATCCGTAGTACGCGTAAGTCCCTGACTTTACCGTACACGTTACACACGTAAGTTCCAAACTTATTCACCGTATGTATCTTCACTTCATGCACACCTTATTTGATCTGAACAACAGTCTCCTCTTAAATTTCCTCTTTCAATTTGCAGAATTTCGACTTATAGTAACAGGTATTCTGCTTACCTTATCAGTGGTGAGCTCAGGGTTGAGGAGACGTCGTACCAGCTCAACGTTGTGCGCTTATTTCCAACGGTTCGCCGACCGGGAGACAATGTCCCTGACACTGTCCGGTGTCCTGGATGAAGACCACGAGTTGTCAATTACCCTTCTCTTGACATCACGTCCGCGGTCACCAAGAAATTGTTAGGTTACGGATTCTAGTTATTGATCTGACTCCAAATTGCGATCAACACTTAACACATAAATTGCAATGTCCTAATCCACACACTGGCGCACCTAACAATTTTGCGAGTTCGTTCTGTCAAAGAGAAGACCAGTAGATCAATTAGACCAAATTTACCAATTATTTATTCCTGACAAAGCGCACTAATACAGGCCTGGGTCCCGGGTCCCTCACACTAAAACTCGTGCGTTTTTGTGACCACCAAAGACGACACATTCTTCCGGGTTGCCCAGTTTTAAAGAAACACAATATGAATATTAAAGCATGCAAAATATTATGAGATGATTGGTGGATGGCCATCTCCTCCCCGTCCAGGTGTCGCTGAGGTCAGGCGGTTGGGTTTTCCCCTCGATGCCCAGTCCCATAGATGTGCTGTTGTTCTCCCTTCTCACCGACCTTGAGATTATCTCGTCCGGTACTCCCTGTCTGGGCCTATACACAACACTTCCAAGAAAACAAGTTCATGCAGTTTGCCTGCACATTCCTCGGCCCCCACCAATCCACACGAGCACTTCAATACTAGATATTAAGATGATTATAAGTTTAACACAACCTTAAAATATGTTTGCAAACTCCCAAAAGCACATTTCCCTTTAATGGCAAAATAATGGGCAGAATAAACCAATAGCAATTTACAAGAAGAAACTAATTTTAGCATTAGCATTTTAGCCATTGCGAAAATACGCTAAACTTTCTGAAATTTGTTAAATAAGACGAAAAGGCAGCAGTACAGCATGTTCTGCAAAGGTTCTTTTGTAGCTTGGAGGAGGCATGAAATGGAAAACACGCCAACAATGGAAGGAAATCCCCACAGGGACTGCGAGCAAGAGAGCCAACAGTCACCAATCGCGGACGCTTCCATTTCGGCTTCTTTTTGTCTTTCTTAGTGACGCATATTTGATGATAGCTGCAAAAGGCTCAAGTAAAACACAAATAAGTCGCCGTTTATTTCGTCGAGAAGGCAATCAATCTTAAGGAAATGATGAAGAAGGGAAACCAGGCGATGTAGATAAGCGACGCTAATTTTAAAAAGGGGGGAAGGAAGCGTGACTGCAAAGTTTCCTCCAGAGCCAGTTGTGCAAGAAGCAGAAGCTGCTCTGAAAGGTGCTGGTGGAGAAACGCTGGCAAAGATGGCACACAACCAAACCGACCCCTTTCTGGAGATACTCCGATCTTTTAATACGGGTGAGTGGGAGCGTTTTTGTTGTTGTTGTTTTGTTTTGGATCTGAGACTTTGTTGGTCAACACTTTTGGAGATTTGTCGATAGTCGAGACGATGTTTGTTGTTGAGCTTAATGGCTATGCGCTTCTTATTTTTTCTTATAGCAGTAAATATGTTTGGGACATGAACATCTTCACAGGTTTTGTGTGAAAAAAAATCGCAATATGGAAATAGAAGAAAACTCTAATGTTTAACTACTAATTATGTTGGGAGTGATTTTTTAAAAATGTTTAGTCATATTTGTTTCCAGTGATAAAAGAAAAAGGCAAGCCAGTACTAAAAGTGTGAGCCTTTTTTTTAATCACACCCAAAAAAAATCTTGATTAAAAATCACTTGGAAAAACGATTAAAAATTGATAAAAATTACACCATGAATAAAAATAAAACAGCTTTTCACTGCTGCTAAAATAGAATGAATTTTGACTTCCAAACTCACTGGACAATATTCTCAAGCACCCTACAAAAGCACCCAAAGAGTTTTTTTTTTTCTATGTTGTGATTTTTCAATGAATTGGCTGCATGCCTAAGGCTCGGCATTGTCTTCCTCCCAGGCGACATGATCCTTGCCTTCTGCTTGTCGGTGTTAGTGGGCCTGCTTCTGGGCGCCCTGGTCTACGTCCTGCTGACGTGGGCGTCCCGCCGCCGGGCCACCGCCCGAATCACCCGACGCTCGCGCAAGAAAGCCGGCAGATCTTCGCACTCGCAAATCCCGGCAGATGGCCAGTTAGGCCTGTACCGTAGCACTTTCCTCAGTGTCTACCGCCAGCCATCGCTGGAGCCGGTGGGACCTGTGGGGAGCAAACTGGGACCGGAGACGTCCACCTTTCGACCTATGCCCAGGAAAGGCAGTCTGGAGATGGCAGAGGACACCCGGGCGAGCCCGGCCGAGGACACGACCGATTCGGCGGCCCTGGTCCCTGACAAGCGCCACTCCTTCTGGCTGGGTGGGAACGGACTCAAGGGGTTCCTGCCCTCGCAAACGCCGCCGCCTGCCTATAACAGCATCATCCATGCGTTCCAAGAGTCCTGCACTTGAAGCCACCCACAGTCAAGTCATAAAAAATTTGAAGATTCTATCCGAGGGAAGGGTGTCGCTTTAACGACCCTGTGAGGCGTGCAATTTTGAGATTTGTTTCTAAATACGGTGGCTTTTTGAGATGCGAGTGACCTGACTTAAACTGAACATGTGCCTTAAGAACAGCCCCCGCTAGCTTCCTGCTAACATATAATGGCTCGCTAACAGTTAGCATAGATGGTTGACAATTTAAGCAAATTAAACACAAATGTTGGAAAAACATGTGCAGGCAGATCTTATAACACACACAGGCCTGTATTTTTTATCCTTGACAAAAAATGACCAATATTACTGCAATTCTTTTCATTAAGAAGCAATGCGGTATGTCTGCAGAGTGAAGAATTATAGCTTGATTGCTCCTCATTTTCCACGCACACAATTGTTGCAGGTCAATTTTGCCCTGACCCAAGAATATCCCGTCTGTAACAAATGATGAACTACAGATATTTTTAACATGTATTAATATCCTCGAGGATCAGAGATCTCTGACCTTCATATGTAAACGCTTTATTCTTAATAAATACTCCAGAGAAAAAAGGAAGAGTATTTATTTTGAGCTACTTCAGCAGATGCCTGCGTCAGGGCGCTCAGGCGCTTTTTTGTCGTATTTTTCGTCCCATCTGAGTCCACCTGACAATTCGCCGCGCATTGAACGAGTCGACTTGGCTGACTGCAACCGGCTCAGGAAGCAAGCAGCCCCGCCCCTCGCGCCTCGCGCTCCCACCTAAAGTGCGCAAACGGAGGAGCGGACTGCAAGGCGACAGACACGCTCGCTGCAGCCAGCCAGCCAGACAGCGCCTGGATCGGAATCATCAGCATCATTGGTACGTCCGACTGCATCGTGCTTGTCCTTCGAATGCAAATTTCCATTATTAAAGCTAAATGATGCTCGTCTTGCTGTCTTTTTTCCCCCTACCGTTAGCACATTCCGCTGTATTTTCCGCCAGTCAGTCAAAAACAAATGCAGGCAATTTCTGCCATGAACACGCACACAGATGAGGTGAAAATTGAGGATCTGCATGAGTGATGGGGTGACGGCAGAGGGTGTGATGATGTCAGAATCGGATGAACAGGCTGTGTTGGTCGGCATGGCGACGGGCCAATTCTATCAGTGCGGCGGTGCTGCTGTTGCATAGAGACACACTTATATAAAGATGTAATATAAAAATAAATAAATGAATAAATAAATAAATAAACGACTGAAGGTTCATGCTGCGGAATGATGATTATTTCCCTAAGAGTGTCATCCCTTATACGGTAGGCTGGATGAAAAGATACTCATTTAAATCTTTCATTGCAACAGGAGGGAGACATTTGGGCCAGTGGCGTCAAACTCTGAGCCGAATGGTCGCCAAGGCCTTCACGTCCACTCCGGGAGAGACTAAACGAGAAAGCCAGACCATCGCCAGCGTCCATTGAGGGCTTGTCATCTGAATGGAAACATGGACGCCTTCCACGGAGGCTTTTTGACTCAACATGTCCAGAAGCTATGAGGTAGGTGATCCACCAGACCTCTATTCCGCCAGATTCAACTTGGAAGTGTCATTGCAGCCAATTCTGAGCCAGCTGTACGGCGAGCAAATTCAAGCGTAGCTAATGAAGTGTCAGGCGAGGCTGGCCTAACTCGGTCGTGTCGTGTCTCCGTGCAGCCAGGCCACTCAGTAGGGATGTTGGCGGCCGTGGAACACGGTCCCATCCTGTGCAGCGACTCCAACATCCTGTGCCTGTCGTGGAAGGGCCGCGTGCCCAAGAGCGAGAAGGACAAGCCCGTGTGCCGCCGGCGCTACTACGAGGAGGGATGGCTCGCCACCGGCAACGGCCGCGGCGTGGTGGGCGTCACCTTTACCTCCAGTCACTGCCGCAGGGACAGGAGCACCCCGCAGAGGATCAACTTCAACCTCAGGGGACACAACAGCGAGGTACGACTTACGCGCGATCTGCGTTTCACCATGGGTACCAAATGCGTTCCGTTTGAAGGTACCAAATAGTTGGTATTTGTTGCTCGTTTGTGTCGAAGGTTGTGCTGGTGCGTTGGAATGAACCGTTCCAGAAGTTGGCCACGTGCGATATGGAGGGAGGAATTTTCGTGTGGATTCAATACGAGGGCAGATGGTCTGTGGAGCTGGTCAACGACAGAGGAGCCCAAGTAAGTCTTTGTGGCAAAAAGGTCCACCACCATGCAAGCACGAGTCACCTACTCCTCTTTTGCATTTTGCTTCAGTCCTTCACGTCATCAATGTTGACAAAGGGCCAATTGGGCTTGTTACGTTTTGGCAGGCATTGAAGCATCTCCGCGTTGTGACCTTTGTACCGCCTGCCGCAGGTCAGCGACTTCACGTGGTCCCATGACGGAACTCAAGCTCTCATCGCCTACCGCGACGGTTTCGTGCTGGTGGGCTCGGTTAGCGGTCAGCGGCACTGGTCTTCGGAGATCAACCTGGAGAGCCAGATCACGTGTGGTATTTGGACACCAGACGACCAGCAGGTGGACACACTACTGAAATTCTCTTACAAACACACTCACAAAACCAACCGTGATCGACTGTCAGCTTGAAAAAGGTCGGCGCTTGTCGGTAAAGAGCTGTAGCAACATGGGAGGCGCGTTTCAGGTGTTGTTCGGGACGGCCGACGGCCAGGTGATTGTGATGGACTGCCACGGCCGTATGCTGGCCCACGTGCTGCTGCACGAATCCGACGGCATTGTGGGCATGTCCTGGAACTGCCCTGACTTCCTGGTGGAGGACAGCACCGAGAGCGATACCGACTCCGACGACAACTTCCTGCCCTTAGGTACCCGGCCGGCCCTTAAGCGCTTGATCTTGGAAGACTGGCAAGTGGCTTCATTGGAACTTGTGTGACCGCATCTGGCTAACATTTGCTGTGGCTTGATGTTGATGCATTTAGTGCGGCGAGTCAAGCCTTTGTTGACAGTCACCTTCTTATCGGGTGAAATCAGCTTGATGAACAACTACGATGACCTGTCCCCCGCTGTCATTCGCTCGGGCTTAAAAGGTACGATAAAGGAGATGCTTGTTTTGGCCTGCTTGACCCCCCACCCACCCCCTCATGCCGTTTCCAGACGTGGAGGCGCAGTGGTGTTCCCAGGGCGATCTCTTGGCTGTGGCCGGCATGGAGAGACACGGGCTGCCTTCCGACGCTGGCTTGACCAGGAACGCTCTGGTGAAGTTCTACAACGTGCAAGGGGAACACATCTACACTCTTGAAACGCCTGCACAGGTACCAAAGGCTTTGAGGGATGTTGGCAACTTGGCAGCGACCCGAAATCACCCGCTTAAATTGCACTGGTGGTTTCAGCGACCCATCACCACCATCTGCTGGGGTCACCGGGACTCGCGGCTGTTTCTGGCCTGTGGTCCGGCCCTGTACGTGGTGCGCGTGGAGCACCGCGTGGCCAGCCTGCAGCTGTTGTGCCAACAGGGAATCGCCAGCGCCCTACGGGAGGAGAAGGACGTGGGCAAGCTCAACATGCCCTCGCTGCTCTGCTCCTACGTCACTACGGCCTTCATCCCCACTATCAAACCCCCAATTCCGGACCCCAACAACATCCGAGACTTTGTCAGCTACCCCACGACGGGCAACGAGCGGCTGCACTGCACCATGAAGCGGGCGGAGGACAGCCCCGAGGCAGGCGGCCCGTGCTACACCCTCTACCTGGAGTACCTGGGAGGGCTGGTGCCCATCCTGAAGGGCCGGCGCATCAGTAAATTGAGGCCCGAGTTTGTCATCATGGACCCTAAAACTGACAGCAAAGCGGGTGAGGAGGCTGCACTTCACTCAAAGAATAGTGTATTTGTTCTCTTCTCTTGTTATGCAATTGAAACACCAGAGGTTTGTCCTATTTTTAGATTTTAATTTCACTCCTGAATTAGTTTACAATAACAAAAAACAATAGTAGAATGATTTTTTTGTTTGTTTTGAACCTCTGCCGTGTCAATTTTGCCCACTCTTTTACTAATCTTAAGTCTGGGCCACACTGACCTCAAGGGAGTTAAGTTCTGTAGCGTGTTGCAGTTCTGTAGATGTTGTCCTTTTGGGGCCATTTTGGATTTCTTCGGATGATGGCATTTGGTCACAGATTTTTATCTCTTTTGGCCGACTTTATTTTGTTAAACTGGTTCTGTCCAAGTAATTTCTTGAATGTATGGAGATCATCAGGCTTGGGTGTGGTCATTGGAAATGAACTCAGTTTTCCTCACATGTTCTTTTTTAGTGGAGGTGTGCGTCAACCCCATGATCTCGTACGCTGACAGCTGCAACTGCTCCGACTCGAGTGATGTGGAGTTGAGCGATGAATGGGTTGGCAAAAAGTCACCCAAGTTTTCCAGGGGAAACAGGTGGGCGGGCCTAACGACCAAGCACGTATTCATATATATTTATAATTGCCTATATTCATAGTTTGAAGCTTAAAGAGGTATTTTAAACCCGTCTTGCGGCATTACTCTTATAGAAAAAATCAAACAGATGATTTGAATCACAAAATTCTATTTAGCATTTTCCACTAGCTTGATGATGTTAACATTTATGGTATACAAAGCTGATTCAAATGATCAGGATCCTTATCAGGTTTCTGCCGAGCGTCCCGATTTTTACGCCATTTAAGTCTGACTGTATTGATTGATTAGATAACAGCAAATGACATTATTTTTGCTGCATAGAATGAACTTGGAAGTGCGCAAATCTCCAAAACTGTCCCGCGCCCACCAGGAGGGCCAGCGGTCCCCTCGGTTGCCATCCAAGAAGCCGCTGGTTCGATCACCCAGCCTGACACGCCGGGAGTTTTCCATGGACGGACTCACTGAGGTACAGCATGCGCTACCTGCTAGCACATGGCATAAGCAGTAGCATTTTTATTTTGAGACTATCTTCTATCACTGTGCTCTGCAGCACAATTACTTGGCTCAGGTTACATCCAACATTTGGGGGACCAAGTTCAAAATTGTGGGACTGGCTTCGTTTTTGCCTGCCAATCTTGGCGCAGGTAAGTGTCGTTAAAAAAACAAAACATTGCGACAGCAGCCATCACAACTTGGCTTAATGTTGGCTGAGTGTTGCTGTGTTTGGGTTTTTCAGTCATCTACAAGACAAGTCTGCTTCATTTGCAACCGCGGCAGATGACCATTTACCTGCCGGAGGTGCGCAAGATATCGCATGACTTCATGAGCCTGCCTGTGTTTAACCCCAACGTGTTCAGCGAGGATGAGGATGACTTACCAGGTTCATCATGTATCAACACCTCATATGTCTTTCTTGTGCTTAAAGCAAAGATGGCTTTTAAAAGTACAGATACTTGTTTCAAAACAAACTGGTGAAGGTAAAAGTACTGAGTCAATCTGTAAAAATAAACAAGTAGTAATCCTAACAAATGAGCACAGAAACAAAGTCGTCGTACTTGTTGGCTTCCACTAACCGACTTTTCCTTGTGTGAAGTGATGGGCACATCGTCAGGAGACAACCCGCCCTGCACTGTCAACATTCCCATCGCTCCCATCCACAGCCCGGCTCAGGCCATGTCGCCCACTCAGAGCATCGGCCTGGTCCAGTCTCTCCTGGCCAATCAGAACATTCAGCTTGATGTTCTCACCAATCCCACGACTAGTGCAGCGGCGGTGGCCGCATCTGTCTCCGTCCCCGTTTCTGACCACAGCCAGACTGCCGCACCGTATCCCGTTCCGGCCAGATATCCAAATCCCGGGCAGGTGATCTTCAATAGGCTGGAGATAGGTCCGCTTCTACCTGGTACGCTACCTCCCCCGCCACCGCCACATCATCCTCCGCCGCAGCCGCGGCCACAGCCGCCTCGCCAACAGCAGCTGCAGTCCAGGCAGCAGCCGCAACCCTCGCAGGCCCAGCAGCAGCAACGACATCATCTTCAACAGCTTCACCACCAACAGCCTCCGCATCAGCAGCAGCACCAAGTCCAGCAGCACCAACAGATGCCGCAGAATCCACCACCGGTGGCGGGGAACCACCAGTTTCAGCAGCAGCAACAGATCCAGCAGCAGCAGCATCAAATGCAGATGCAGCATGAACAAATGCAACAGCAGCAGCAGCAGATGCAGCAACAGCAGCAGCAGATCCGCCAGCAGATTCAGGAGATGAGACAGCAACAGCAAAAGCTCCAGCAGCAGCACCAGCAGATCCAGCAGCAGCACCAGCAAATGCAAAGGCAGCACCAGCAAATGCAGCAGCAGCTGAAGATGCAAATGACGCTGCCCCCGGCGCCCAGCGGCTACCCCACCATTTCCCTACAGCAGATACATCTCCTGCCTCCACTCCCTCTGCCGCCAACGACCGAGCCCGGACTGGACCGGGAGCACGTGTTGAAGCCAAGCCTGCCTCGGACTTTACCCCCTTCTTTTAGTACCAGAGATGGTGGTTCTGTGGAGATTCAGGTGAGGAAGGTGAATCCTCCTCCTCCGTACCCGGGTACGGTGGCATCAGCGGCAGCCACGGCGGAAGCGACAGCTCAAACACTGGTCACGGACTGTGACAGCCCAAGCATCCTAGCTTCGGATACCTGCCTGAAGAAGGACGACTTTTTGCTTCAGCCGGTGACCATACAGTACCCAACACCTCTTGGTTATGAAAGGATCACCACGTTCGATAGCAGCGGCAACGTGGAGGAAGTCTGCCGCCCCCGGAGGCGCCTCGTCCGCAACCAAAATGCGTACACTGCCCATGGCTCGGCCACGCTGAAGGTAACCTCCTCTGAGAATGAAAAGATTCACCTTCCCTACAGCTCAGCAACACTCAGTCGTCTGTCAGTCCCACGGTACTCCATACCAAGTGGCGACCCGCCCCCTTATCCCGATCCGGCCAATCAAGTCCCAGCTACCCTCGCTCCTCCGCCACAGAGATTGGAGAGCAGTCTGATTCATGCCACTCTGCGCCGTGACCGCCGCGACATGACGCTCAAAGTTCCCTCCATGATGGACACCTCCAGGACACTTCCTACCAAGGCCAAGATGAACAGCGCGTTGGGTTTGACCTACCAGCAGAGGTTGCCCACAGCGTTGTACACATGCACACAGTGCAGCAGCAACAGCAGCAGCACCAGCGTTAGTGTCAGCGGAGGTGGGACATCCAGTAGCGGCATTGCCGGTGGAACAGTGGTCAGGCAGGACTTCCCCCCAGGCAAAGGAGCACACCACAGCACAATCATTGTCCACTCCAAAAGCCCCTCCCAATCATCCTACAGCCTCCTGGGTTCCACGGACACAAACCGGGACAGAACCGTGTACGTCAACTCCGCCTTCACAGAGGACGAGACTCTGAGCCAGCACTGTCACCTGGACAAGCCCGTCCGGCAGATGACCCTCGGTGACGTCGGCCTCATCGCAAAACGTCCTCCACCTTACCAGTGGGACGCCTCAGCCGCAGAGGAGTTCTGGCTCGCCCCAGAACAAACTATGCTGGTCCCGCCGCCGCCTCCTCACAAACCACCTCCTCTCATCCTCGGCCAGGCCCAGCACTTAGACGTGACACGGCTCCCGTTTGTCCTTACAACTAAGCCCCCATCCAGTCCTAGCACGAGCACCCTCACCTTCCCATCAGGCTACCAGATATCTCTTTCTCCCTTCCCTCCCGGAGTGGGCCACAGCAGACCTCCCATGCAGACCTTACAGAACCCCCCACCGCAGTGTGCTCCACGCGAAGTGGTTCTACCTGTTCCATTTGCTCAACAGGACTCCAATTTGGTTTTATCGACAGGGTACTCCACAAGTCTGGCTAACTTGGCATGCTGCACCCTTCCCCCAATGTACCCGGGGGCCAGCTCCTGCGCCGGACTTCAGTTGCACGCTGTCAACTTGCATCCATGGAACCCATACCCCTGCCCGCCACCCAGGCAGGACCCTCCCGCACCTCCTCTTCCAACCAAAACTCATCAGATATTAGAGAAGCCGATTCTGTCACCATCCCCTCCGACTGCACCACCTCCGCCACCCCCTCTGCCCCCTCCGCCGCCACCCTCCGAGTTACCCCCCTCTAAATGCGTCACAGAAGATCTGGCAGAGTCTGGGAACAGCTTTCCGGAGCCACCATCTCTCAACGAAAGTCCTGTCACGCAGGAGTCAGACCGCTTCAACAAAAAAAGTCGCAAGAGACTGGACAGCCGAGCCGAGGAGGCCAACATGTCCTCGGTGTCCAGAAAAGACGGTCGCGCGCTGTCTGATTTCAACTCTCTGATCGCCAGCCCACGACTGGGCAGCAGAGAAAAGAAGAAGCCCAAGGGACCCCGGGAGCAACTCAACAGAACCAAGAAGATGAGCCGGGCTGCCAACGAATTCCAGGACAGCTCAGAGAGTGAGCCAGAGCTTTTTATCAGCGGCGACGAACTGATGAACCAGAACCAGAGCAGCAAGAAGAGCTGGAAGAACAAGCGTAGCCTTCGTATGGCCAACGAGCTGGAGGAAATTAAGTGCCGCAAGGCCAACGAACGTGAGGACCGTAGTTTAGGCAGCCAGGGCTTCGTCTACGTGATGGCCAACAAGCAGCCTCTGTGGAATGAAGCCACGCAGGTCTACCAGCTGGACTTTGGAGGACGGGTCACACAGGAGTCTGCTAAGAACTTCCAGATTGAGCTTGACGGCCGACAGGTATTTTGATGGCAAGTTACAGGTGGCACCATTTGGTTCTTTACTGTATTTACATCCTGACAATTCTTTAGGTGATGCAGTTCGGACGCATTGATGGGAACGCCTACATCCTGGATTTCCAGTATCCCTTCTCGGCGGTCCAGGCGTTTGCCGTGGCCTTGGCCAATGTGACTCAACGACTTAAGTGAACTTTTGTTGTTGTTGTTTTAATGACGCTGACACATCTTACCAGTATCTGTTGCACCATTTTGGGCTATTTAGCACCATTCTACATGGCCACACTTATGACATGAGCACTTTGATGAATGTTCGAAATATTCTATTAAAACAAGTCTGAGCCTCCCACAAATAAGCTACATTTTAACTAACCCCAATTATAACGTTGAATTATATTTAGGTCAACTACAGTATTACAAATTCCATACTGAGATGCAATGGCATTATTTGGGATATATTTTGAAAGAAAATGTAGTCTTATCAAATATATTTCTACTCTTTTTTTCCGTTTTGTTTACCTATTGTTCACACACGATGATGAATGTATTAATGAGTGTCAGAGTTTTTTTTTTTTTTTATTCATTGTACTTCTATGAAGTGGTGCATATATTATTAATTTTTAATCCCAGTCCAGCCTCTGACACCAACTTCAACAATCAACACGAAATTTGATAGATGTGTTTATCGTAACAGAACAAATAGAAAAGTGTCAAGGATGTTAATTTGAATCATTTTTAACCATTCATACAGGACGTTTTTGCAAAAACCAAGAAGTGGCTTTGTGTTGTGACGCTACTTGAAATATTCTATTGGAATGTGTCAGTCAGTGCTAATTGTGTGCTACCAACTGCAAAAAAAAAAAATTACTTGCTGCAGTTTTTTTTTTTTTCCAAGTGCAGTGTTCCCCCTCTGTTCACCCCCCGGCACCCTCAAAGGTAATGCCAATGGATGCCACAACATGGCAGCAAAGCACTTTTTTTTCTATAATGTTAGAAATAAGACTCTGTGACGAGATGAATATGTGGCGGAACACTGTACACTTTTTACGCATAGATTTATACTTTTGCACTGATAAAGGTTTATTGAAGATGTCAGCATAGAAACATTGCAACAGGATTCAACATCAGATAATCCTGCATTTTCGAGACCAACTGTTAGATCTGGTGCTAATGTACAAAGAAACTACTTTGCTCATGATCGCTTAAGATTGCCTTTCATGTCATGCTGCTCTCGAGTTTTTTTGTGACTACGTGTGTGTCAGTGATCTGCAATATTGATTTATGATATATTGTTAAGTTTTCTTTCTCCTATTAATTTGTGTTTAAAAAAAGCAAATATGAGATGTGACAATATATTTAAATTTGAAATGGACCCTTAGGCTGGATGAAATATTATAAGTAAATAGGTACATTAAAGATTTATTCAAAAGGTTTTGCATTCCACTTTGTCTTATTTGATTTCCATATCTAAATGCTGAAGAATTCCAAAACTTCTATTCCGAAAAAAAAAAATAGATGGTTGCTTTTATATTTAGAACTTAATTATTTTTATTGAATGTTTTTCATTGTAAGATTTGTCATGAACTCACCTAAAATAACTTATTATTATGCTAGATAGTCTTAGCTTTTTGCTAATTATTACTAGACTTGCCAGCGCTTTTAGTTTGAAGGCGCTCCCGGAAGCAGCCACGGTTCTGTCTTAACTAAGGACGTTAAAGTAAAGCAAGCGAAAGTGAACATAGGCGTGTGAATTTTCGTGAGTGCTTGTTAATGTCAGCCAAATTGTTTCTTTTCGACTATCGGAACATTTTTACAGCAACCCGCTGCAAGTCGTTCACTAAAGAACGAAAATGCAGCCCGAAGCGGAGGCAGACCTTCAGCCACAAGGTTGGTTACTTTTGCCCTAGGCAATTTGATGAGGCACAGCATTGTGCAGTCGTGATTATTGGCACCGCACAGATTTGAGGTTCGGGATTCAATCTGGTTTGCAACCAGGTTTTCCTATTAGGGATTTTGATGATTAATACAAAAACATCAGTGCCACTGATTGTATGCAGTTTGGGATTCTTAAAAGTTGTATTAATGCAAGAACAAATAATTTCAAGGGGAAAATAAGCTTCAATATAAGTGCATTTATATTGCTAATTTTATAGTGTGGATTTTTTCACTGGCTTGGCACAACACAATGATGAAACAATGTTAGCTGATTTAGTAATTGTGTATTTTTGAAAATGATTCTTACAAGAACCAAGTTGAATATTTTGTTTAAAAAGAGATTAAAATGACAATAAAAAATTCACAACATTCCCAGAATAAAGTGGTATATTTTATATTAGCATTTTATTCCATTAAATATTAAGGCTGCACAATTTGTCACAATTTTAATGGATATGCTGATGCTCTGCTACATTATCTAAGGACTTTCTCAGGCAGTAGTCAGCTAACCACCAGGGGGCGAACGTAAGATTGAACCTTCATTCAGTTGTCAAAATAACAAGGGCGTGCACCACTGAGAAGAAAGTAGGACAACAATTGGAGATGAGCTTCAGGTAGTGATCAGCATCTGTTGTTTGGATTCAGGGCAAGTGATGTTAGACAGTAATAGTATGTTTGTTCAGAAAATTGGAATATGTTATCATTTATTTGTAATAACGCAGCCCAAATATACAAACATAATGTTTCGACTTTTCTTTGAAAAAAGAGGAGTCGAGGCAGCCTCCGGCAAGGATGACAAAACAGCAGA